>NC_141142.1:75144208-75464708 GCF_053477565.2 Lygodium microphyllum | reverse complement strand
GTCCTTCTATGTGAATGCACCCTATGTTCACCAAAGTCCCAATCCAACCTTATAGCCCTGTTCCTCCCTTTGAACTGATCATTTTTCCTTTTTACCTACCTTTGTTCCGGTGCACGGTTTTTGAGTTATTAATTTTTGAAGCATTTTGCGCAAATTAGCCGGTTTCCCATGTGAACGCGCTTTTCTTGCTTCGGAACCATGCTCTGATGTCATAGCCCTGCCAACCACTTTTCCCCTGACATTTTTCCTTTTTACTCCGAGTCATTTTGATACACGGTTTGTCCATTATTAATTTTCCGGTTTTTTAAGACTTTTTCCTGCGTCTTTTTGCTATTTTTCCATGTGAACCTGCCCTATTTGCATCAGAATTCCAATTTGATTTGACAGCCGTGTCCCCTGTGCCTACCCCCACCTTTTTCCTTTTTCCTCCACCCTTTTTCGACTTCCAGATTTTTACTTATTAATTTTTAAATGAGTTTTCGGGCGTATTTTTGGAGTTTTTCGCATATGAACCCCTCCTACTTCCACCGGACCTGCGGTTTAACATGATAACCCTGTGTCCCCCCTTCCTGCGGACATTTTTCCTTCTTACTGCATGTTATTCCGGTGAACGGTTTGTCCGATATTAATTTCCGATCCCATTTTCGGGTTTGTTTTTTGGGTTTTTTCCATGAGAACGCGTCTTATCTCCGTCGGAATTATGTTTTGATGTGATAGGATTGTCGGACACATTTTTTTGCACAGTTTTCCTTTTTTTTGCACCTCCTTCCGATGCATGGATTTTTCGATATTAATTTTTAATTGCGTTTTTTGGTTCGTTTTTTGTGTTTTTTGCACATGACCGCCCTTTCCCCCCCCCCCCCCCCGGAACCTCCGTCCCGTATTTTCCTTGTTTTCCCCCTGTCGTCCTGCCCACTTTTTGTTTTTACGCTATTTCGTTTTGCCGTCCGGATTGGGAGTTATTAATTTTTCTTTATTTTTACGTGTATTCGCGCGCCCGTTTTGCGCGTGAACGCGCCCGTTTTGCGCGTGAACGCGCCCTTTTTCGATTTTACGCATCCCCACGCGCCCCGGTCGTGTCTGTATAACCCGTACCGTCATCCCAGCGTCGTTTCAATCCCGTCACGGCAAATTTTTTTACCCCGCCCCGCGCATGTGCGCGGGACGGGGGTACGCGCCCTTGTCCCTACCCAACCACCCTGCCCACCCCCTACCCTACCCTGCCCACCCCCTACCCTACCCTACCCTTGTCCCTACCCAACCACCCAGCCCGCCCATTGCCCCTGCCCACCCCTTCCCCCCAACCGCCCGACCCCTTCCCTCCCACCCTCTCCATCTCCCTCTTCTCCCTCATCTCCCTCTTCCTCCTCCCCTCTTCTCCTTCTCTGCCGTCGCCATCCTCCCTCCTCTTCTCCCCCTTCCTCCTCTTCTTCTCCCTCTCTCCTCCTTCCTCCCCTCTCCTTCCCCTCCTTCCTCTCCCTCCAGCGCAGGCTGCCGTCAGACGCCCGTCCCGCCGTCGCCGCTCGCCTTCGTCCCGCCGTCGTCGCCCCAGGCCGCCGCCCCGTCGCGTTCCGACAGCCGGTCGCCCCGGTCGACAGCCGCTCGCCTCCGCCTCGGTCGACAGCCGCCCGCCGCCGCTCCTCGGCCGTGCCACTGCCTATCGCCGCCGCCCTCCACCCTCCCCTTCCTCCTCCTCTTCCTCTTCCACCTCCTCCCTCAGGTTAGTGTTAACTAACTTACTTAGTGTTAACTAACTTAATTAGTGTTAACCCTAACCTAACCCTAGTTAGTTTACTAACCCTAGTTGACTAACCTAACCCCACCCACTAACCACCTAACCCTAGTTAGTTAACCCTAACCTAACCCTAGTTAGTTTACTAACCCTAGTTGACTAACCTAACCCCACCCACTAACCACCTAACCCTAGTTAGTTAACCCTAACCTAACCCTAGTTAGTTTACTAACCCTAGTTGACTAACCTAACCCCACCCACCAACCACCTAACCCTAGTTAGCTAACCCTAACCCCACCCCTAGTTAGCTAACCCTAACCCCACCCCTAGTTACTAACCCTAGTTAGGTTACTCTAACCCTAAGTTAGTTACACTAACCCTACCCTAGTTCAACTAACTTTAGTCTAGTTACCCTAACCCTCCTTAGGTTAGTCCCCACAGACCTAACTTAGTTTACTACCCTGACTAACCTAACCTAACTTGACTTCCTGTGACTTACCTACCTTACCCACACTAACCAGACTTAACTGACTTATTTCTAACTGACTTATTTGATTAACATGATTTATATGATTTACTTAATTTCTAAATTAATTTTTCCATTAAAAAAATCAAAAAAATTTCTAAAATTTCCTTTTGCTTTTTGCCAATTTTTGGGAGTTTGTCCGCTGGCGATTACCTACCCTATAATTTCTGAAAATTAAATATTTCCTAATTAATCCCCCAAATTGCCAATAAATGTCGAAAATTCATTTAAAAATAGTCAAAATTTCTAAAAAAATTCTAACAAATTCTAAAAAATTCCCCTCACCTCCCTTGCTCATTTTCCATTTATTCAACCATAAATAATCACAACTTAACACCAAAAACAAAAATAAAATATAAAAATACTAAATAATAATAATAATAATAATCAAAAACCAACATAAACCAAATCCACACATCCGCTAAGGTGTTCTGTTTGTTGTTTCATCAGTGATCTTTACTTTTCCTTTACTGGATTCACTTCTTTTGGGAGACTCTTCCGTGCGCATTCCTGCATTACATACACACCCCTTCCAGGTATTTATTTTATGTGTTTTATTTATTTTCATTTCTCCCTTAATCACAAATTAATTGTTAAAATGAACTCTTTATTCACCCACAGTTTCCACGCGCATTCGCGCTAAACACACATTCTTTTTAAATACAATGTGCGCTACAGAGGCACTTTAAAATTTTAATTAAAATAAACCAGCCGTCACATGAGCACGCGCTGGCAAAAAAGCGCTCCACATCACCTTAATTTGTAATCAATGAATTGCATTTAGAGATCCAGTCGGGAATCGAAGTCCGGGAATCGAATAAAAGCATCGTTTTAACCTAATAATGGGTAATTTAATTTATAATAAGGAACCGCCGTTTTCTTGCTAAGGTTTATCACCTAATAACAATTCACCCATTTTTAATAATTTATTAAAATCAACCCTTCATTAAATTAATTTCCCCCTCACTGCACTTACTTCCCCTTTTTAATGAACCGTTTCGTGGGATGGGTATGCGCAGTCATTAGCGTTATTTTCCATGGTCCAGTCTTGGTTTATCACAGATGTAGTATTGATATGTGTAGGATGTGGTATTGTTTTGGTTTCTTGTCTTTGATCTGGTTACGGGTACGGTATGCAGTTTTTTTTCTTTTATTGCCTGATACGGGGTTCTGGGTGTTTGTCAGATGCATCGCATGAAGCTTTCGGTCGCATTTGTCTCAAGGTCATGTCAAATTTTTTCTAGGATGTGGTTTGCTTGGGGTTAGTTGGTCGTGTCACGTTTTATTGGTTGTTCTCTTATCCTTGGTTTTTGTATGTTGCTTTGCAGGCATTCTCTTTGATTGTCTATGTTTGTGGTGTGTGTGTAACCATCTGAATGGCGCCTTCTCATGCTCCTCCCCCTATCCAGTACGTCCCATTAGTCAGTAGGGATTACTCTTCCCTACTTACTTTTGAGCCCCTCACGAAGGCGGGACTTGCTGCTTTTGTGGCCACTCCTTTTCCATTGCTTCCAGAGGATCCGTCGTTATGTGATGAGTTCCTGGCCTCTTACAGCAAGAAGACAGGACTAGTCCAAGGCATGTCTATGACTTTGACACCTCGAGGCTTAGGGAAGGCTCTGTCTTTACCTTTCAAAGGTGAACCTTTTGTGACCACTCGTCAGCTCTTCTCTAATGAAGAGATTCTCAAGCTGTTGCAGAAGCAGACAAGGAAAATCCTCGATGTTAAGAAGGTGATAAACTCTTCAGGAGTTTCCTTTTCTATGATCACTGATCCCGTATGGAAGACGATCTGTCAGTTTCTTCAGGACAGGTTTATGCCTGCCAAAACGCCATCCCACTATTTGTCCAAAGAGCTTTTCACAGCTTCCAGGATGGTGTTGAAAGGAGTTGCTATTGATTGGAGCACTTACCTCCTCACTAAAATGGATCAGCATTTTGTTAAAGTCACCAGGGGTAATGTTACCAATGTCACATACGGATCATATTTGTCTGCCTTCTTGACCTCTTCAGGTTTACAGAAGACTATGCCTCCACCTCCTCCATCAGATCCAGTACCTCCTCCTCCACCTTCAGAAGAGTCAGAACCTATTGACGTAGAGGATGATGATTCTCCGCCTCCCCTGGTCCTACAGCGCAAACGCTTGAAGAGGGTAGCGGATAAAGCCCCTTCAGTACTTCCTTCAGTGCCCATCCCTGCTACTTCTGGCAGTGACCTCCCTGGGTATCTCACTTGCAATAACCTATTCAGAGCACATCGAGAAGGCTCCTTGGAGATCTCAGTTCCTTCCCTGCATAGTCTAGTTTCAGGAGATGCCATTCCTTTTCTCTGTAAAGATATTCAGAGTTCCATTGAGTTATCAGTGACAGCATGTGTTCAACAGCTGTACGCGTCCTTTTATGAAGAGCTCATGCAGTCCAAAGACCAGTTGCATAAGGCAACATCTGAGTTAGCTTCTGCTAAGGATACCCTAGCAGATTTATTTAAGCAAATGGAACAACAAACCCAACTGGTGGCCACCCAAAGCGATGAGATTTCTTCTTTGAAGACCCAGTTACTCGAGGCTCAATCCCAGGTTACTAGCCTTTCAGAGGAGAAGGAGAGGATGTCCAGAGAAGCGAAGGAATTCCAAGCTATCTTAGATCACAAGCTTTCAGCTTTACAGATGGCTAATGACACAGTGGCCAACCAAGCCTCCCAAATCCAGCAGTTGCAAGATCAGCTTGCAAAGTCCCGCTCTGTTCCTCCAAGCCCTCCTGTTCCATTGATTCCTTCTCTTTCACAGCAGGACTTGGCTGCTCTTCAGAGACAGGCTACTTTGTGCCCTCTATTCCAAGATAAAGTGGAAAGATTGCAGTCCAGAATGGACTTGTTATGGTCTACCTTTGAGCAGTTTCAGGAATATGTTTTACCTGACCATTCTTTCTTTGTCCACTACCACTTACAGAAGTTGGTCTTCTACATGAAGCTTTCCACGATGGATTTACCTTTTCCAGAGGATGGCTGGAGTGGGGCTTGGTCTGCTGAGTTGTTGACAGAGGTAGTCAGAATGGTTTTTGAAGATTCTGTCACACCAGATACCATGTTGATGTCATACATGTATCTACGAGGAGACTTGTTAATTCCAGATGCGGTAGATATGG
The DNA here is from genome assembly GCF_053477565.2 of Lygodium microphyllum. Lineage (NCBI taxonomy): Eukaryota > Viridiplantae > Streptophyta > Polypodiopsida > Schizaeales > Lygodiaceae > Lygodium > Lygodium microphyllum. The sequence goes on along the minus strand of NC_141142.1, from coordinate 75,459,306 downwards.
CATGGTATGTGGGGGATGTGGTCTTACAGGCTGTTTTGTATGTCAATCATTTGGAGTTGCGCATCGCTGACATGTTCCAGAGTTATTCCTCCAAAGTAGCTGATTGTCATGATAATTCGTGGTATCCCATGATTGATTCGGTGTTCCTAAATCAAAGACAAAACACAGCTCCTACCTTTGCCCAGAGTACTAATCAACTGAGGATGGATCTCTTAACCTATCTTTCAAGACATACTCCATTTGATGCTACCTTCTTTGATGCCTATCATAGACGATCTCTTCTGGGACCTTCTGTTCCTACCCTCCTCTATTACCAACAAATGGCTCACCGCTATGCTATATATCTTTCCCTTTGTCAGTCTAATTCCACAATTATTTTACCTCTTCTTTTCCACCCTTCATCTTTCCCTCAAATTCCTATTTTCACTTACTGTTCCTTTATTGAGAATAGGGTATTTTCCCCTTCTCCGCCCTGTTCTTCTCCCTCCATTAATGTACCCTCTACATTTCCTATTTATCAGTTAACACCGTTCCTTAGTGATTCCTTCCAAATTTCTGCCACTCCTTCTTTAACCTTTTCTTCCTTTTATGATTTTTCCTATCCCTCCCTACATCCACATTCCCTTATTCCATTACCCTCTCCTAGCACTTCCATGTCTCAACCACCTCAGTTGGTTAGTGACTGTGACGGGTTTGATAATCAGATTTCCAGAAGAAGGGGATGGAATTCGGATGATTACCTTACAGGACCGCAGATCAATTGGCTAGTAATTCCAGGAGAATGGACAGCTTCCAGTCAAGCTTATCAGAACTATGTTCATTTTGCCCAGCAGTATTCACAGTCTGCAGATCCCTTAGTGAGATTAACTGCTCACTTTGCTTGGTACCTGGCGTATATGCATAGGCACTCTCATAATGATTCCAAGCCTATTCCAAAGTTGTGCATGAATGTCAATGTTAGCATTGATTCCCAGCAGCTGGACATATTGTATTTTCATGCCCTCTGTTTGCCTAGCAGATACCTGGTCCTGTTGGAAAGGATGTGCTATCTCCAATTTTTTCAAAATCCTCCCAAAAACTTTGTAGATGAATCCTTATCTATGGATCGATTCCGACAACATCAATCTTTTAAGAGGGATCATCTTCATTGATCCCTTTCTAATGTATAATGGAAGCTTTCTAATGAAAAACTCTCTTTTTGAAGAAGTCATTCAGATGGTTGTGTTGTGTATTAGTGTTTGTGTTGTGAGTTCATTTATGTCAAACGAATGTGGTGGTTTCCTATTGGATTTCGTGTACGAGCTACATTTTGGAGATTTGTGGTGCTGGGGTCGTGGTTGCAGAATTGAAGCTGATGCTGATGAAGACGAAGAAAACTCTTATATCCTTTACAAATTTGTTGTGATTTTTAGTTTGATAAGAGGTGTTAATGTATAAAGAGTTTTCCTTTCTTTGTATTTTTATATCAGAAACAGGTTATAAGTTGGGGTCGTGGTGGATGGATTATTTTTGAGAAGATATTGAAGATCAAAGTTGAGCTTTTCAATGCCCTTGTATTCCCTTTTTCCTGGGTCGCGGGGACGCTTCCTTATTAAGTGTGGGGATATGTTGAGTGTTGAAATGACTTGTTTTTTGGCTGATTTTTGTTGTTTTTGAGAGCTGAATGGTTGATTTTATGAGATGATTGATTGATTTAGAAGTGGTTTGAGAGTGTTTTAGATGATATTGATTGTGTTTTGGAAGATCATGATGTTTGTTGGTGGTTCTGTGATGTTCTGATAGGTTTTGATAGGTTCTGTATACCTTCTGTTTTGCTCTGTTTTGGTCTGTTTTGTTCTGATTGTCTTCTGTAAGGAGGGATGGAGTATTGATTGATGAAGAATGAGATATTGTGAAAGTTTATTGAATGGTTTGTGAGAGTTTGGAATGATTTGAGAATGAGTTATGAGGTTTTGATAACCTTCTGTAGGTCTTCTGTAGAGCTTCTGCTTCTGTTCTATTTCTGTTCTGTTCTGTACTGTAGCTGTTCTGGTACTGTTCTGTAGACTGTTCTGTATGCTTCTGTAAGTGTTCTGTGGAATGTATGTGTGACTTTGGGGAAGTTTTCTAGCCTTGGAAAGAGGTGAATACAAGTGCAAAAGAGCTGAAAGAAGTGGAAGAAGTAGCTGTTGAAGACTCAAGTGAAGACTAGAGTGAAGTGACAGTAGTGAGCTATGAAAAGACACTGTAGTGGCTCTGGTGACTCTTCATATCAGACATACCTCTTGGGAGGGGTATCCACGACCTAAGAAGGATTATTGAGAGTGATTTTGAGAGATTGTAGTGAGGATATAATGTATTATTGATGGAGTGAGAGAGAGAGAGTCAGAGATAGCCAATTCTACTGAAACAGAGTGATTGTATATGAGAGATTGAGAGAGAAGACTATGAAGATATTGAAGATGAATACTATGTGATGTATTTCCATTCCAAGATGGTGTACTTCTTTGTTTTCTTTGTTCTATTGATGGATTTTGTGAAGATATTGAAGAATATGGTTGATTTTATTAAAATCCGTGGGAGATCTACATGATGCTGCATGAAGATTTGTTGTGCCTGGTGTTCTTTTCTTCATTATGATCATATGAAACATGATAAACAAGCTTGTTGATGTTACAAGATAGATTTTCTTGCAAGAGAATTCCCTTTTTCTTGGTGTTCCTCTTGGGGCTCCAGGGACCAGGGAGGAGAAGCTCTCCATCTTCTCCTCTCTTCTTCTCTTCTCTTCTCTTCTCTTCTCTTGTCTTGCTCGCGGCGATGGATCTTGGAGTGTGGAGCTTGAGGATGGAGCTTTCTTGAAGCTTGCACTTGGATCGTGGAGCTACTGGAGCGTGCGAGAGAGGAGGTAACTTGATCGGCATGGAGGTAAGCTCACTACACCCGTAGATATGGATGGCGCATCGGCTATGTGAGAGCTAGCCATTAGTGCTCGGCTTGAAACGCTTGAAACAATAAGTGGTCAGTGGGTCTTGGCGGTTGAGCGAAAGCTCCCACATTTTGGTTCCGTTTTGCTGGGACATACGAATTCAAGCCTTGAGTGCTTGTGCGCTTTGAATCGAGCATTGAAGTAGGGTTTTCCCCAAACCGGTGCTTGAGATAGATAGGTAGGAAGCAAGGGAGTTTGAAGAGATATTCGATCTCCTTAGCAAGTAGGTTTTTGATTTGTTGTTGAATATTAGAGTAGGACCATCCATCTCCATCTCTAGTTTTGATTTTTGTTGCATTAGGTTAAGGTTAGGATAGAAAAAAAGAAGGAAAACAGTAGGGTTTTCTGTTGCTGTATAACACGCTGAAACAGGGAAATAGAGGCACAGATTCATATTTCTGGCTGGAAGAGTATGAGGGACTAGCCTCTGAGGTCGCAGCAGGCTGGGATGGGGCAATAAGAGGCCCAGGGAACCATGAAAGGCCACATTTGACATCCTGCCCTCTGAGAAGAGAGTGAGCTTGAGAGCCAAGGAGAGAGAGAGAGAGAGAGAGTTGCGGGGAGATCATCGACGTACAGATCGATTCCAGCGCCACACCATTTTCAGGTACGCCAGGCATTTCCCTCTGTTGCTTTGCATCTAATTAGACAGCACGGCACGATTCGGTGAAGTAGCCGTTAGGCGTCGCGTGCAACTCGCGGGTCGTCGGCCGCGCAGTCGCACTAGTTCGTCCAAGTCCCAGAATAGGATTGCCCTATCTTTGGAGTCGGACCATTCGACTCCAAAAATCGGACCTCTCCAAAAACCGTCTGGCTTCGAAAATCGGACCACCCTTCTGATCCAATCCCCAAAATCGGACCAGCCCCATAATCGAATCACCTTTGCCTGTCTGATCGGACACTCGCGTCCGATTTTGAAAATTGGACACTCGGACCCTGGAAATCGGACACAAGGAATCGACCCACTCAAAATCAGACACCTATCAAAATCGGACGTCCGATTCCATAAATCGGACGTGACCAAAATCGGACCACTGGGCCGATTGGACTAACCTGAAATTGGACGTCCGATTCTGATAATCGGAATCTTGAAAATCGGACGTCTGAGAATCGGACAAAAAACTATCAAAATTAGACAAGTATCTAGAACACATATTTGGACGCATCTAAACCCCGAAATTGACCCCAAAAGCTACATAGAGCTAAAGGCACATCACAGATCCATCACTGGGCTGAAACCTAGAGCAAGTAGTTGATCCTCCAAATTGCGCATGGTGCTTACCATAACGGCCCTGCGGGCTGGGGGGGACTGCCCCCCCAGACCCCCGCAGAGGGGGCTCTGCCCTCTGCCCCCTCCGCACCTCCCCCAAGTAGGTTGGAGGAAAAACGCGCGTCGTGACAGGTCCTCCGAATTAGACCCTAGTGTAGTAATGGCTCTATACAAGCATAGATCTTCACTTACAAAGCAGCAACCAGAAGCCCACACCCGAACAAAGACAAAGAGAGACCCTAGAACCTCAACAGGCCAATCTAACCATCAAGGGCAAAAAGGCCACACCACGAGAACACAAAGACATTGTGTTCAGACCGTGTCTAGTCAGAGCAAAATGCAACTTCAGCAAGCTACAAATGCGAAGATGACTAGACATGACACTCTACCTTGAATAGCACTGCACTAACGATCCAAGACATTAGTGGAGAATCCACATCTGGTCGTGCAGTTGAGGACTCAAGGGCATTTGTTAGAAGGCTTAAATTTACAAGCCAAGACTTGGAAGACGAAGACATAGTGCCACCTGCTTATCTTAGGGTCAAACTCACCTCTAAAAGAGAGCATACTATCAATGCTTTGATTGATGAAGGAGCAGATTTAATATCTTGACCTATGAATCATGGACCCTACTAGGCCAATCAGAGCTCACACCGACTAATGCAACTCTTAGCCCTTACGGGGAACACCCACAAGCACTCATAGGGAAGTGCAAAATCCTTGCGAAAATTGAAATGGAAAGCTTGCCTATCCTATTTCATGTTCCTTCAAATAGTGCTAGCTATACGAAAGAAACCCTCCTAGGGAGACCCTTCAAAAGGGCGACCAAGTGTGAGGCCCGACTATGTAGCACAGAGGATACACCTGACACTACCGGGTGTGAGGATAGTCACAACCTTTAGCAACAATGACCTTATCGAACCTCGAGGGAAAGGCAAGGAAGGTGCTGACATAACAGTCAAACCTACTAACGAGAGCAAGGACTTGTTGGAAGAGTTGATACAAGCACAGGTCCGAACAACGAGAACCAGTGAGTGACACCTGTCAAGAATCGCGTGGTGGAGGGGGTTGCTCAAGATGCTGCACCGAACACACACAAAATGCACAAGGAGAAGCTCACTCAAGAGACAAGAAGAGAGGTGGAGGCCAAAACGTTTTCTTGCTGATTTCTTCTTCTTCTTCCACACACTTTACAATGTACACAAAGTATAGATAAGATACAACTTAAAAGGAAAGTGGCCTACTAAGTCAAACAATGCATAACCGACTACACTAGTCGACTGGCGCTATAACTATGCCAGCTGTAAATAGGTGTAACGACCTGAATATAATAAGTAATGAGTCAGTGGCCATGTGAGATTCATAATGACCAGCGACATGCTAAGTATAGAAGTGTGGACCCATCTAACCAGGCGGTCCATCATCCATGTCCACATGTGTTGAGCTTGCCATCTCAACACTCCCCCTCAAGCTCAACTGCATCTCTGCAACTCCAAGTAAGCTTCGAAACTTTTGAAGCTTCTCTGTACCCAATGCCTTCGTGAAGATATCAGCTATCTGATCCTGTGTGCTGACATACACCAAGTCAATCTCCCCTGCTAGTACCTTCTCTCTCACAAAGTGGTAGTGTACCTCAATATGTTTTGTCCTGGCATGGAACACAGGGTTCCTAGCCAACTGTATACTGCTCATGTTGTCACAATAAATGACAACTGGACCTTCCACCTGCACATCCAAATCAGCCAATAACTTTTGCAGCCATACTACCTCACATGCTGCAACAGCAGCACCTCTATACTCAGCCTCTGTACTTGACAAAGCAACTGTAGATTGCTTTTTGCTGCTCCAAGCAACTACTGCACTACCAAGAGAGAACATGTATCCGCTGGTAGATCTTCTATCAGACATACTACCAGCCCAATCTGCATCTGTGTATCCAAACACCTGTACCTCTGTACCTGCCTCATAGAAAAGTCCATAATGTAATGTGGACTTCACATATCTCAATATGCGTCTGACTGCATCCAAATGTGGCTTTCTAGGTACTTGCATAAACTGACTCACAAGACCAACAGCGTAGCTCAAGTCTGGCCTTGTAATGGTCATGTAGATCAAACTCCCCACTATTCTCCTGAACATAGTAGGGTCTTCTATCTCATCCCCAACATCAGCACTCAGCTTTACATTCTGCTCCAACGGGACTGAAAGTGGTTTGCATGCAGTCATACCATACTTGGACAACATATCCAAGCCATACTGTCTTTGGGACAACCATATACCATCATCACATCTTATCACCTCAATGCCAAGGAAGTACCTTAGCTCACCTAAATCCTTCATCTCAAACTTCATCTTCAAATAGCCCTTGACTTCAGCAATCCCACTATCACTATCACCTGTAATAATCAAGTCATCCACATAGATGACTATGATGACCAAACCTGCATCTCCCTTTCTCACATAAAGTGAGTGATCAGCATTAGAAACATAAAAGCCAATATTGACAAGATACTCTCTAATCTTGTTAGACCATGCTCTAGGTGCTTGCTTGAGCCCATAGAGTGCCTTCTTCAACCTGCACACATACGTGGGATGCTCTAAATCTTCATAACCTGCTGGCTAATCCATATACACTTCTTCCTGCAAATCACCATGCAAGAAGTCATTCTTTACATCCATTTGCTGCAACCTCCAACCTTTGGCTGCTGCCAAAGCAATCACACATCTAACAGTTGCCATCCTAGCAACTGGACTGAAGATTTCATCATAATCTATGCCATATGTCTGGGCATAGCCTTTTGCAACCAGCCTAGCTTTGTACCTGCTAATAGAACCATCTGCATTGTGCTTAATCTTATAAACCCACTTACATCCAATAGCTTTCTTTCCCTTCGGCAATGATACTAGATCCCAAGTCTTATTGGCCTCTAATGCAGTCATCTCCTCATCCATTGCTGCATCCCAATGAGCATGACCAACAGCCTCCTCAAAACATGTGGGCTCAACATCCTCAACTAGTTTCACCATATAAGCATAATGGTGAGCTGCATAACCTTCAAAACCAAATCTTTTAACAGGGTATCTCACCCTGCTAGATCTGCGTACCACTGAATCACTCAATGGAGTCTTTGCATTAACGCGTGCTCTCTGCACACCTGGAGTCCTCACTAAAGGAATGTCAAGTTCATCATCCAAGCTCTCTGAGCCACTGGAGTCTCCATCAAGAACTGCATCAATGCCTTCTGACACTTTACTCTTTCCTTTGTCTTTACCTGTAGTGCTACTAGATGCACCTGAAGATGTAGAGCTACTCCTTAGTCTCCCAGACCAAGGACTACCAGATGATGTCTCTGGTCCACTAAGAGTTCGTGATTCTTGCTTTTCAGCCTCCTGCACATGAGTGTCATGATCATCATCATCATCCAATGCATCACCACTAGATGCATACCAACTGCTCATTTCATCAAAGATGACATCCCTGCTCACTCTAAACTTACATGTGACAGGGTTGTAACAGCGATACCCTTTCTGCTCTAAAGAGTATCCAATAAAGACACTTTTCAGCCTTTGGATCCAGTTTCTTCCGCAACTCATCTGGCACATGAACATACTCAATGCAACCAAATACTTTCAAGTGTGAAACATCACGCTTCTTACATGTAAAACATTCTTCGGGGGTCATACCATGAACTGCAGTTGTGGGAGTTCTGTTCATAATATAAACAACAGTATGAACAGCCTCAGGACCAAAAATTCTTAGGCATATTCTTTTCAGCCATCAAGGCGTGTGCAACTTCTGCAATATGCCTGTTTTTCCTTTCTGCAACCCCATTTTGCTGTGGGATATACCTGCATGTGAACTCTCTCTTTATCCCATGAGACCTCAGAAAATCACTGAACTCATTTGAGAGGTACTCACCCCCTCCATCTGACCTCAGGCACTTTACTTTCAAGCTTGTTTCTCTTTCAACTGTAGCCTTGAAAGTTCTAAAGTGCTCAAACGCTTCACTCTTTTCCTTCATAAAATATACCCACAGCTTTCTAGAACAATCATCAATGAATGTGACGAAGTATGAACTACCTCCAAGAGATACATTTTGTATAGGCCCCCAAATGTCTGTATGCACAACATCAAGGATATTTCTGCTTACATCTCTGTCATGTGAAAAGGGTTGTCTTGCCTGCTTACCAAACTGGCATGCTTCACATACCTTCTGAAATTCTGCAACTTTAAATGTAGGCAAACCTGTAACCAACCATTTGGACTGCATTAATTTCAGCCTTTGTACATTTGCATGTCCAATGAGTTTGTGCCAAATTTCAATGTCTGCAACAACACCTTTTCCTTTGGCATACATAGCAGCATTCATAGTAGGAATTCCAGCATCTAGAGTGAACATACGTCCAACTCTACTTCCCTTTGCTACCAACCTGCACTTGTCATTGAAGTCCTCTACAAAGCAGCCCTTTGCATTAAATCTGACTTGCAGCCCTTGCTCTACCATTTGACCGACTGACACCAAGTTCTTTGTAATAGATGGCACATGTAATACATCTGAAAGACTCTTTGTCTTACCATCATGCAAGGACAAGGGAACGTTTCCAATGTGTGAAATTGGGTGGCATGAGTCATCACCTGTCTGCACATAACCTGCATTTTGCAAATCCTGCATCTCTCCAAACCATTCTGCATGGCTGGTCATATGATTGGATGCACCTGAATCAACATACCAAACATCTTCATGTGTTCCCTTTCCTGTAACAGCATTCAGCATATGTTGCATAACGAACAAACGTTCATTTTTTTCTTCATTCTGTCGTGAAGACGATGCATAGTTTCCTTGCTGCAACTTACCACTGCGGATATCATCTTTCTTAGCATAACATTGGGCTGCAATATGACCTGTTTTGCCACAGTAGTGGCACACAATACCAGAGTTGTTAGAACCTCTGTTCTGCCATCCACCTCTTCCTCTAAAGCTCCCCCTGCCTCTAAAGTTACCACGACCTCCTGAAACCTGCATATCGCCAAATTGCTGATTCAATCTGTTTTGCTGGTTGCCACTACCACGTCCTGTACCACGGCCTCTTGAAGAGAACCTACCACGTCCCCTTCCTGAATTGGAGTAGAAAGCCTGGACCTGTTCACCACTTCTTTTAGATGTCTCACTCTACATGTTGATTTCTTCAGTGATCATTAGAGAGACCAACTCATCAAAATCTGGAAATGGCTTTCTGACATATACGGAAGTTACAAAAGACTTCCAAGCCTTTTCATTGTTAAGTCCACCCAAGGTAGACGACACCAAATCATCATCATCGGGCATTGCATCAATCGCTGCCAATGCATCTGCAATGCTCCTTACCTTCAATGTATACTCATTGATAGACATCTTCCCTTTCTTCAATGTATTCAACTCTTGCTTGAGTTGAATCTTTCGTGCCTTTGTATTTACAGAAAACATACTTTCAAGTATGGTCCAAGCTGCATATGTATTCTCTGCATTTCTAATGTGTCCCAGCATATTATTGTCAATTACTGTAGACAACCAATACATGACCTTCTTGTCTTTTGCATTCCATTCCTTTCGTGCCTTTGTTTCTTCTGCAGTTGGAGGATCACTCACCTCCGGCTCCTTTTCTTCACCTGAAACGAACTCGTAGAGGCCTTTTCCAATAAGGAAGTTCGTGACACGAAACTTCCATGATGGGTAGTTGTTCTTGTCGAGCTTCTCAATGATGGGGCTTCCACTGTTCTCTGCCATTATCACAAAACTAATACCAAACAGCAAGCAAATCTTCTGCAACCCTTGACCTGTAGTGCACAGCAATACACCAGATAGCCTTTTTCACTGTCTGCTCTCAACGATACATGCAATCTGCAACCAGTTTGCAGATAAACCTTGTGTTTACTCACTGGTAAACACCTTTGAACTTACAAATCTGAAATCTGTAACCTGCGCACCCACGTTCGGTCAATACAATCGAAGTCACAGCGTACCCTGAAACTGTTGTCCGCAACCTTGCGGCTCTAAAACGGGCCCTGAAAGGGCCTCAGATGCCCAAAATAACTGCGCTCTTCACGCACACCAAATCTCACTGCAATCTGAGATTTTTGCTCTGCCCTACTTTCGGTGTCTCCACAGGCACTATCCAAGAGAAAGAGTTGAAGGATGGGAGAGCTTCTTACCCGTGGCTTGCTTGCTCGAACCTTGCTTCTTCTCCTTTGCTTCAACCTTCGAAATCAGCCTCTCTCAATGGCGCGGCTCTGATACCATGTCAAGAATCGCGTGGTGGAGGGGGTTGCTCAAGATGCTGCACCGAACACACACAAAATGCACAAGGAGAAGCTCACTCAAGAGACAAGAAGAGAGATGGAGGCCAAAACGTTTTCTTGCTGATTTCTTCTTCTTCTTCCACACACTTTACAATGTACACAAAGTATAGATAAGATACAACTTAAAAGAAACGTGTCCTACTAAGTCAAACAATGCATAACCGACTACACTAGTCGACTCGCGCTATAACTATGCCAGCTGTAAATAGGTGTAACGACCTGAATATAATAAGTAATGAGTCAGTGGCCATGTGAGATTCATAATGACCACCGATGTGCTAAGTGTAGAAGTGTGGACCCATCTAACCAGGCGGTCCATCATCCATGTCCACATGTGTTGAGCTTGCCATCTCAACAACACCGTGCCTGAAACAAGAAGGTCAAGAGACAAGGCCAAGGACGGGGCTTTGGACTTACAAATATCGTAGAAGACCCCAAAAGAAGCCCAAGCCTTATAGACCCAGGCATCAATGGAGGATCAGCACAACGCCGCGATGGATATCCAAAGCGTTGCTACGTGCTCAAGGGTATTACACAGGTAACCGATGGATTTGGATACCAAAATCCCCTGCTAAACCACCTCTATCAGCTGAAGGCTAGATTGCATCAAAAGCAATGAAGCACAAGAGGAAATCTGAGAGAAACTTCATGTCTCAAGGCAAGAAACCAGACATGAGTGTTCGAAAGAAAGAGCCTCAGCCTAGCATGCTTAATAAGCAGACGTCATATGTAGCCATTGAGCGTGCACAAAAGCCATTAGTACCCAAAGAGCCTTTGATTTCCCAAGAGGATAACAAGCATCATAGGCACAACATTGCTCATGGCAAGGCTGATCGCTCAACAAAGGAAATGGCACAATCATTGAATAGCCTCGAGCAAATCATTTAGTCAGTGCCAAGTCCACCTAAGAGTTCTAGATCTCCTACACCTTCTTTTTCCAAACGGACACAAGAAGCACAACAGTGATCGTCAATGGCGGCTGCTCACTCCCAATCTCTATCTCCATCAAAGCTTCCAAATGTCCCAGAGGTGGAACATGACACTAGCCGTAGCTCTCGGCCCAAGGATATGCCTATGCAACCTAATGTGACTAGATCAACTCATGCTCGATCTACATAGATGAATGCTCAAAGGGCAACAAAAGACACGACCACTTCCGATCGCCCTAGGGACTTGACACCGCAATCCACCAAGGGTAGCCAGCCCACTGGACTAGCCACTACTACTTCCAATCAAGGATCACAGCAGTCACAGCCCTTGGCCATGACAATGCCCCTTGTGGAACATGTCCTTAGTAGTTTACATGTGGAGGAGGTGTCACAACCAACTTCCTTGACAACTCCAGCACTTCCAAAGTGCCTAAAGCCTAGGCTGGAGGAGTTAAACACAAGGGATTTGGCTGAAGAGCTAGACTCTCCAAAGAGGGAGGCAGTTGTACCCTCACAACCTAGCGAGGCTATTCAGCAGGCCATGGCTATGTCCCATGAGGACACACTAGAGAAAGAAAATGCTGAGGCCCAACCAAGCACATCAACGGTTGACCTAGTCCAGGGTCCTGAGTCATTGACAGATGCACCTTCACTGACCAAGAAAAAGAGGAGCAAACAGTAAAACCAAAACAGCAGTTGCAGGTGGTTGTGGACCCAAAGAACATTGAGACGAAGAGCGCTGGAGAGCTGAGGAATAAAGCATCGAGTCCATCCACCACTGAACCAATTGTGATGCCTCTCCTAATAGCGGTGAAACCTCAGACACATCTGTGTACTCTGGAAAATCAAAGCAGTCGTTGCCATCAACGGCTGCTTGCAACACTCAATCCACCGACAACAGAACTCGCATTGACCAATTAAGAGTGGATACAACGTTGTCACAACAGGGTGACAAATTTATACTAGTCACATCCAAGGAGAACCATGACACAATGACAAAGCCTTAGGAGAAACATGAAAACCCCAAGAGCATAAGAAATCCTAGCGTTGGCCAAACTTGCTCGTCTAGGCCTGAGCTCCCAGCTATGCTAAAGCCCAGGCAAACTCCTAGAACCTTGCTTAACTGAGTTGGATGCTAAGCTCAAAGTGTTTGCATGTGTCTATGTCTTGGCAGACATGGGCGCATTCCCTAAAGAGCAACTCGAAGAATACTTGCCATTTCCCTTATCATGGGAAGAGCAAGAACATCTTGACGAGAACTATAATAGGCTCCTATATGAATGCATGCGACTCATCTCTGATGAGGAAGCTGATGAACTGCGCTTAACTATCACATTCAATTATGTGCTCTACCAACCAAATCTCTTAGAGATAGAGCAACTAAAGCGACTGTTAGAGGGTCGAAGTCAATTTGAACAAGGTTGGTGTGAAAACCGTGTTGCAATGGCCGACTCTTCTCCCTATGCTTGACTATCATTGCTTGTGTGTGTTGATATTGTCTATACAGGGTCACAAAATTTATTGTTCATTTATGTACATAATTACGAATCCTTGTCACATCACGAGGGTAAAAGCCAATTGTAGAACTCTGGAGTGTGGCATAGGTATCTAGTACTCATGGCAGCTTATTCAATACCGATAGGTATTTTGCAACATCGAGTAGCATGGAACCTTGTCTGAGTCTACTGGCAACATGTAACTCCTCCTCAGTGAGAACCTTATCAAACAGAGAGTTCTCTTGGCTAGGTTCAGCTAAGTCCATATCCCGAATGGCAGTCAACACTCGAAAAGAAGTTGGTGCCACATAGGTTGGGTCTCGTTGAGACCGCCATTTGGCCAATCTCTCCTCTGAGACTGTCATGATCTGGGCTAAGAAGCACCCATGACACAACACCTAGGGGCCCTTAAATTAGGTGCATCCAGTGACCTTGGTCGGCTAGCTCCGCCCCTAATCCCCTAGCCCCTTAACATCACCCACAATTGTTCAGGGCACATCAAGGGCAGGATGTACCTAGGGAGCTTGTCTCGTCTATGGTTAGACCTATCACCCTGACCCATTCACACGATTCCTTCTTGCACTCTGCCTTAATAACATTGCAATCAATTATGGTAAATACTACATGAATGGCCATGAAAAGTACACTGTCCTTATCACGCAGGTCCAATAGCTACTAGCTACCGATAGTGCAGTGTCCCTATGTTCAATTATGTTACGTTGTGCAGTCACAATGCAAAGGATGTCGCATACACCTTCACGTGTACTTCTTCTCAACATGGACAACTTTGCTTCATCCCCACATTGTTATGAGAAACTAGCCCACGGTCTTCTACCTATGTAATATCTAAGTATTCACGAGCACTCACATAATATCTGCACCGAAGTATATACACAGTTTGGGTCCTCAAGTGCAGGACAATACTCTCAGCTTGCTTAGAGTTTGACCTGTCTCCCAAACTAATTGAACTATGCCTTGTGCACGATAGAGAAGACTAGCACTACCCGTAGGGAGAAACCACCTATGAGAGGTTTTCAATTGCAAGTATTGAAGACTCCAACGAAGGTGTCGTTCGCTCCTCATCGACACTCAACTCTGAATTCCTATCCTTTATCATCCTGCAAGCCTGCCAAGAATCGTCATGTGCAGAATCCCCAACAAATTGCCACTTGTAATCCATCAGTGCAATCCCCACAAAGAACAGCCCTACCACCAACTCCAATAGCCCTACCACCAACCACCTAAACCACCAACGTGCCCCCATCGACCTTCCTCCCCACCACTACCAATACTCCTCCATGGCAACCACAGATGTCCTTGCCACCCACATCTTCGGTGCATGCTAAAGCCTGCTATCTATGACGGTAAGTGCCATCGGACTGGCACTCATCTAGGAGGGGGTAATGTTAACCCTCAAATGAACGAAGGTGGAAAATCCGAAAAAGCTAAAGCAGAAGACAAAGGCCAAGGCAAAGTAAAATAGAAGACAAAGACGCACAAGGAGAAAGTCCTAAATAAGGAAGAAAGGCGCACAACGAAAAGCGCAAGTCAATACTTTTGTAAAAGAGCGCAAGCGCATCATGGTTTAATTCAAGGAGCGCCGGGCTCTCACCCGCACAATTTATAAATATAGACGGGCGGTGGAAAAAAAGCTAGGAAGATAGAAGGACAATGGGAAAAAGGGCCTAGACGGCCGACCATGTAAAAAAGGGGATAAGGGGATGACCACCCAAAAGGGATTTAGGGTTATGTATATAAAGTTCAAAAGTGAATGAGAAGCTTATTCTTGTGTGTGGCCAAAGTGGCTCTCCTCTTCTTCTTCTTCTTGCTTGCTTGAGCTTGTGCTTGAGAGAGGGAGTGTGAGAGTGTGAGGGAGTGAGTGTGTGAGGGTGAGGGACCGGGGAGGAGAAGCTCTCCATCTTCTCCTCTCTTCTTCTCTTCTCTTCTCTTCTCTTCTCTTCTCTTCTCTTGCTCACAGCGATGGAGCTTGGAGTGTGGAGCTTGAGGATGGAGCTTTCTTGAAGCTTGCACTTGGATCATGGAGCTACCGGAGTGCACGAGAGAGGAGGTAACTCGATCGGCATGAAGGTAAGCTCACTACACCCGTAGATATGGATGGCGCGTCAGCTATGTGAGAGGTAGCCACTAGTGCTCGGCTTGGAACGCTTGAAACAATAAGCGAGAGAGGCGGTAACTCGATCGGCATGGAGGTAAGCTCACTACACCCGTAGTTATGGATGGCGCATCGGCTATGTGAGAGGTAGCCATTAGTGCTCGGCTTGGAACACTTGAAACAATAAGCGGTCCGTGGGTCTTGGCGGTTGAGCGAAAGCTCCCACAGGCACATGCCTTTGACCCATTGGAATAAATAAGTACATATTGTAGTCCATATCATGAATAGGACGCGAGTAGGATGCCTACAGTTGCATATGTTATGTACATGTTCATGATGATATGAGGAAGAATATTGAACCAAAAGCTATTAAATGCATTTTTCTTGGATATCCAGATGAGAAGTCCTACAAATGTTATGATCCTGTCACTAAAGAGGTTCACATAAGTAGGGATATGAGATTCAATGAGTATGAATCAACTGAAGCTGCAACTGATATGGATGTCTATGAGAGCAGTGATGATGATGGGTATGTAAAGAAAATTGCAGCAAATAATGGTAAAACAAATCAACATTTTAAGGGTAGGACCTCAAGACCATGAAGAAAGCACTAGCAATTATAGTCCATGGAGTGCAAGTTGAGGAGTGCACAAAAGAGAGCAAAGATTGCACAAGGAAAGAAGCCTATGGGCGAAAGTTCGAAGGATGAGTCTATGGATAATGAGCTTGGCATACCACATGTAAGAACTCCAAGGATAAAGGGTGTAGGAAAGTATGTTTCACCACATGTAAGCATGGTTGAGACATTGTGTAGTGCACTGCAGTTGAGGAGATAAGATAGAATGAGGTATCCAATGGATATATTAACATATAATGGCTTTATGAAGATGCATTATGCATACATGGTATCGTATGTTCAGCATGTTGAGCCCATTTGATTTGAAGAGATAGTTGGAGACAAAGATTAGAAGAATGCTATGATAAAGACCTAGATGCAATAACAAAGAACAAGACATGGGACAAGTTCAAATCTAATGGTTCATTAGAGAGATACAAGGCAAGGTTAGTTGCAAAAGGTCATGCTCAAACATATGCTTTGGATTATAAGAAGAGGCATTTAAACCAGTGACTAAGATGACTAGAGTGAGATCAATCATTGCATTGGCTTCTATCTACAATTGAAAATTATATCAAATGGATGTGAATAATGCTTTCTTGAATGGTACATTAGAGGAAGAGGTGTACATGGATCAGTCAGAAGGGTATGTTCAACATAAATATCTACATTATATGTGCAAGTTGAAGGAGGCATTGAATGGATTGAAGCAAGCACCAAGAGCTTGATGTGAGAGAATTAGTAAGTTCTTATGTAATATGGGATTTTAGCAAAGCATGGCTAATTATTCACTTAATGTTATTAGACATACAAGAGATGAAATGGTTATTGTGGTCATCTATGTTGATGATATCATTATTACAGGTACTTTAGAGAGAGAGATTGTTAAAGTAAAGCATGGGTTGTACAAGGAGTTGTACAAGGAGTTTGACATTAAGGATCTTGGCTTATTGAGGTGATTGATGTCAAGATTGTGGGAGAGAAGGAAGGAGTCTCACTTGTAGCTTTCTTGCTTGCACAATGGGGGAATACACACAAGGGTGGAGGCTGAAAACAGTTTTCCTCTTCTTAGTTTGTGTAAGCCAAAAAGAACTCTCATATATAGAAATAGAAGAACCCTATATATGGGTCTCAAACCAAACTCAACTGACTAAGGTGGCATACTAACTGAGCCACGAACTAGAGTAGATAAGGATAGCTGTCATCTAGCTATTATTCATGGGCGGTGTACCAACTGCATCTACAGCTAACACATCGGTGACATAAATGCACAACGGTCACCCTGACATATCACGAGTGGAGCTCGATATCTCAACACTCCCCCTCGAGCTCAATCCCAATTCTTGCACACCAAGCAGGTCTCTGAACTTGCGCAGCTTCTCTGCACCCAATGCCTTCGTGAATATGTCAGCTACCTGATCCTCTGTGCTGACATAAACTAGATCAATAAGACCTAGTAAAACCCTCTCCCGCACATAGTGATAATGCACCTCAATGTGCTTTGTTCTAGCATGATAGACTGGGTTATCTGCCAAGTGTATACTACTCATGTTGTCACAATAAATGACAACTGGCCCATCTGTAGGCTGATGCATATCATAAAGTAGCTTATGCAACCAAGCTACCTCACATGCAGCCATTGCTGCACCCCTGTACTCAGCCTCTATGCTTGAAAAGGCAACTGTAGGCTGTTTCTTGCTACTCCAAGTGACTGCAGCACTCCCAAAAGAGAACACATATCCACTGGTAGATCGTCTATCAGAAATACTACCATCCCAATCAGCATCAGTGTATCCATGCAACTGTATCTGAACCCCAGTCTCATAAAAAAGTCCATACTGCAATGTGGACTTCACATACCTGAGTATGCATCTAGCTGCATCCAAATGCGGTCTCATTGGAGCCTACATAAACTGGCTTACCAATCCAATAGCATAGCTCAAATCTGGCCTGGTAATAATCATATAAATCAAACTTCCTACTATGCGTCTGTACATAGCAGGGTCTTCGAGAAGCTCACCTGCATCTGCGCTCAGCTTCACATTTTGCTCCAAAGGAACTGAAATAGGCTTACATCCTGTCATCCCATATTTGGACAACATGTCCAATCCATACTGCCTCTCCAAGAGCCGTATCCCACTTGGTGATCTAATCACCTCAATGCCCAAGAAATAACGCAGCTCTCCCAAATCCTTCACCTCAAACTTCTGCTTCAATAGCATTTTCACATGAAGAATATCTTCATCACTATCACCTATCATAATCAAATTATCAACATAAATGACAAGTAGCATAATACCTTTCTCTGTTTTTTCTCACATAAAGTGAGAAATCTGCCTTGGAAATCTGAAAGCCAATAATGACAAGATACTATCCTATCTTGTCAGACCATGCTCTAGGTGCTTGCTTCAAGCCATACAAGGCTTTCTTCAACCTGCAAACAAACTCAGGATAAACAGCATGCACATAACCTGGTGGCTGGTCCATATATACCTCTTCTTGCAAATCACCATGCAAGAAGGCATTCTTTACATCCATCTGATGTAAAGACCGTTCCTTTGATGCACCCATAGCAATGACTACTCTTATGGTTTCCATCCTTACAATCGGACTGAATGTTTCTTCATAATCAATGCCATATGTTTGTGCATACCCCTTGACTACTAATCTTGCCTTGTATCTGTTCACAGAACCATCTGCATTGTGCTTCACATTATAAACCCACTTACAACCAATTGCATTCTTATCTTTAGGCAAAGGTACCAATTCCCATGTAGCATTTTCTTCCAAGGCATCCATTTCTTCATCCATGGCTTTCTCCCATTTTTTCTTTTTCCATGGCTTGCTCAAAAGAAGTGGGTTCTGGTTCCTGTATCACTTTGACCATATAGGCATAGTGAATGGCTGTAAATCCATCATATTTCAGCCTATCCACAGGATACCTAGCTCTGGTAGACCTGCGTAAAGTAGGTTCACTCCCAGGTGCTCTCAAAACATCCCTGGTCTTCCTTACTCTAGGTGTAACAATAGAAGGAATACCCAACTCATCATCAATGCTCTGTTCTGAGCCACTGGATTCACCATCCACATAAGAGTGACTTGCATTCACATCAAACATGGGCTGATCTACCTTCTCTTTTCCTTTTTGTGAAACCTGCATACCATTATTTGCATTGTTTTGAGGAGATTCTCCTGATCTCAATCTTCCTGTCCATGGCAAAGAATGTGAACCACCGCTAGAGAACACTCCAGGTCCACTAATATTTTGTGATTGCTGCTGTGAATTCTGTGCAGCATTACCATTTTGTGCATCTACATCATCAATCACATTTACTGGTTCATACCAGCTACTCATCTCATAAAAAACAACATCTCTGCTCACTGTAAACTTATGAGTAGAAGGGTTATAGCATCTATACCCTTTCTGCTGTAGAGAGTAACCAATAAAGATGCACTTCTCAGCTTTTGGATCCAACTTGGATCTCAACTCATCTGGCACATGAACATAGGCAATGCAACCAAAAATCTTCAAATGAGAAATATCTAGTTTCCTACTAGTATACCTCTCCTCTGGAGTCATCCCATGTATTGCTACAATGGGAGTCCTTTTCATTATGTAGACTGTTGTAGCAACTGCTTCAACCCAATAAAAATCTGGCAAGTCTTTTTCGTTGAGCATGGCACGAGATACCTCTCCAATATGCCTGTTTTTCCTTTTTGCAATTCCATTTTGTTGTGGGGTATGACTGCATGAATATTGCTGCTTTATGCCATGCTCCTGCAGGAACTTTTGGGCTTGCATTGATTTAAGTCGCTGTACATTAACATGACCAATGCATTTATGCCAGATATCAATATCTGCAACTACACCAGTCCCATGTGCAAACATTGCTGCACTCAATTCAGGCATGTCTGCATCCAACGTAAACATTCTTCCCTTCTTCTTTCCTTTTTCTATCAAGCGACCTTTATTTTCATATCCTCAACAAAGCATCCATGAGAATTAAATCTAACCTGCAAGCCCTGCTCAACCATTTGACCAACAAAAACTAGGTTCTTGGTGATATTCGGGACATGAAATACATCTGACATGTATTTCTTTTCCCCATCCTGCATAGACAAAGGAATTTTTCCAATCTGCACAATAGGATGTGCAGTATCATCAGCAGTCTCCACAAATCCTAGTTTTTCCATTTTCCTTGCATCCTGCATCCATTCTGCATGACCTGTCATGTGGTTTGATGCACCTAAGTCAACATACCACACATCATTGCTTTCTTCTGCACTTGTCACAGAATTGGTCATGTGCTACACCATAAACAAATGCTCATTTCTGTCATCACCCTGTCTACTAGAAGATGCATAATTCCCTTGTTGCAATTTTTCATTCATGATGTCATTCTGCTTTTTATAGCAGTCTTTAGCCATATGACCCATTTTATCACAGTAGTAGCATTCAACATTGATGTTTGCATTTTGGCCTCTTTGCCATCCACCATGACCTCTTTGGCTCCCCCTGCCTCTATAGTTACCACGTCCTCCTCCATAGAACTGGTTTTCTTGAGTTTGCTGCGTGTTCTGATTTCTACCACGGCCTCCAGATCGGCCTCCTCTACCTCTACCTCTACCTCTTCCAGCATTTGAGTAGAAGACAACTTCTTTTGAAGTTCCTCCTGAAGAAGATGCACCACCATTTCTCTGCTCCTCAGAAATTAGAAGAGCAATCAACTCCTCAAAATCAGGAAATCTTTCGTGGACGGAAATGGATGTTCAAAACTGTGCATAATCCTTTCCTAGACCACTCAAGGTCACAGATTCTAAATCATCATCTTCCACTAGTGACCCAATGGAAGCAAGTGCATCTGCAATCTTCTTCACCTTCATGTGGTAGTCATTGATGCTCATACTTTCTCTTTGCACATTGTGCAACTCTTGCTTGAGCTGCATTTTCCTGGCTTGCATATTCGTGCTATACATTTTTGACAAAGTATCCCATGCCTCCTTTGGCGTACTTGCATCCTGAATATGCACAATCATAGAGTCTGAAATACTGATAGACAGCCAGTACACAACTTTTCTGGCTCTCTCATGCCATCCTTTAAATGCCTGCATTTGCTCTTGATTGGGAACATCAGGAAGAACTGGTTCTTCTTCATTTCCTGCAACGAATTCCCAATATCCTTTTCCCATAAGGAAATTCGTCATTCTAAACTTCCATGCTTGGAAGTTGTTCTTGTCAAGCTTTTCAGTGACAATTTGTGAAAGAGAATCAGACGCCATTACAGAACACTGCAAAAAATTCTGTCACTGCAAAAAACACAGCTTTAACCTCACAAGGGCAAATCTGCAAAACTGACGAAAGTGGTATTTGACCACACAGTCACTTCCTAGTGATGATTTTGCATCAATAGGCAACAAGGATGATTCTGTAACTCCCAATGTCTCTGCGCATAGGCACACGATGCAATTTCTACAGCAACTTTTCACCGACCTGTAGAACAGTGGTCGCACAACATAAAACAGGACCTTTTCATGAGTGCGTGCAGAAAACTTCCGCCTCCAAAACAGGCCCCGAAATGGCCTCAAATCAAAAAAACAGAGCAACCCAGGGCTAAAGCCCTATCCCGCAGCATATACTTTCCTCTTGCTACACCGCGAAGGGTGTCTCAATCTGAGACAATGCACTCTTGCACTTTCCGACTGTGCTACCTGCAGAGATTTGCTCCCAAAACAGAGAAATGAAAGCAACACTGGTCCTCTTACCAGAACACCACGAACTTGGTTTGCTTTCTTGAGCTCCTTACCACGAACAAGGCTCTGATACCATGTCAAGATTGTGGGAGAGAAGGAATAAGTCTCACTTGTAGCTTTCTTGCTTGCAAAATGGGGGAATACACACAAGGGTGGAGGCTGAAAACAGTTTTCCTCTTCTTAGTTTGTGTAAGCCAAAAAGAACTCTCATACATAGAAATAGAAGAACCCTATATATGGGTCTCAAACCAAACTCAACTAACTAAGGTGGCATACTAACTGAGCCACGAACTAGAGTAGATAAGGATATCTGTCATCTAGCTATTATTCATGGGCGGTGTATCAACCGCATCTACAGCTAACAAGTCGGTAACATAAATGCACAACGGTCACCCTGGCATATCATGACTGGAGCTCGATATCTCAACAATTGATACTCCACATGGGGTTGGCTAGTGTAGAGACAATACTCATTGGAGATGCTAGAGAAGTATGCATAAATAAAGTAGAGAGAGTGTGTGAAGAGTCCTAAAAAGGTCAAAAGCATATCTATCACTTTAGAGGATACTTGGTATGTCTCAATGGGAATGAAGCAAGAAGTAGAATGAAGATGAAGAAGAACAAAAACTCTTGAGCTTCCACGTCTCTTGTCACTACCCCTTCTGTTGCTCATCTTTTTCATTCTTGTCAAAATATAAGTCCTTCAATGGCTATTCCACATATTGACACCTCATGCAATAGTGAGACAATCACACTAGATATTCCTACTTGATGCCAACATTGAGTTACATGCTTTACTTATATAATTTGTCATTTTTTTCAACTTTATACAAAGGCACTTGAAAAGCTTGAAATGCAAGTGGAATAGACATCATAGTCACAATTGTATGGTTTGTACCCATTCCAAGTTCCTTGTACTCTTTTTGAAAGGGTGAGCAAGAGTAAGAGAGAAAAAGAGCACAATCAAAATCAAGAGCAATGGCTATGGAGGTCTAAACTCAAGAAAGCAAGACCAATGTATGGAGACTCCAATAGGCACAAAGTGTGGCATGCCTTCCCTTTATTGTAATCCTAACATAGTAAAGAATAAATAATAAAGATGACAATGAGAGTGGCCACCACTTTTAGTATACAGGTATGTGGGCATTGACTACATGGTAAATATAGGTGGCTAGGCATAGGTAGTCTTTAACCCCCATAAACCTCCCACTTAAAGGTGAATGTGCAAGGAGTGAAGAGAAAGGTACAATATCTACATATGATACAACTAGATGAAATACATCATCTCATCATACACATATCATCTTCCTAAGAAGGACATAACACTCCACTACTAAACTTTTTGTGAATAGATCAATATGATTCTCATATGTGGAGATCTTAACAAGCTCTATGTGGTTATCGTCAATCACCTCTCTAACTGAAGTAATAATGCATCTCAATGTGCTTGATATTATCATAAAATATCAATTATAAAAATGAGCACCCTAAGCATCCAAGAAATGAGTTATAGCTAGAGGTAAACTTCCTACTATTTGTATATTCTACATAATCTGAGTTAGTGTTTAACCCACATTTCCAATATCCTAGTTTCCATAGCAAAGGCATAAGTCTACACTGCCCTTAATATATCTCATGATACCCTTCACAACATCTCAATGCCATCTTCCAAGTGTCACCATGTCACAAGCCATAACTCCTACTACAAATGCTATGTTAGGTCTGGTGTTTATCATGGCATATATCAAGTTGTCCATTGTAGATGCATATGGAATATTAGCAATCTCAACTTTGTCATTATCAGACTAGGGACAATATACCTAATTAACCTTCACATGGGAAGGTAAAGAGGTATCAATGGTCTTACACTCCTACATATGGAACCAATTAATGATCCTATGAATGTACTCCTTATGTGACAAGTAACGGAATATCTTAAAGGGATTTTCCACACAATATGCATACCAAATATATGAGAAGTGTGCCTCATGTCCTTCATCTTAAAGATCCTCTTGAACTAATTCTTTAGAGCATCTAGCTCATCACATGAGCACTTCTAGTAATCATCATATCATCAACATACAGTATCAAAATAATAAGGAGCCTTTTTTGTAGATATAATGGATCTATAGCACTGTGGAAATAAGACTATGAATGGATAAAGACATCAAAATTATGATATCATTTCCTAGGTGTCTATTTAAGTCCATAGACTCTTCTCCTCAACTTGCACACTAAGTATTTCATGCCCTTTTCCACAAAGCCCTTAGGTTGCTATATATAGATGTTCTCATGTAGGCCTCCATATAAGATATTTGTTTTAACATCCATCTGATACAAGTCGATATCTAATTGTGCAATCAAGGCCAAAAACAAGTGAAGGGTGGTCATCTTGACCATAAGAGAGAAGAGCTCATTAAAATCAACCCCTTTTTCTTCTTTAAAATCCTTTGCAACCAAATAAGTCTTATTTGCTACTAGCTTAAGGTAATTAGGGATGCTTCTCAACTTATACACCCACTTGTATGGAAATTCATGTTTTCAACTAGGCAAGGAAACCAAATCCCACTTATGTTTTTTTGCAATGAGTCAAACTTAGACTATGTGGCCCTCTCCCAAGAAGAATTTTCATATCTATGTATATACCTCCTCTACAACTCTATCACCAAGACTAGTGTATGGGGATCTATTAATCAAATGAACTATAGTAGTAATTGCCTTAACCAAAAATGTATAGGGTAAGCTTCCATGACTGAGCATACTATAGATTCTCTCCGGAATGGTTCTATTCATGTGCTTTGTTATTCTAGGGTGGGTTATAAGGGACTCTTAATTTGCATTGTCTCAACCCTACATATATTTGACAAGTTATTAAAGTTGCATGTCAATTATGTATATATAATGAAGCCTTCCTCCAAAAGTGAAGTGACTATTAAGAAATTCAAGAAGCCAATTAAATTCATTAGGTGTACATGGAGGCAAGGTTAAGATTAAAATGGATCAAAAAATGTAATGCCTAACTTATGACATAATACGTAAAATATCAATGAGTGGGATGAAGGCAAAGAGATTCCTAAGAAATATGATTAGCAAGCCATCAAAGTTAAAGTAGGGGTTGTGGAAAGATTTGTGCAAATACAATTTAGATTTGGAAAGAGACCCTATTCTTAAGAATACTCGAACCAAAATTTGGCATTCTTTTGATAAGCTAGTATATGATATTAAAACCATCAACATGATTGACGCCGCTTAATGCTCCGATCATCACAAAACTACTCAAAAGCACGTGGTACATACTTACCCCCATTATTTAATCTTAGGTATTTCAACCTATGCCCAGATTGGTTCTCAGCCAAAGCAACAAAGCACTGAAAAGTAGCTAAAACCACTGATATTTACTTAATGGGATGGGCTCACACTTTTGTGAAAAGTCATTAATAAACGTGATAAATTCTTAATATTACCCAAATATTGATAGGGTACAACACCACAAACATTAGAATGAATAAGAGCAGACAGCTCATCCATGTACATAGAGCTAGATTTCTTATAACCATTATGAGTCTCTCTACCATATAAACAATGATCACAAGAATCAAAACAAGAATAGTCTAGGGCTTATCTTTGCTAGATAGCTAGATGATGATATTATCATGTCCCTTTTAGTGATTCTTCTTGAAAATCAATTGTGGCAACCTCATTTTTTATAGAGGTATCAAAATTGGTAGTCTCTATACTTTGCTTGTTTTTGGGTCTATTGATCATGTATTGGCCATCACTAATCTTCCTCATGTATCTTTGTAGCATCCTTGCTTGGGAACATGTCACTCAAAGGAATGATCATCTAGCTATCTAGCAAAGATAAGGCTCTTCATTATAGCCAGAATGTGATAAATATCATAAAGAACAAAAGAAGTACCTGCAGGTAACTGCAAATGTACTTCATTGGTTCCAATAATATCACATACAAGATAATATCCTAGTCTTATAGAACCTAAAATGGTACAGTAGATATAAAATCAATTACAATGTGGGGTCATATCAAAGAAAGCCCCTAAATCAAGTAATAAACATTGAGAGAATGAGGACTGACCATCAATCAACTATGTGGCACCAATGAAGAAGCAACCAATATTGAGTCATTTGAATTGTACTCCAATACATTAATCTCCCAATCTTGACAATGGATTTAGTAATGCATTGACCATCTAATGATTTTGCATTATCTTGCATTTTTCATTTGCCTTTATAATGCATGTCTTGGTGCATCTTATGGCAATGTGGCCATGTTTATCCATGCTCTCCATAATAAGAGCATTTAGATGAAGACTTAGGACCATAAGATCTATTATGAGCTTGCCCATGAGGTTTATACTTAGATTTATTCTACTATGGATCTCTATTACGATGGTCATAACTACCTCTAGTATCATTCCTACCTTTCACTATGAGAGCATGAGAGGCACAAAAGATGCATCAACATTCTTCTTATTAACCTCTTTAGTGAGTAAAGATTTCTCAATAGTTTTTGAGACTCTAGTGTCCCTATACAATTGCTTCCACCAGATATGTGCTTTTCCCATGTTAGCTTTAGTTTGGTTGTCATGGCTTGGTTAGGGGTACTTGTCCCTACAACTTGGAAATAGTCTTCCATAGACTCAATTGAAACTTTCAAGGCAGTTTTCACATCCTTTTCTTTCCCATCAAATTTCAAATGTTTAATCTACTTAAGAATGGATTTATTCTCTTGCAGTTCAATAGGATCAATGATGGCTCGAATATCCTGCTTTCTCAATACATAAGAAGCTAGTTTATTACCTATCATAAATCTTAACTCATAGAATAGCCGGTCATTCGTAATCTTGAGCTACTTGAATCTATCTCGCATGAGAAGTTTCACCTCAACCCTAGATGGATCAACCTGCAATAGGAATCTAAGTTATATGTTATAGACTCCTATCAACCATGTAGCATCGAAGGTGGCTACTTTGCTATTATCCCTCAAGCCAAAGTAAACCATTTTCACACTTGGTTCAAAGAGAGTGAGAAATGAGGGGAAGTTATGTGCATCAACCTCTCTACCCATAGGGCAAGTGTCAACTACTCTAACCCCCTAAAACAGCACTGGTTGGATTCTAGATGGCATGCTAGGGTAGTCAAACCTTCAGCCCTTCCTAGACTTGCCTAATCTAATGTTTGAGTTGTGTTGGGAGCCTCTCAACACACCAAGACCACTCTGCCTTTAGTAAGACCCATTGGGGATCTAATCACCCACTTTCATCTAGGGTTTTCTTTAGTTTGCTAATTAATCCTATAATGATTTAATTTAATATATTCCAATTATCTTTATCAATTAGCCCTTTAAAACAACATTCATTCGTATAAATTAATCATGGATACAAATACAATTTCAAACTTTCTTTGAAAAAGGTTGTAAGTAATATATTTATCAACACCTTCTCTAAGACTAGCTTCTGTCCCTCACATCTTTGTATTATTCAAAGGCCATAAGCTTTTCTTCTAGATGAGATAACATGTTAGTATACAACACTTTAACATGCATGAGCAGGACATCTATCTTTACTTCTAATAGTTCTATATTTTTAGGAATAATCATGACTAGGAATTCATTTCCATATCCTAAGGTTGTTGTAGGTTGCAATTTCCTCTTGAATGCACAATAATTTAGGGATATTCAAGGTTCTTGCCTACATGAATAGAAACTACCCTTTTCCCTTCATTGTTGCAAGTAATAACAATAGCCAACTAGATATAAACTAATCAATCAATCAATCATTTTATTTAATCAATATCCCTTTTTAGTCTATCCAAAGGGACCTAAACAAAAGTTGGTTCAGATGGGACCTCATTCACACGTGCAAAACCTCTTGTCCAACTCCAACTCTTCACCACTTTGGGACCATCATATAGCAAGCAAATTTCTTCTAGTATGTTCTTTGCTCTATCCCTTCTTGGACCCTTGTAGCACCTCTAAATCCATATGTCTTGAAATAAAATTGGGTAAGGAAAATGGGATGAGTAGAGTCTTGCCAAGGCAAGGGAATATGTAGGTCGAGAGGAAAGGACAATCCAAGTGTTATCTCTCTCTCTCTCTCTATTTCCCTCTTCCCACTATCTTTCTTCTCTCTCTCTAACCCCCTCACTTCTAACTACTATTCTCTCTCTCTCTCTCTCTCTCTCTCTCTCTCTCTCTCTCTCTCTCTCTCTCTCTCTCTCTCTCTCTCTCTCTCTCTCTCTCTCTCTCTCTCTCTCTCTCTCTCTCTCTCTCTCTCTCTCTCTCTCTCTCTCTCTCTCTCTCTCTCTCTCTCTCTCTCTCTCTCTCTCTCTCTCTCTCCAACAACACAAAGATCAAAGGAAGTAATCTATGGTATTAAGCCTTAGTAGCAATAGGCTTAATATAGCCTTTAGGTAGCTCATTCGTCCCAACACACTTTAGGTCTACGGACTCTTCAGGGAGACAGATCTTGATAAAAGCTTTGTGAATATTGTTTTCAAGATTGATCACAGCGTAGGTGTTGATGACATAGGCAACAAAAAGGCCATGATGCTGATCAACAACAACAATGATGATGAGGTAAGATGATCTGATGGCAACTGTTTTAAAGGTTTTTGTTAGTCTTTAATTAATTTCTTAAAATTTATTACAATAACCGCCACTTTGCCACATCGTGATAGAAGTAAAGATTCTTTCAAACATTAGAGCAATCCAATTGTAATGTACCCACATTGATATCTTAGACATTATGTAATATTTAATTATAAAAGTAATCAAAGATGTTATGTATCTTATTGCACTTCAATAACTTCAAGAGTAGTAACATTTAGGAGTATGGAAGGCCTTGCTCTTATTGATTTTTTCAAGATATTAATAGGGATTTCTATTAGAAAATCATAAATATTAAATTTTGACATCTTTAAAGTTTCTCAAACATGTAGAGTCAAGTGGTAGAAACATAGATCTCATCGCCACGATTTCAATGGTTCAAATAGACCCAATTTTCAAGTTTTAGATTAAAACTTACGGCCATTTTACGTTATATCCGCAAGTGTGAAAAGATTGAATTTTTCTTTCTTTAGACTCCTAAATTTGTAAAAACATGGGTACTCTTAAATTTAAGTAAAATATCTCAAACAATGCTCAAAGTAGGTAGTCTTTGTGTTGGTCATCAATTATGTAAGCTACAAACACTAAAAGCAACTCCCCCTGTCCCTTCTGTCTCCATCTAGTATAGAAAGGGAACCACATAAACACACAACTCTCTTGGAGGAGATGCCACTTTACAAGTGCGGGAGAAGCTAAAGGAAACATCTTTCTCTTAGGTTTCTCCCAAGCTTTGTCAAAAGCCACCAAGCTTCTCCCATCTTCTTTATTTGTGTGTGGAAGCTCTGTTGAAATTCACTAAGCTTCTCCCCTATTCTCCACAGATGCATGGAAAATCTACTGAAATCCACTGAGCTTCTCCCCTCTTCTCCACTTATGCATAGAATCTTTGCCAAAATCCACTGAGCTTCTCTTCTCTTTCCCACACATACATAAAAGCTCTATGAAAATTCACCCAACTTTTCCTCTCTTCTCCTCCATCATGTGGAAACTCTATCGAAATCCACCAAGCTTTTCCTCCCTTCTCTAAAAAGCATGCCAACTTTGTTGCAATCTGTCTAACACTTTTTTATTTTCCACATTTGTGCAAAAACTCTATTAAATTTACTTTAAACAATGACCCCCTAAGAGACATCATGAAGAGAAGGAGGTCCTTCGGGAAGGCAGTTCTCAAGAACTCAAGGGGAAACACCTCGTGGAAGAACATAGAAAATGGAATTGAGGATATAGACCATATCATAACGAGTTGTGATAATCAAGTTTGAGCTAATTTTTTTATATTTGATTATTTTTATGCTAATTAAAATTATTTTTTAATTCATTTTTTTATTGATTGGAAAAAGTTGTATTCCTTGCTCTACTGTGTCTACTTTATGATATTGTTTGTGAAGTAATAAGAAGATTTAAGAGGTTATGTGGCTATTGAATCTACAGGATCAACAGAAAGAGGATATGTTGCTATTGGATCCACGCAACCAACAAAGCCATCGACAGTTGGACTCGCCTCAAGGTCCAATGGAAATTTTGGAGTGATTGAGATAAACCCAGAAGGGTATTGTTTGGTATCCAGGGTTGAGAGCTAAGTGGTGAAAAAAAGGCCAAGTCCGTGATTGCCACATCACCTTAGGCAAAGGAGCTTAGAGGGGCTTTAAGCTAGTAAATTCCTTAGGCAGCCTATGATAGGGGTGTAGAACTTCATGATCCCCATTGCTAGTTTGGGATGGATAATCTCAAATAATAGTCAAGAGCTTAAATGACCTTGAGGGACCAGGGCTCCTCACGAGGGACTAAGATGGCTTCATTGAAGTTAGATCCTTGTGGAGATCCTAAGAAAGGAATTGAACCTAATTAAAAGGAATTACTTTTCTTATTGTTTGTTTATATCTTGAATCTAAATTATGCGCAATGAACCTTATGCAAGGGACAATAAAAGAAAGTTGTTTGTATAGGTTCTCATAATGTGGCATCATGTTTTGCTAATTAGATAACTAAAACAACCCCATAAAGAAAAGTGGGAGGCCTTGATCCTAACGAGTGAGAATCTATGTTTGGGTAGACCTAATTAGTTGGGTAACTTTCCTAAACACTAGATAGAGCTGCTAGAACATGACTTCAACTTGATAGAATAGTTAACTAGCTTAATACCATTTTGCGGGTCTAAAGCTTAGATTTACCCTTATGGGTAGGGGGTTGAGTTACACTCTCCCTCGTATCTCACTTTCTTTGAGCCAATTGTGATGTTAGCCCACTCTCCCTTGTCAATCACTCTCCCCCATCTCACGCTCTTTGAACCAAGTGGGATATTAGCCTACTCTCACCTTTGATTGGTTGTGCAAAGTGACCCTTTTTAGGTGGGCATTAGACCTGTTGTTTAGACCTTTGTAGTATAGGAACCCTCAGATTGATCCTTCGGGTTGAGGCCTTGACATTCTATTGTGAGGTAGACTTGGAGACTACCCAATCAACTAAGTCCATGCACCCAAATTAAATTTGAATTGTGCCACTTGAGGATTATGTGTGACTACTAAACATTACCTCCTCTAGGTGATCTACAAGTGGGTACCTTACACTAAATACCTTTTCTAGAAAGCATTGGTAAGCACATGAACACTCAACACATCTCCATAAGATATGTTACAAATGATGAATCTCATGATTACAAGGGAACCAATAGGATCACAATGAAGTGAAATGAGAATGCAAATGTACTTACATGGTACCTCGGTCAGGAGAGAGTAGCAAATGGAGTGTAATCACCTACAAAGTTCTCAAATGATAGCTCACAATCACTAACTCAAGCTTGAACAATTGTAGCAAAAGAATACACCAAAAACACACATAGGTAATCACAAATAAGGAGAACATTACATGAATAGCCAAAAATGACTAAGTTATAAGCATTCAATGTGAATGAGCATTAATGAACCAACCATCAACATTGCTAGCCAATCAACGAAGCCTGTATATTAAACCAAGTCAAAATTCAAGCATGTTGTATTCCATAACACAAGGACACATCTAAACTCAACAAGAAACATTACACAAGTCTATGTGTAGAACACACATGAGGACAACTACCCAACCAATAACATAGATAGCTACATGTCAATGACAATGTCACATGCAACAAAAGGCCGTCAGAGGACAAATACGTGCACAAGTCAATGGCACAGCCATCAAAGTAGGCTGTAGAATGCGGGTGACAAATCAAACATCCCCAATGATAGGTAGGTTAGCTAGCATATTTGATGTCAGCACATATCAGCACTATACATCTGCAAGTCAATGCAGCACTGTCAAACAAACCATCAACAAAATACTTTCTGCTTCAAAGCTAGATTATCATGCATAATGGCTCAAAACACAAATGTATATGATGTTCATCAAATTGCAATGCTAGAGAAACCCACAACAAAACAACAGCAAAAGACAATGCACTAGTAGGTCACATGTCAAATGTAGAGATAAACAAAAGATAGCCACTACCCACATACAAAGTCAATCATAGGAACAACCTTGATATCATATGACAATATCAACTTCATCCAAGGAGATAGGATCATAAAAGAATCATCACACGGATAATTGCAATTGACAATAGTCAATGGTGGAGGCATGCAAGAAGTTAAATGTAAGACACACGATGTCAACTACTTATGCCCAATACCCATTCGCAATAACAAAAATAGTTCCTCCAAAAACATGTGTAATGAATGAGGATCACAAGAACATGGCATGGGAACATACCAGTCACACTGACGGTATATAAGGTGTAAGAGGGTATTTTGAGGCATCACAGAAATTATCAAGAAACTCTCTTTTCACCTTCTCAAGCCTCCATGGCTTCTTCTTCTTCTTCCTCTTCTTCTTCCTTTCTCCCTCTTTCTCTCTCTTCTTCTTGCCTTTCTCTCTCCTCTCCCTCTTCTTCTGCAGTCCTTCCCTCTCTCCTTCCCCTTAGTTAGGACAGTTAGGTCTCTTTCATTACAAGTGGTATCAGAGCCACCTGTTTTGTACCAATTTTGGTCCTGGTCCATTTTCAGCCCCATTCTCCATACATGGGCTGAAAGTACACCTCGAGGGCTCCGTGCCAACACCTTATTTGCCTCGATCAGAGTTCCTTAGTGGAAGTTATGGCTATTTTTCTCCAGCCATACCATCTGGGACAGCACACTAGTAATTCCTGGACAGCCCTTTATTTTGTAACAATTTTGGTCTTGGCCTAATTGCAGCCCCGCCCCACCCACATGGGCTGAAAGTACATCTCATGGGCTCCGTAATGACACCTCAGCTGTCCCATTCGGAGTTTTCCACACAAAGTTATGGCTGATTTCCTACAGCACACCCTTACAGTCCATGACTACATCCCTTGTTTTTTAGGACAAAAACTTTATGAGACGGGATGGTTTGTAATGAACGGGGATCATGCAAACATGGCATGGGAACATACCAGTCACACTGATGGTATATAAGGTGTAAGAGGGTATTTTGAGGCATCACAGAAATTATCAAGAAACTCTCTTTTCACCTTCTCAAGCTTCCATGGCTTCTTCTTCGTCTTCCTCTTCTTCTTCCTTTCTCCCTCTTTCTCTCTCTTCTTCTTGCCTTTCTCTCTCCTCTCCCTCTTCTTCTGTAGTCCTTCCCTCTCTACTTCCCCTTAGTTAGGACAATTAGGTCTCTTTCATTACAACATGAGACTTGTTCGCATACAAAGGACTCAAGAAGTTAATCCCAAATCACAAAAAATGCAAGCATAACTCGTTTAGTCAACCTAAACATATGATACCATGTTATAATAGCAAAACACGTAGTGAAATAATGAAAGACACAAGATCAATGAAAGAGACAATTCACAATATATAACCAGGAAAAGGAATCCACTATGACAAGAGTACAATGGTTGAGCGCACCAGCTCATGCACACTCCATAAGCGCCCTCTCTCTATACCAAGAATTTGCAAGTACATGAATGGATGATGTGGACTAGGGCCACATTCTCTCCTTTTATAGATAAAAATAAAGGAGTTGTCCTACTACAAAATAGAGTGGCCAATTACCAAATAAAGAATAAAGAGAGTGCCCATAAATTAGGCCATGGGTGCTCATGAACATGTGATATGACCAGTTTTTAATACTAGAATCCTTACCTTTTACATATATTTAGTTGTGTCTCTTCTATATTGACCCCAAATTTGTTTTGAATGGGTTCGAGGTTTCAAATGTCCTTTTTCATCTTGAAGGAGCATTCTTTTATTGTATTCTATTCTTCCTTAGGGATTTTTATGTGCTCTACGTATAACTTGGGATTCCTATTACATGTTATGTTGTATAAAAAGTGTTTGCTTTTACGTCTCTACATTGCCACTATGGAAGTACCTCTTGCATGTTTAGGATTGGTGTTGGCTAATGAAGAAGTATTAGAAAAGGTAAAAAGTAAGGGACCCCCATGATTTTCCATTTGTAGATAGGTGTAGATAGGTGGGAGAATGTTTGATTGATCAACAATGAAGAGTTTTTAAAAATTGGGTTAATGTTAAGGGAATATCCTATTTTTGAGTGGTTTTTGGGTGAATTTGTATGTAAAGTTTCGTGCATATTTTTTGAGTTTTCAAGCCTCAAAATTTAGCCTGGTGACCAACAAAAGCTCCCAAAAAAAAAGTAAATTTTTTGGTATCTCTTATATGTAAAGTTCTACAAAAAATAGGTGTCATTAGAGAAATGATATCCATTGTTTGATCCCTTGCCCTGTTTCTAACAATGTTGCTAAATGAATTGTTTTTCTCTCAAAAGATATTGTTGTACACCTCTCTATTGAATTAGTAAGTGATCTTCTCAATAGTTATGATTGGCCTATGGGATGTGCAATGTATGACACAAAGAGAAAGAAAGGGGAGGGGTGTATATGTGCTCATGAATTTGCTCAGTCCTTTATTGGCTTTGTCCCTATATATGATGCTAACATTCGCTTAATAGAGACATCATATATGTAATGCAGCAACTCAATCGTGCATGCAAAGATATCATTGCTCTTTATGTCTAGCTTCACCTCTACAATAATTTTTCATTATTGATTTGTTATGTTCTTGTACTCAATCTCTAGCTTATCAAGAATTTCTTTCAGTATCCCTATTTTTCAATTGCACTATTGTTTTCTATTTGTTTATAAATAAATAAAAGTTTAAATTTTTAAGAAAGTATAGTACCATTTGCAATTTCATAATGTTCTCCCTTTTGATTATTTTAATTGTCTTCTTACACGTGCCCATGAATTTCTAGTGCTCATCATTGAAATCTTTGATTATATATTGTTGGTCACTGGCCAACATTGCTTATCATCTCCATTTATTGCATTTTCATATGGGTTTGATGCTCAATTTATTGGTTCTTTCTTGATTTGGTATCATGAGCTCCTTTTTTTGTTGATATAAAGTTGGAAGACTAACTCGTATACGATCACCATCTCCTTTGTAGATCTTGTTTATTGATCATATCACCAAAAGAAATTGCATCATTACATAATCAATGCAATATGATACTAGTAACTTGTGAAGGGAAAAGTAAATTTCGTTTCTTTTCTTTTTTGCTTTGGAGAAGTAAAATGGACTTAAAGTTTTTTTTCACTTTTAGGTTTATGTGGTAATATGTCATTTGTTTATATGGTTCACAATCTTATGCTCAGCATTGAAATGAAGAGCGATGGATCTAGCAGGTTGACTATCCATAAATTTGTTCTTTTAGTCACTCTTGAGAGCAATACATAAAGAAGTCCCTCTCGTTTACATCAACTTAAATCCCTCCCATTTGAATCATGATAGCTAGGGAATCCCTTTACTATTCATATTTCCATTATCTACACTTCTACAAGCATTTGATGAAGATGACTTGGTGGGTCATTTCATTTAACTTCGTTTGTTGTTTCTACAAGTTACATATTTTAAGAGAAACCTTGATTTGCAACTCTCTTTGGTAGCAACCTTGCTACTAGTATATAGAGCCAAGTTCCTCACCCACAATAAGGGAAGAGGTAAAAAGTATTGAGATCATTCCACTTCTATGGTCAACATGACGATAAGTAAATGCTCATGCTCCTATATTCTCTTTTAACATGACTATCTGAACTAATGTGTGTTGACTTGCAAGAAGGAAACATAGTTGACCCTCAATGCTCTATGCATAGAAGTGGATATTGTGGCTATGGATCCCATATTACATGACAATCGCCTTATAAAAATCTCTATTCATCGAATTAAAGATGTTAGAGGTTAGAGATGGTTTTAAATCTCTTCAAGGTCCTCCCAATTGTTATGGAGAAATAAATTATAGTCAAATCGATATCACTCTAGTCTAAGTGGCTATATAGTTGCTTGTATGCTTGCTATTTAATTGATGTATGGTCATTCAAGAAGGCATTATAAGTTGCAACTTGAAAATTCATTGATGCAAAACTTGGATAGCATGACTTTGTGAATGAGATGTGAGATGTGAAGAACTTTGGGTTTTATCATATTTGCTAGGGCTTTAATGATTGTTTGGGAATTTTTTCAAATGTATGGATCATACCATTCTCTAGTACATTATTAAGGGTGATGGCTTATTGCTTCTCCCTTGATTCATGGCCCCACTTAATTGTGTTACAATGTTAAAAGAGTAAACTGCTCGTTATAACATTCTACAATCTTCCACATGTATTACCGTTGACTGATGATGTACTCAAAAAGATGTTGGCACAAAGAATGAGTCACTTAATGCTTAATAGGTGCAAGCATGCAAGATGACCTTTTGGAGCTCATTTACATGAAAGGTATGTAAACATAAAATTGTTTCCTTCATTGTCTATATAATCATGCACACCTCATTTTAGGTTTTTCTTACCCCCCTTGCATTCACACTATCTATTCCACTTATTGTTGTAGTTGTACAAATTAGTTGGAATATAAATCTTTGATTCAAATTTACACAAGCACATTGAAGATTAGTAGTACTAAAGTCATCTTTAAGCACCACAATTTCAAAGCTCCACATAATGAGACAAAACCATTGTGACCTCATTGTGACTGGCACCAACATCTTTGCCTACATCTTCACCATCAATTTTAGGATGGTTGTCATGCCTTGCTCACCATTTCTATACTTCATATAATTCTCGAGTTTCTCCAGCTTAGCTTGGCACATCCACAATCTATAATCATACTATGTTGCTCATTAAAAGCCTCTACAAGCTCTAAGGCTTCAAGTCCAATTATTTATGGCCGCATTCAAAACATCAAAAGTGCAAATTCATTGGCATGGCATTCTTTGCAACCCCAAAATCGGTTGGACTCTTATCAAAGCGAGCAAATGGCTCATAGGTCACATCAATCTATACATGTGTACATGCATGTGCATTCACATGGGTATGCATATGTGCTTGTGTGCATGTGTGCATAAGATTGTCTCTAAAGTAGTATTATGGAAAGATCATTAGAGGTATGCACTAGATGTGCATTAGAGATGGCACATAGGAGGGTAATATTCCTAGGTAAAATTACTTACACATTTTTTACTTTGATCAACTATGCACTCATCCATTTGCTGTAAAGGTGGGAAAAAAACATATGAGACAATGAGATGTTAAGAGCCTAATATAAAGTTTTTATTGGCCTAATATAAAGTTGTTCAAGAACACTTTTGGATGTTTTTAAAAAAATGTAGCAATTTGTGATCATAATTGTCCATTCTAAGAAACTCAACTCTAGAAGGAATAGCAACAAGGATGCTTGTCATGTTGAGTGTGAGACTAAAATTGGTAACCAGATGATGCTAAAGGTGGCACTAATACAAGCTCCATTTAAAGGAGGAAGATCCTTTGTGACGTTTATTGTATGGTTGGCTAAGAACAATTGCAAAGGTGAGATGGGGTGACAAGCTTGAGATAGATGTAAGCATCACATATAATCTTAATGTAATCCAAACTTAGCAAAGAAATTACATAGGCTTCTCAATCCTACCATAAAGGTAAAATATAAGCATCACATGCCCCTACATCCTTGCTTGGTGAGGAGTTCGAAGCATAGTATATTTATACGAGTCATTGGTTTCTTTGATGCAAAGTAATTTTCTTCTTTCGCATCTTTGTGACATTAAAATATCTCATCCCCTTGAAAAATATTTGGTTCCACCTTACTCCTTGCATGAGCAAGTAAAATAGTTAAATGGTGGCATATATGGACCTTTTGACTATGAAATTGCTAAACACAACCTCAAGGAGATGGATAAAGTAGCAGCAAATGTGTACGACTACCTCACAAACAAAGATGTTATCTTGCAAATCCTAACCTATGACTCTTAAGAGTTTAAGAGGACAAACTTATCTGCAATAATTTGATGGCAGTTTCTGAGACATTCTTTAGTAATATAATGCTAAAGAAAGCTAAAAGTGAGCTTGATACCCACAACCATTCAACAAAACCTCAGGAAGCTCAAGAGAGAGTGCAAGAATGTAAAGCTAACCTCACAAAGAGGACTTGATCTAATCTATAAAAGGAAAGATCCCTAAATGGCTATTCAACAACAAGATTATAGCTTTACTTTTTAAATTGAGCTGGAAAATACTCATGTAAAATCCACACCCCTTATGTGCACAAATTAGAAAGTGAGTATTTGACTTACAGGTTCAGCTATTGCTGCCTTACAGCTCATTGAGTAGTAATTGTAATGGGGTCCAAAGGGGAATAGGTGCACAAGGTCACATGAATGATAATCTAACTTTTGTTTCCAACAGGGTGCACAAATCCAGAAAATATATAATGCTGCACATAAGGATCGCCACATCAATCAACTATGAAAATAACATAAACAACCATGTTGGATGCTTGTAGAAAAAATTTACATTCACAGCAATCGCTTGGTTGTGGCAGGTAACAAATGTCTCTTAACTAATGTAAAAGAGAATACAACTGTCCTTGAAAACACGTCAAAATGTACTCTGTAGGAGATGGGACTAACATCAAGGGAACTTGGTGTTTAAAGGTCGATAAGATTCTTCCAAGAAAGCACAAGACGCATCACTTTGCAACCTTTTGTGATACAAGTACAATAGATGTGATTCTAGTGCCCACAATATTTAATCCTACAAATCCTGTAAAGGCATGAATTGCCATCCATGCAAATGTGCATCAGATATTGCCTGTCTCATGCAAGATAGTCTTTGAGTGGACATTGGTACAAGCAAAACAGCAAGACTAACAAGAACGGATACCCCCCCATTTCTGAGACCAAACTGTTACTAAGCAACTCAGAACTCGATGGTACCTTTCTTAGAGAATGTAGATAGCTATCATATAGTAAAACAATATTTACAATCTTATGAAGTGGCTCCAGAGGGCCCCTCCTCAATTGCACTTATCTCCCACCAGAGCTCGGGGTTGATGTTCGATAACAGACAAAGCCATGCCAGTCTGCTGGACAGCTCGAACAAATGATAAATTAGCTGTCACTGTGGGTGCATGGAAAGAATCCCCTGTGCCAAAAATTATCTTGTTCTTTTCCTTTACTTTTCCAGTTTCGGAAAGGCTCATCACACGGACAGATGGTGTATCTGGGTACACCCTGCATTGCAGAAGTTGGAATCATCAATAGATGCAATCATCCTTTAATTCCAAATCAACCCAAAAAGACTGGCATGCAATTATTCAAAGAGACGCATGCCATTCCTCAATATGAAAAAAGCATGCAGTACCTTCATGCAATGAAGCAAACAGATATTCATTAGTAATGCATATAAGAAATACATTTTCAGTCAACAACCAAACACATGAATTTTTGTAATATAATCAACCTTTTGTAGGGGGGCACTAATATGATTAACCTGTTGTAGAGGGACAATGACATCTATCCTGATCTGCAACATCCATGCAGCTGTGACACCATTTCAATGTTTAAAAACATTGATTGAGCTGACTAGTCTAGACAACGAGAGGACAAATGTACTTTTTCCTTTGGATGCTCTTGAATGAATGAGTCAGGGTTCAACAATCTTAGCATAGCCTTTAAAGTTTAATGAACTTTCCCAAAAGAAACCAGTGAAATCAAAGAATGATTTCGCATGTCTAATGGTCCAAAGAATAGGCCAATTGAGCACTAGTTTTACCTTTTTGGGTCAATCCTAATACCATCAATCGAGATGGCATGTCCAAGGTACAGAAGCTCCATGCAAAGAACTCACACTTTGATAATTTTGCAAACAACTACTCTCAACTTCAAAGACATAAGACGGTGTGCAATTGGTTAACATGTTCCTCTATTGACTTACCATAAACAAGTGTCTCATCAAGGAAGGCAACTATCCACTTTTCAAATATAGACAAAACAAATGACTTACCATAAGACATAAGACGGTGTGCAATTGGTTAACATGTTCCTCTAATGACTTACCATAAACAAGTATCTCATCAAGGAAGACAACTATCCACTTTTCAAATATAGACGAAACAAATCATTCATCATCTGTTGAAGAGCTGCAAGAGTGTTGGTAAACCCAAAAGGTAGGACCAAAAACTAATAGTGTCCATACCGTGCATAAACTGACTGCCAAGTGGGAAATGGCTATAAATAGCCAAAAAACCCAAAAACTGGCCGACCTGAAATTTGAGGCCATAAATATGTCCGACCAGCATTTAATGCTGGTAAAAATGCCAGGAATGCTCAGAAAAATCCCGAAAGGGTGGACAATGTCCGCCAGGTGAGGCAGGCTGAAGAATGCAAAAACTGCCCCGGGAAATGCGCATAAAATCCCGACTGGAGGAGAGAATGCACTGAAATGCAATAAACCGAGTGCTCTAGAATGAGCTACCTCCTCCGTCAAAACAAGTGATAGACAAGTCAGAGCTCCTAAAGTCCTCATCTAACTCAGACTGAGGCTCACAGGCAGGAGATGACAAGGCATGACAAACATGACTGCTAATACCCCCTCTCAGATCCTGGATGTGGCGGAAGGCCAAGGGAGAAACGGATCCTGGGGTGGCAAGAGGAATGCCAAGGTCGATGAAGTCCGTCGATAAAGATTGCCGATGAAGAAACTCCTCGCGATCCTGGGAAGCCCCCTCTAAAACAATAGGGGCCAGGAAATCCACAGCCGCATCACCGAGATCGTCCCCCTCTGAAAGGGATGGGGGGTACGAGGGAACCACCGGAGGAGAGGGTGGGGGAAGGGAAGGAACCTATGGAAAAGAGGGTGCATAAGTGGAAACGGGTGTAGCAATAGACAACTGCCTCGGAGGTCCCTGCATAAGAGAAGGGGAATGGAGCCTATAAAGCCCGCTCTCCTGCCAACCTGTCGCAATAACAGCCCCTGTAGAAGAATCCTCAATACAAACAGCCTGCTCGGTGAAGACAACCCGAGTACCAAGCCTAGTAAGGCCATAGACTGAGAGGAGTGGAAAGCCCAAGTCAGGAACATAAAGAGCCTAGGAAAGGGAGCTCGACGTGCGGTTGAGAAATAAAGGCAAAGTGCCAACACCACAAATAGGCACTGAAACAATGTCACCAACAGTGACTGAACCCTCAAAAGGGCATAGATCGTGCAACAAATCACCTCGGGGAGTCATATGACTAGAAGCTCCACTATCAACCAGCCAAGGCCTCTCAGAAGATGAGGCAACCACTGAAGAAGGCTCCTCCAAGTCAACAATATGAAGGAACACTGACTCATGGGTAACCGCTGGAGTAGAGGTAGAAGGCTCAGATGTTTTAGCTCCATCCTTCGCTCCTGGACGAAGGTGAGGGTACTTCTTCCAACATTTCTCCTTTGGATGTATCCCCTTCCCACAATATGGGCATTTAGGCTTCTCCGAGTCAAAGTCAGAACTTGAAGAACTCTCCTATCTTTTAGCCTGTGACTTCCCTTTCTTTTGTGTCCCCCCTCTCGAACCTGCAACAAAAGCTTTGATGGAGGTGGATTCACTGGCTACCTCTTTGGCGCACTTGTCATGCTCCAAAACAAGCGGGACAAGCTCCTCCCATAGAAGCTTCTCACGGGTCCTCGATGTAAGAAGGTTGGTGTAGAAGACATCAAAACGGGGAGATGGCAGCTGAGTCAAAAGAATCATGGCCATATCCTCGGAAGAGATCATCCTGTCAAGGGAAGCAAGCTCATCCCTCATGTCCTCCAACCTGTTGATATGATCCTTCATGGAAGAAGAATCATCAACAACGAGCATCCGTAATTTCTTCTCGAGAGTAATCCGATGGGCAAAAGTCTTCTAATGGTACAAAGAAGCAAGCTTTGTCCACACTTCCGCTGCTTTCCGCAACCTGCGCACATGCACTAGGACAGAATCCTGTAAGCTCATAAAGAGAAAAGATCGAGCTCATGAGTTGAGCCAATCCCATAAGGTCGCATGATCCATTGATGATCCAACGGTGGGATCCTCCACTGGACGGGAAATAGGGTGGGTAGCAAACTCCCAAAGATCAAAGGTATCAAGGATACACTCCACCTTACATGACCAAAGCGAGTGGCCAGCAAAACGAGCCTTCTGTGAAACATGGAGAGAACGGAGAATAGAGGGATCTTGATCACATGGGCTAGATGACCTCCGATCGTCACGTGAACTAGCACGAAAGTCTCTCCGTCTCTCACAGGAAGGAATAGAGACCTCATCCTCTGAATCAACAAAGAATTGGTGATAAGACATCTTCGTATATATCTGCAATCACCAAACAATCTGCAGAAGATGTTGTCGCCTGCAAGAGAAGAGAGAAAATGCTGCCGCCTGGAGAAAAAAACTATCGCCTATCCTCCAGATGATGACGCCTTCTCCTTTGCTGATGTTGACCACCTCCTGTTGGCTGTGTTTGATGCAAACGCAGGCTGCAAACACCTAGAAAACTGTCGCCTACTCCTCCTGATGCTGCAAAACAACAAAACGCAGGTATGGAAGGCTGCGTTTCAGCCTAGATAGCACCGCCAAGGGCTGGTTAGGAGGGAAGAAAGGCTGCACTTGATGGTGTCCTCCTCTGCAATGGAAGCTCTCCTCTGTACTCTCAGTTAGGCGATGATACCATGTGAGAGTGCGCAACGGAAGAAGAAACACGAACACAGAGGAAGAGAGAGAGAAAGCAGAAAATGAAGGAAGAAAATCTACACTGACTGAAATGAATGCTGAATACACTGAAATGGACTGATCAGTCCCTACACGCAGCCCAAAGCGTCAGTGAGGGCACCAGATCAGGCTGATGATGACAGCAGCACCAAAGACGGAGGAAGATGACGGAGTCGGAGTGTGCACCTGCCAAAGAAGGAGGGAAGATGATAAGACAACTGACTGCCAAGTGGGAAATGGCTATAAATAGCCAAAAAACCTAAAAACTGGCCGACCTGAAATTTGAGGCCATAAATATGTCCGACCAGCATTTAATGCTGGTAAAAATGCCAGGAATGCTCAAAAAAATCCCGAAAGGGTGGACAATGTCCGGCAGGTAAGGCAGGCTGAAGAATGCAAAAACTGCCCCGGGAAATGCACATAAAATCCCGACTGGAGGAGAAAATGCACTGAAATGCAATAAACTGAGTGCTCTAGAATGAGCTACCTCCTCCGTCAAAACAAGTGATAGACAAGTCAGAGCTCCTAAAGTCCTCGTCTGACTCAGATTGAGGCTCACAGGCAGGAGATGACAAGGCATGACAAACATGACTGCTAACATTTTTAATAGTTTTGACTCGAGAAAGAGGTTCTAAACTTCTATGGAACTGTCTCTTAAACAAAGAATGGTTAATTGAGCTCGAGTGATAATAGAGTCAATTGAGAATAATACATTATACGTTACATATCCATGATCCATTATTGACTTGTCACTTATGTCAAAGTTAGCAAGCTATACTATGGTTTAGAACTCAAACATTATGATTCATACATATCATACAAAGAAAATCGAAATTAACATGTAAATAGCCTATCTATAATATGGATTGAGTCAAGTTGCAACATCATGATTCTCATTTCAAAACAAATTGACAAAATGTCAAAATCGAGAATGAATCGTAATATATCATAAATAACTCATAAATGAGACTAAAGTCATATAATATTCAAATCTCAAGACAAGAATATATACTAGATTGACAAAGTCCCATCACTAAACAAAATCACAAAAAAATCAATCTCTCATCCAAAATCTTGAGCCCTCACTATTGTGCTAAGAAATGCACTTAGCCACTTAAACAACCCCAAAACATGCTTATTTTAGGCTTATTTTAGCCAACACATGCTATCAGTGTAGGCGTAAAGGGCATAAAAAGCCCAATTGCCGGTACTTCAAGAAAGAGCAAGAAAGAAAGAAACAACAGGGTAAGAAAAAGAAGGATGATAAGATAGATGATGACAGCTCTTCCTCAAAAGAAGTTGCAAAGGCAAATATTACATCTAGTGTGGTTATAGAAGAGCTTCCTGACACTGAAGAGATACTTGTTTTAGCCTCATGTAATGATGCAGATATTATGGCAGCAGCAAGTGATATGCACATCATCCAAAAGGAGGTAATTGATGCCTTACTTTCGGCTCATGATAGGCTGTCACAATCATGGATAGTGGACAGCGGTGCCTCCTTTCATGTTACTCCCTCTTTTGAGTCATTTTCTGAATACACTGCAGGTTGCCTAGGCAAGGTTTACTAGGGTAATAACTATACATGTGAGATAGAGGGTGTCGGCACCATTCACTTGGCTCTTGAAATTGGCCAAGAGCTGATTTTGCAGGATATTAGATTTGTACCTAGCATAAAGAAGAGTCTACTATCAGTTGGGCAGCTTGATGCTAAAGAGTATTTTACTACATTTGGTAGTGGATCTTGGAAGGTCCACAAGGGCTCTATGCTGATTGTTAAAGGCAGCAAAAGGGGGACTTTATATTACTTGCATTGTAAAGCATTACTTGCCAAGTCCTTGGTTGTGGCTGAAGTCCATTCACAGATGGAGCTTTGGCACAAAAGACTTGGTCATATGAACCAGAAAGGCCTTCAGGTTCTCTCCTCTTTAGGGAGATTTGATGTACAAGGCTCTGGTCTCGAA
This sequence comes from Lygodium microphyllum, assembly GCF_053477565.2. Taxonomy (NCBI): domain Eukaryota; kingdom Viridiplantae; phylum Streptophyta; class Polypodiopsida; order Schizaeales; family Lygodiaceae; genus Lygodium; species Lygodium microphyllum. The sequence continues at coordinate 75,415,165 of NC_141142.1, read as the reverse complement.
TTTGTAATGATTGCTTATATGCAAAACAAGTGAAGTCTCCTTATTACTCTGGAGTCGTTAAAAAGTCTAATGCTCTTGACCTAGTACACTCTGATGTATGCACTATGCCTGTTAATTTGTATGGGGGTGCACGGTACTTTGTTACTTTCATTGATTTCAGTAGAAAGTCATGGGTGTATATACTTGAGAGCCGAAAGGAAGTGTTGAATTCTTTTAAAAAGTTTCATGCTTTTATTACCACACAAAAAGGGCTTAAGTTAAAAGCCATAAGAACAAATAATGGGAGTGAGTATGTCTCTAAAGAATTTAACAAGTTTTGTGAGATGCATGGCATTAAGAGAAAGTTGACAACCCCTTATAATCCTACATCAAATGGCGTGGCTGAAAGATTTAATCACACACTTTGTGAGAGAGTCAGATGCATGCTGTCCACAGCTAATCTCCCGCAGCAGTTTTGGGGAGAGGCTCTTAAAACTGCAATTCATGTATGCAATTGCTCTCCCAATCATGCATTGGAAAATGGCATTCCTGACGAGATTTGGTCTGGCAAACCTGCTTCATATGACCATTTGCGTGTCTTTGGCTATGATGCCTTTGTGCATGTACCTATAGAACAGAGGACCAAACTAGACATGAAATCCATCAAGGGCATCTTCATGGGATATGGAGATGAGGGAGAGATGGGTTATAGAGTTTGGCTTCCTCAGGGCAGGAAGATAGTGTCAGAGTGCAGCGGTGCGGAAGCGTAGGACTGAGAGAGAGAGAACGCAGAGAGAGACGAGAGAGAAAGAGACAGTGGAAGATGAAGATCTGCTGTATAAAGAGTGCTGAATACAAAGATATACACGGGCGCAGTGCGCTGGACTGCGTGTCTCCACCTTGACGATGCAACCTGTTGTTCACCTCGAAGTCCGCTGCAGTCTGCACTGTCTCCTGTCTGAAATCTGCGAACAGAGACGGAATATGCGCGTGTCACCGGTCTGTAATCTGCGAGCAGAGAAGTGTTGGAGACTGCTGAAGATGTCGGGTATTTATAGCCGAAAACTGGACAAAACAGGGCGCCAGAAAATAGCCTGTCGGCTGCATTAAATGCAGCCAACTGACTGCACTGGTCGGACTGCCACGTGGCAGTCCGACTGTGCAGTCCGACTGCACACCTGTCCGACTGCACACTGCCACCAAACCTGCCCTGCTGCCCCTGATCAGGCTATGATCTCTAACACCCCCTCTCAGAGCCTGGGCAGGGCAGAAGCCTGAGGGATCTAGAATGTCTCCGAAGTAGAGCCTGGGGAAGTGCCTTCGTAAACAAATCCGCAAGATTGTCCTCCATCTTGCAGTACTCCACAGTGATGGTCTCATCCAGAAGCTTCTCTCGAATGAAGTGGTACTGGATCTCTATGTGCTTCGTCCGGGCATGAAAAACAGGGTTCCTTGCCAAGGCAATGCAACTCTCATTGTCACATCGCAGCAAAGTAGGACGAGTCTGGGGGCACCCAAGCTCCTCCAATAATCTCCGAAGCCACACAGCCTCACATGTGGTGGAAGACGCAGCCCGATATTCCGCCTTAGTAGACGAAAGGGCTACCGTGGGCTGCTTCTTGCTACTCCATGAAATAACACCTGCACCCAAGGTAAAACAGTAACCTGTAGTAGACCGCCTGTGGTCCACATCACCGGCCCAATCCGAGTCGCTCCAACCTGCAAGTACAAGAGCTGAACCATCTGTGCATGCGGAGTAATGAATCCCTAAATCAGACGTCCCCCTCAAATACCGAAGTATCCTCTGAGCAGCCTACCAATGCACCGTCTTAGGTTCACTCATGAACCCTGCCAAGAGCCCAACAGCAAAACATAGATCAACCCTAGTGTTGAGAAGCCAAATCAAGGACCCAATCAACTGACGATAGCGGGACGCATCCGCCAAAGGAGAAGCTGAATGGGAAGTGGCCTTCCAGTTCGGATCCATAGGAGTAGATAGGGCCCGACAATCCTCCATCTCAAAAGACACCAAGAGCTCCTGTACATATCGTTGTTGAGAGATAAAGATCCCCCTTTGAGATTGATAAATCTCATGGCCCAAAAAGAAATGGAGTAGACCCAAGTCCGTCATCTCAAACGTCCGATGTAAAGCTGACTTCGTCTCTTGAACCTGCTGTGCATCATCACCTGTGACAATCAAATCATCAACATATAAGACAAAAAGCACACAACCATCCTCGAAAGTGTGAACATACAGCTGCGGATCGGCCTTGGACCGCCGATATCCCAACTGAGATTGGAGGAACGAATCAATCTTCTCGTTCCACGCACGCGGAGCCTGCTTGAGGCCATACAAGGCCTTCTTCAACCTGTAGACTTTCCCATCTGAAGATCCAAAGCCAGGAGGCTGCTCAACATAGATCTCCTCCTTCAAATCATTCAGGAAGGCCAACTTCACATCCAACTGGTAAACAGGCCATCTCCTATGGCCAGCCAAAGCAAGAACAGCTCTAATGGTCGCCATACGAGCTGTGGGGGCAAAAGTATCATGACAGTCAATCCCTGGGCGCCGTGCAAAACCTTTAGCAACAAGGCGAGCCTTGTGCTTATCCAAAGAACCGTCGCTAAGGTATTTGGTCTTGAAGACCCACTTGACTCCAATCACCTTCTTATTCAGGGGGCGGGGCACGAGTGACCAAGTGCCATTCCTCTCAATAGCCTCCAACTCGGCTTCCATAGCTTTCTTCCATGGTGCGGACTGTAAAGCCTCCTTCACGGCGGTGGGCTCTCGATCCTGCATAACACGGGTCATCAAACAATAGTTGGAGCAAACAAGCTCCGTAGAATGTGCCTGGTACCTCCGTGACCGCCGCGGACCATCCTGCGGTCCCCACTCCTCAGGAACCCCCTCGATCCCTGAATCACGGAGTGTGTCACGGGCCCAGCGAGGAGGAGGCCGAACCTCCCCTCGTCTTTCTCCATCAGCAGAAGACTCTGGAATATCCACCGGTGGTAACTCCTCTGAGGTGACCGGTGGAGCAGTAGATTCTGTGTCAGAAACAGAATCATAATCAAAAGGCACGGGCTCCAGTGGAACTGTAGAAGGAGCCCAACTCTCCCCTGGATCTCCAAGAACGGGATGCTCCTCACCCGTTGAAGTAGCCGGAACCTCCACAAACCGAACATCGCGGCTAGTGTACACATCCCGCTTGACGGGATCATATAGTCGGTAGCCTTGGGACTGGGAGCTGTAGCCAACAAATACCTGTTTGCGGGAAGCTGCTTCAAATTTATCACGGTGAGCCTTGGGAATGTGAACATAGGCATCACACCCAAAGACCCGAGAGTAAGAAACATCTGGCTTCGTCCCAAAATAAGCCTCAAACGGGGTCATCCCTTCCACGGCCGAAGTAGGGGATCGATTAAGGATGTGGACTGCAGTAGCCACAGCCTCGGCCCACAGAACCTATCGGTGCTCTATCATGGTGCGCGCCATCTCGATCACACTACGGTTCTTCCGTTCAAGAGTGTCATTTTCTTAAGGAGTGTTGGTATTGGCAAACTCCTGGTGAATTCCTCTATCTGCACAAAACCGAGCAAACTCATTAGACACAAATTCACCTCCCTTGTCGGATCGCAAGGTCTTCAACTTCCGGCCCGATCGGTTCTCCTCAAAGAGAAGCCAATCCTTGAAGTGTGAGAAAGCTTCTGACTTTAATGCCAAAAAATAGGCCCAAGTCATCCTGCTGTAGTCATCCAGGATCAACATGAAGTACGAGCTCCCACGCAAGGACTCATTCCTCATAGGGCCACATAGATCCGTAGATACTAGCTCCATCGGTGAAGTAGACCGCCGCGAAGCTGTGTGGGGAATGGCATCCCTATGTTGCTTCCCCCGAATGCAGGAAACACATGGCTGCTGGCTCACCACTATGTCTGGCAACCCTCGAACAAGCTGTCCACGTGACGCCCTCCGAAGATAATCATAGTTCAGGTGACCAAACCGAGCATGCCATAATTCTAACTGTGACTGAGAGGTAAGAAGAAGAGTAGAGAGGGCGGTGGAAGACTTCAATTTATAAATGCCGTTCTCCTCATATCCGGATGAGAGAACCTTCCTCGATCCACAATCAAGGACTCGCACCGAAGTACTGTCAAACTCCACCAAAAGACCAAGGGAGCAAATCTTATGAACTGAAAGGAGATGGTACCCTAATCCTGGTACATGCAAAACCTCTGAGGTATGGGTACCACCTCGTCCATCGGGAATAAGCTGCATCTTACCCCGACCTGCAATAGATACTGAAGAGCTGTCTCCAATGAGAATCTGCCCACGCGAGGGTCGCAATTGGGCAACACCATCTGATGAAGGAGTCATGTGCCGTGAGGCACCACTATCAACGATCCACTCTCGAGCCTGGGGAGCCGTCATCGCAGCATCAGAAGCATTCGGTGAAGCGTCCTCAATGACAACTAGATGAAGAAATGCAGCTGATGAGGGTGCAGCCACCGCTCCAGAATCCTTGGTGTCCTTCGTGTCTTTGTCAGGGCAATCCTTCTTCCAATGGCCAGTCTTTCCACAAATATGGCATGTGGAGTCTTTGTCCTTGTCCTTCTTGGACTTGTTATCCCCCTTCTTCTTCTTTTGGTCCTTCCCCTTCTTCTGAGAGGCTTGACCGGTCAGCGTCTCCAACTTGGAAGCATTCTATCCCTTTAATTGTTCCTCTTGGTCCAAGACCATAGGAACCAACTCTTCCCACCGAAGAGTAGACTCTCGTCCCGAAGCAATAAGGGCAGAGTAAAATGTACCGAATCGTAGCGGCAACTGGGACAATAGTGTGATCGCCATGTCTTCGGAGGAAATCGGCTTCCCCGCATTCTGAACCTGCATCTGAAGCTGCCTTAGCTTGTTAATGTGCTCCCGTAGCGAAGAAGACTTATTTACGGACAAGGTCCGCATCTGTACCTCCAAAGAAACCCGCTTCATGAGGATCATCCGATTGTACATCTGATCAAGCTCCAGCCATATCTCTCGAGCCACCGTCAAGTGCTCGATGTGAGCGATCACGGCTGTAGTACATGATAGAAAAAGAAAGGAACGAATCCTGGCATTCAGTTTGTCCCAATGAGACTGAGCCTTGGCCAACTCCGTACGAGCATCGGAAGAGAGTTTGGACTCATCTCTTACCGAGGGCTGGTCAATCTCCTCCTGTACCAGCTCCGCCAAATCATAGGACTCAAGGATGGCCAACATCATGACGCGCCAAATGCGGTAGTTGTCGCCGTCGAGCTTCTGATCTGCAGGAAGAGCCGGTAAGACAGGCACCTTCCGGTCCATAATCGCCTGGAACTCCAAGTCAAGCTCTGTAGACATCTTCACTTGTAATGCCTTCACAAACACAAAAGCAGCCCCCTCTGACTGGGAAAACTCAGCCTGCTAAGGCTCTTCCACGTCCTGAACCTTCTTCACCTGCCGGAGGAGATGAAAAAGCAAAACCTGCACTTGTAGGCTGAAAACTCAAACTTCCTCCGGGTCAAACAGCAGTAAACAACAGCAAATCCACCACCTGTACTTCTTTCCTGTGCGCCCACACTCGTTTCAGCCTTGTTCCAAGGCGCAGCCCTCCTGTCTGCCCTTAAATGCAAAAAACGCAAATTTGTGTCGCGATGGAAACTCCTCTTCAGGTTGATTCTGCGCTCAGTCAACCCTCGAACACTGCTCTGATACCATGTCAGAGTGCAGCGGTGCGGAAGCGTAGGACTGAGAGAGAGAGAACGCAGAGAGAGAAGAGAGAGAAAGAGACAGTGGAAGATGAAGATCTGTTGTATAAAGAGTGCTGAATACAAAGATATGCAGATATATACACGGGCGCAGTGCGCTGGACTGCGTGTCTCCACCTCGACAATGCAACCTGCTGTTCACCTCGAAGTCCCCTGCAGTCTGCACTGTCTCCTGTCTGAAATCTGCGAACAGAGACGGAATCTGCGCGTGTCACCGGTCTGTAATCTGCGAGCAGAGAAGTGTTGGAGACTGCTGAAGATGTCGGGTATTTATAGCTGAAAACTGGACAAAACAGGGCGCCAGAAAATAGCCTGTCGGATGCAGCCGACTGACTGCACTGGTCGGACTGCCACGTGGCAGTCCGACTGTGCAGTCCGACTGCACACTGCCACCAAACCTGCCCTGCTGCCCCTGATCAGGCTATGATCTCTAATAGATAGTACGCAGTCAAGATGCAGTATTCAATGAGGCAAAGTTGCTGAAAAATGCTACACATGGTGATCTTGACAAAAAGAAGGTCAAATTTCAGTATGAGCAGCCAGCCATTCAACAGCCATTAGCTGAAATTTTCGTCCCATTTGATGCTGAAACTGAGCAGCAACCTATTGTGCTACAGCCAGAAGATCATGGACAGCAAATAGATGCATAGGATGAAATAGGACAGCAAGAAGAACATGCTGAAAACAGATTACAGCAGCAGGAAAATGCTGAAAATTAGCCACCTCGTGATGGTGTGCACATTCCTCAAGATGTAGGCCCACTGCCTGAGAATACAGATCATTGGGTAAGACGGTCTACACGTGTCAGAAGGCAGACACAGAGGTTTCAGCCATCTTTGGATTGCATTTTGTTGACTAATGAGGGTGAGCCTTTGACATTTAAAGAGGCACAATCATGTGAAAAAAAGAGAAAGTGGGAGCTTGCTATGCAGGAAGAGATGAAGTCTCTATATGCAAATAACACATGGGAGCTTGTACCTTTGCCCAAGGATAGGAAAGCTATTCCTAATAAATGGGTTTACAAAGTGAAATGTATTGATGGAAAGCCCAAGTACAAGGCACGGCTGGTTGCTAAGGGCTATACACAAAAGGAAGGAATAGACTTCTAGGAGGTATTTTTTCCAGTGGTGAAGATGACTACGCTTCGTGTTTTGTTTGCTCTCACTGCATCCTTGGGTTTAGAGTTGGATCAGATGGATGTGAAGACTGCTTTCTTCATGGTGACTTGGATGAAGAGCTATACATAAAGTAGCCAGAAGGATTTGCTATTCCAAGAAAAGAGCATTTGGTTTGTAAGCTGAAACGCAGCTTATATGGGCTGAAACAAGCCCCTGGACAATGGTACAAAAAATTTGATACCTTTATGCTCAACCATGGATTTAAACGCAGTCATGCATATCACTGCTTATACACTAAAAAGGCTGATGATGGCAGCCTTATTGTGCAAGTTTTATATGTGAATGACATGCTGATTGCAGGAAAGCATAAGAGTACTTTGAATGCTCTTAAAAGGCAGCTCGGTTCAGCCTTCTCTATGAAAGATTTGGGGGCAACTAAACACATTTTGGGCGTGCGAATTAAAAGAGAGAGGGCAGCATTTGTTGTTTCTCTCACAAGACAAGTACATCAGCAAAGTACTTGGCAGGTTTAATATGGCTGATGCTAAGCCTCTTGGTGTGCCTTTACCGCCACATACAAAGCTTAGCAAAGCTGATTGCCCTAAGGATGATGCGGCTGCTAGTGTCATGAAGGGTATACCTTATGCATCAGCTTGTGGATCTTTGATGTATGCCATGGTTGCAACTCGCCCTAACATTGCCCATGCAGTGGAAGTTGTTAGTAGATTTATGTCTAACCCTAGCAAGCCACATTGGGAAGCAGCGAAATGTATCTTCAGATATTTGAAAGGTACTGTCGCGAGAATGTGAAAATTTGATGCTTTGCTTATGTTTAATTGACATTTGATTAAAGGATTAATCAAATGTGCAATTAAAAGATGCACATGTGTTGCACATGTGAGGTGCAAGCTCCTTTCTCACAGTTGAAGGCCGAAGGAAAACTATGAAAAAGATGGGTGTCAAAGGCAAAAGTTGTAACAAGTTACACTTGTTAGATTCTAGGTGAATTTTGGTGTCAGTTTGCCCCTAGGACCATTAATTGGCCATTAAGTGTCAGTGGTGACACTAGGGACTAGGCATTAATTGATAGATTAATGCTTGTCCAAGGGTCAATTAATGCATGGAACCACTTTGGGTTGCAAATGGTCTAGCCAATTAATTTTTTGATGGGCAAGGTCAATTTTCTGGGCATGGATTAAGGGCTGAATTAATTTTCAGAATTAATTAATTCTAAAAATTAATTGAATGGCTGGAGATTGCTGAAAATGGATTAAGAAAGCTGACCACTTGGCAAAACTTTCCCATGCAAGTTGGGGAAAGGCTAAACAGGGCTGAAGGGAGAGGGAAATCTCGTTTTTTCATTTTGGGAGCTGTTGGAAAGAGGTGTTGGACTGTTGCTGCTAGCTTTTGGGGCCATTTCCCAACCATTGGAGACCATTTTGGTAATGGAGATTGCATATTCTTGACCTTGGGAAGCTGGCAATTGCTGCTGATGCACTTTCTCCTGAAGATCACAATCTCTGATGCTCCTATTGTTGTTGGTGCATCTGTTTGGGGCTGGTACAGCAGGGCAACAGCTGATTTTGATCAATTCTTCATGACAAATCTCAGAATTTTCTCTCTACAGCATTCTCTCATCTCCTTCAGCCTATGCTCAGCCATTCTCAGCAATTCTTAGCCATTCGGAGAAGATCTCAGTCATTTTTGGTGGGCTGATCTGTAATTTCTGCAGTAAACCCTAATTTACAGCAAAAATTAGGGTTTAGCAGCCACCTTGGGATCCGTGCCAGAGATTGAATGCTCAAGGAACTGAAATCAACAGCTGATAATTGAAGATTATCAAAGGATTTTAGGAGCCAGTCCATCCCAAATTGATTTGGGGCAGCATTTGGCCAGCCAAGGGTCAAATTGGAGAAGAAGTCCTGGGTGAAACAAGGGTCAAATGACCCAAAAGGCTTGCTGGACATTTATGATAGCAAGAGCAATTGGTTAGCACGAGGAGATTGAAGAATCTCGAGTTGTACTCCTTCCAATTGAATGAAAGCTAAAGAAATACCGCAAGGGACGCCAATTTTGGGGCCAACAGGGTGTCTACTATCCAAGAATGTTATGGTAAAGTGTGTATTTCATTTTATGTGCATTTATTTATTGCTGTAATTAACTCTTAAATCAGGTTATCACCACCCATTCCAAGAAGGAAGGCTGGTTTCAGGTACACAAGAAAAGTGTATATGCTATGAAAAGGATACACTAGAGTTGCAGGGATTTTGTGATTCAGACATGGCAGGAGATCTTGACACTAGGAAATCTACCAGTGGGTATGTTTCTATTTTGGTTGGTGGGGCTATCTCTTGGTGTTCAAGATTGCAAAAAATTGTGACACTAAGTACTATTGAAGCTGAATATATTTCAGCCACAAAAGCTTCTAAGGAAGCTATTTGGCTTGGCCGTCTGGTCAAGGGTTTTGGTCTTTCTTCATGTACTCTAGTGCTTGGCTATGATAGCCAAAGTGCAGTATGCCTGGCTAAGAATGCCATGTTCCATGCGCATACCAAACACATAGATGTTCGGTATCACTTTATTCGACAGGTCTTGGATGATGGTCTTGTCACACTGACTAAGGTCAAAACCCAAGATAACCCTGCAAATGTTCTCATTAAGTGTCTTGCAAAGGCAGCATGAGCATTGCATTCGTTTAGTGGGAGTTGGTTAGCTTAAAGGTACCACTTTGGGCCTTTAAGTGGGAGGTTGTTGGGTGTAAAGTCACTTCGTCTCCGTGAAAATAGTCTTACGGGTGTGAACACGCCCTTATTGTACCTTGTATCCTACATATAAATACATTCTTTTATTCTTTATGTACCGTCACAAACTGGTACACCTATCTCTGTGCTCACTCTCTCTAACTCTCAGCTCAGCTCTGCAGCTCACACCTTGATCTCGCACTCCATTGCGCACTCACCCCTTCACTCCAAAATGAAAGCACCAACTGGTATGGCGTCACGATCAGCTAGACAGCACCACAAACTAGGATAGCAATGGTAAGAGGGCTCGGGCTCAAGGTGTGATAGGGGAATGATGACGAAGGAATCAATGAATAAGTGTGGAGTGGAGTGGAATCAAGAATGGATAAATGCCCATGCCCTATTTATAGGCACATGAGCCATTGAACCCTTTTGGGTGGCACTCCAACTCTCTCACATGACCCACTCCAATCCTTTTTGGGACTGTAAGTGCGAAACTAGAATGAACTAATGAAAGAAAATGCAATTAATGAATGGGTTTCTCAACACTTTCCACTAAACTTTGATTTATATCTATTTGATATGTTGCACATCATCGAACTTGTACAAATCAAAATGAGCCATCCATTTAGCCAACCACGAATCAATTTTTGTCTTGTCACATTCCTTCTACCATTTGAAGGAATCAAGTTGAAACTGAAGAAGTAAAGTCCACATGGTTCAGCTCAACAAGTTGCTATTGCATCTCTTTAAGCTATGTATGTAGAGGCACCACAAGCGATGAATTTGCCTTGGACATGAGAAAAGAAGAGCCATTAAGATGACACCCATGCATATTTTGAGGATCAAAAGTCAAATGGACATCCTCCATGCATGGGGTTCACCCACAACGCGTGCCTCAAACAAAGATGTGTTGTGAGAAGCCATGGTGACAAGAAGGGGCGATATTGGTCATGCGGTGGTAGTAATGAGAAAATGAATGAGATTGTAATATAGAGAGTTATTAATGTTCTCAAAGTCGATGCACATGAGTGAGTAAATGAGATGAAAGAAGAGGTTTTAGGTTGTTAAGGCAATCTATGGGTGAAACAAGATTGTAATAAATGCAATCCTCCCCGAAGTTTGGGTGAGTGTCTCCTTTTTTACCATTGTGATGGGCATGGTTTAATAGAGGAGGGATATTAATCAAATCTAGCAACAAAACAAAATCATGGCTCCCCCCCCCTCCAACTCTATGTGTGGACTTAATATGCCGCCATAAAGATGGACACACAACCCACGCAACAGGATCTATGTTCACCAAAAGCCATGTAGACTACAAGTGTCAACTACTGACAATAAAACCAACACAAGGCTATCAAAAGGTATGTGGACTGCAAGTGTTGACTATCAACTAAGGACAGCACCAACTTCTCCCACCAGCCCCTCCATCATTGCTTCAACATAGCTGTCGCTTGTTTCCACATACCCACAAGCTACTAATCATCCACCACCCTCCGACATTGACCGCCATCATCATCACCCACACTGCCACCCACAACCACCTAGAACAGCACCTATTCTCTCACCTCCATGCCTTTCTTCTCTCCTAGCATACTCCATTCTCTCACTTCAACATCACCACATTCTCTCCCCTCAACAACATACACCTCTTAATCCACAATAACATTCATTGTATTGTTAGCATTAAAAGTAATGTTCATTTTAAAAACAATGTTAGCATTAACATAAAAATGTAATAAAGTTTTGGCTTTTCTATACATTAGAGCTTCTCAATTGCCAACACTAGACTGCCATGGTCACAGAGTGGTAAACCCCCAAACCTCAATCATTAACACCAAAAAAAAACTTGAACAAAAGCATAACCCCATGCACATCTTGACACGAGTACCAAACAAGAAGCATACCTTCTCATACCCAACACCTATAACACGTATTCCCTGTGCATGCTCATCTTGCTAGTAGCGTGCCATACCACCCTATACAAGATGAAAGCATACATGTCAAGTATGGACCATCACAATCCCATGAGCAAACAATGGCTTTTGTGCACATCATCATATCCCATGCCAAATAGCATATTGACGCTCTAATACCAATAAGACACCCCCCCTAGGATCCAACCTATACGTGAGACATGACACAAGTCATATCTATGGTAAAATATATAAAGGGGATGCACATCAAACTCACCCTCTAGCCATAGAGCCAATCAAGCTCATTGCCAACCTTGAAGCTCACAATGTACTAAGCCACAACCACATCCCAAGGGCTAGCATCCCATATCACCAACCCACACTATCCTTATATACAAGCACATTAGCCAACCCGCCAAGAGTCCAACAATGGTGATCATACAATGGGCACAATACGGCCTTGAGTGCTATAAATAGGACTCAATTGCCCTAACCCTAAAGTGCCCCTAGTGCATTCACACTAGGCCTCTTCATGACCATTATGACCAATGCTATTGGCGCCCATCTAGATATCGAAGTGCATAATGTCTGGAGCTCGTGTTCAACAGTGATATGTCACGTACGATCTTTGTTATGGTGAATAATATGAGCCCAGTAAGAAGATGCAATTAGAAAATGTAAAACAAAGAGTGAAACGTAGGAAGTAAAACTTGGTCAACTCAACAATGAAAATGTACTGCAAGCTTCCCATTGTAGGACAAGCTCAAGGCAATAAATACATAGATCAAGCTCCAATTCTAACCGTTGCACAAGATTCCAAGTCCATGAGATCTAAGTAGTTGTTGCATCAAGTTGGACTAGATAGTAAAATAACATACCTTGAATCAAGTCTTACCGCTAAAAGCATCCAAGTCATAGCAATTAGTACGGTAGATACTAGTGCGGGATAAATTGGAGCGAGGTACACTAAGGGGGGCTGCCTTGGAATCCCCACCTACTAAAGGAGGATTTTCTAACTAGGTAGCTGCACTATGTAAGTAAGTCTAAGGGGCAGCTTGAATCTAGGTGGGAATTCCCTGTGGTATGGCTGCCTCAGGGAAGATATAAAGTGCATTGTGTGTGGGTAGAGTTCTTGACAATAGAGCACCATTGAGGAGGGTATGGACACTTGCAAAAGGGTAAGTGTAAAGTGCATTGTGCATGGGTGGAGTTCCTGACTACAGAGCAATGCAGCATTGTTGCACTTTGTTGTGAAGCAACCAACTCTTTGATCACCTTCAAACATGTATTTAGAATATTGAAAACATCAAACCATTGGTCACACCTAAGCATACAAAGATCAATTTCCTGCTAATGCACATGTATACGTGAAACACGATGCTTATGCATCAAAAACACGATGCTTATGCATCAAAGATGTATACACCAGAAATCATGAAGAGAACAAGAAATACTTACAGTAACAATTTCAAAAGCTCCTCTGCTCGTCTCCTCTCTTGAGATCCTCCACACAATGCCACTAAAGACTTGAACTCCATATAAACTGTTCTTGAAATAAAGGGTTTTCTATGTTTCAAAATATCTTTCATCTCCTTCAACAAAGGGTTTTTAAGCTCTTCTTCTGCCTGCAGGCATGACAAAGCAGGTAATATTCCCTGCAACAACACAAAGAGACAAATGCAATGACAAAAGTGTTGGCCTCATACCTGTTCTCTCATAAACTGAGCAGTGTTCCCAAACCTCTGCTTTCGCTCCTCATTGCCCATAGTGACAATCATAGATGCAGCTCCATTGCTGGCTTCAGACACAATTGCTATCAATGCTGTTGTGTCCAAGTTGACCATGCTCAATGCCAGATCACAGTTTGCTGCATTGTCTAGCTTATTCCCTTGAAGGCCCAATGCTGATAAGAAAGAGGTAAAAGGTTCATTGCAGTCTCTGAAGACGTATAGGAATCCATCAGTTGCTTCCTCAGTAAGCTTCTCTTCCCACCCTTGAAATCGGCTCTTTTCCTTTTGACAATCAGTCTTTGAACCTTCATCTTTAAGAGGTAAAACTTTATTGAATGATAGATCCAGTTTTAGTTCTTTTCCCAAGTACGAATCTCCATTGTTTGTTGTTTGAACTTGATCTAAAGGAGTACTAATGTCAATTCGCAAGGTAGCACAATGTTCAGAAGTTCCACTAATTGTTACCATGGACATTGAATTTTGCAATGGCCTGCTACTAGCAACTAGTTCTTGGGGGGACTGTATGTACACCCAGTCTTCATCCTCTGATTCAGGTGACAACTCACTGGAATCTCTGGATAAATCTAAATACCCAGATTTGCTGTGATCAAACTCCTGCAATCCAAGCATTTCTACCCTAGAAGCACAAAACTCAGTCACAAAACCTCTCACTATGTTGGTCGAAACACCTTTGGCAAAGCAGAATAGCACAGCGACTGGTTGCAGTACACTGATGACCTGAGTAGCTGCCATCTTGAGTAACTCTGTGCGAAATTTCCATCCTGTGAATGGAATGCATGGCTCTACCCAATTCAGGTACTTTGGATTGCGATCTGACACAATAATCCACACTGGTTTTGCTTGAAATGTGCACACAATATCTACATGTACCTCACAGAACTCTGTATGGCTGTTTGTTTGTCTTGGAGTTTGCTTTGATTGTGGCAAAGGAAATGTATGAAAAACAGCTGACACAGCATCAACGGAAGGATGGTGGAGGACCCGTACCACTGCCTCAAGGTACCCAAGATTTGTACTGCAAGAAAGGCTACTTCTTAATTTTCAATAGAGCAACCTTCAAGCTACACTCCAAAGTAATCAAGCCTCTCCTAATTGTTCCCATTGATCCTTATCAGGCAGCATTATCTCGACTAGCAACTTAGGCCCTTGAAAATAATGACACAAATATTTGATCGTGTACTGTATCAGACTTTAGCAACTGAACTCAGAAAAATGTGCTAAATTTGTAAAAATTAGCCAAGGTGAGATCAGTTTTCCAACTTTATCTCCACCCCCAAAGAAAGAATTGTTTCTCAGGAAAGAGAAGGCAGAGAGATATCGCCATGGGCGATAAGATGAGTCACCTGTTCAGTGCTGAGGAAGCCTTGGGAGAGCCAGAAATGCGATCTAGGAACCTGAGCTCTGCGCGGACGATTTTCAAAAGACGGGCACGGCTTGAGAGGTTGAGCTTGTGAGGAGGCAGGGAAGCCACTTGGCCGAGCAGGAGACGGGCACGGACTTTGACTGGCTCCTCCATGGGGGAGCCCTTCTCCCTCCTGCTTCTGCTTATTCTTCCTCGTCCTCTGTTTCTGTGTGTAATTGATACTCCTATTCATTCACCCAACATTGCTTTGCTTTCATGCACACTCTCGCCCACATTCTTGGGTTGCCCGCCCTTCCCAACCGGTTTCCGGTAAATGGCATGCACACTTGTGATGCCTATCCTCACTAACTCGCGATGGCATTCCCTAACTAAGTGTTCACAAAAAACTGAGGTTTAGTGTCGAGTAAATTGTTAACTCTTTTTGGGAGGAGGGGCGGGGGAAGGAGGATTAAGTTTCTAGAGAGGTCTTTGATTTTAAAATCTAAGGTCCATTTAATTGTAATATGGCTAAAACACCTACAATTCTCACAAAAAACTTGCAAATTGTCAAGAGTGAAGGTTTTTGTATCAACTTGAAAAAATGTTTATCATGAACACTACATTCACTTCATCCTAGAGGTAGTTCAAATTTTGGAAAGGCTTTCTCAAAATATGTCAAGAAAGAAAGTAGCCTCTTGAAAGATACATTAGTTTACTTACAATGTAAAAATATATAACAAAACTGTTATAATAAGGATCACCCCCCATGGATTTGAATGGCATCATGTCAAGCCAAAATGTGCTAATATTACTAGCAGAAATGTAGAAACTGGGAATGTCACATTGTTTAAAAGATAGGTTTCACAAAGAGGGACCATTAAGGAAATGATTTTGTTCAAGGTAAACTATCCATATAAATGATTTCCTAAAGTGCAAGATATTTGGGGGTGCAAGGAAATCTCTTGGAGGGATGGGACCCTTATCCATGATCTTAGAGTACAATCCACTTTTGCAAGAGTGTCCTTTAAAAGGCTAGCAAAGAATAAGGTTCACTTGAAAGATATGTAGTTTTAGTTAAGAAATTACATCAATCTAAAGGAACAACTAGTTAGATCACTAGCACTCCTCAAAATCTATATGATGGATCCATCAACAAAAACTCTAACCAAGACCTTGCCCCTTATTCCCCCACAACCCCCCCCCCCCCCAAAAAAAAAGAAAAGGAGAGGGCAACTGCTATGTGTAAAAAATAACATTGATAATGCTTTTGTAAGGTGCTTTAAATATGTAAAGGTTTTCTTAAGAGCTCTACAATTTCATTTGAGCTTTAAGGTTTGATTTACCCTCTTATTGAGGTTGTACATGGCCTTTACTTATAATATTAAATGAGTGTCTACATTAAAAGAGCTCCATAAGTGCCCCTCCCCACCCCAAAACCAAAAAAAAAAATCACTCTCTTAGTGAAGGCCCCAAGAAGTATCACTCTAATGGCCAAATGTGAGCAATAAAAGTTTATTCTTAAAATTTCATCAATGTGGGAAGTAGCATAATGAGTGCTTTTCCTTGGGCATGAGTTTACATAAACTATTTTGGAGCTTAAATTTCGTACTCATAACCAAATATCCCATATAAGAAAACTTATATTCTCCCTAAAGTGAACTCAAACTTGCTCTTATGTTCAACTTGTTGCTCAATAGTCTCTTCTCCCATCTTTTGCATGCATTATATTGTCATCCAACAACCTTCATAATCCCAAAATCATATTCTTACAACAATAATTTGTGTAAACACATCGCCTAACTACAAGTTTGCATGATGATTTCTTACCTTGACATATCTTGGTATGCAAATCGGATGCTATATCCACGCGTAGTGAACTTCGAAAGGTCCCTAAGAACAAAGAACTCTACAAAAGCTCATAAAGCAAGAAGAGAGATTTGCATGACATGAGACAAAAAGACAAATTGGATACAATCTTCCCCCATGCCTTGTGTGAGCGCTTCACAAGGCATGTATTTATAAATTTATTAATCTCCAAGCTCAAAAATAGCCCAATTTACAATTAGCATGCACTGCTTTTGCCCAAATAAAGAGTAAAGCGTTTGGGTGTCCAAAAAGTCGGGATGTGCCCAAATACAATGTCCAATAATGAAATATTTAAAACCGAGCGCCTATGCGCATACAAAATAATAAATGTTTGTCAAGCGTGCTTAAATAAATATTGACACCATGCCTTAAGTGATAAGATATGCGCCCATCTGTTAGAAAATAATACGATAAAATCCACAAAAGTGAATATCTAGCAGTCTTCAGCTACAAAATAATCAAATAGATTGGAACTCTGTCCTAATCTTAATTTAATACAAGTGCACTCTAAACTCATAAACGTCCATTAACTTAAATATGTATTTTGCGGAATCACCTACATACACATTAAATTAACATGACGCCCGAAAAGGACAAGCGTCCCCGTCAACTTCTTGCACAAGGAATCCACCTTGTGTACGAGCCCCGGCAAATAAATATAGTTTTACGAAATCCACCGAAAAACCTCACGGAATCCATCGTGGAATATGCCTCCTGGCATCATACCCCCGAGGTGGGATAGCAATTGTTCTTACTTGCTATTAGCTCAATGTGGAGCAAGCAATGAGGAGTAAGCACTTAAGTAGCTGACATGCATCCATTGGGCTTCTTCAACATGATGATTTTTAAACTTAACCAAATATCTAGAATATCTATGACCAGTTCTAGTGGTCATAAAGTCAGTGTCTAGAATAGTTTCAGGTTCAAGTATTTTAGTTTCTTCTTCTAACAAAGGAGGGTTTTCATAGACAGGGTGAACAGGTAATTGGCCTCTAAAAGGTCGTAATAAACTGATATGAAAAGTATTATGTATCTTCCAATGTTTGGATAGTTCTAATTTAAATGCATTGTCATTGATCTTGTGAATTATTTTGAAAGGTCTATAAAATCTAGGTGCTGACTTAACAATAGGGTGTTTCTCAAAACTTTGCAATCTTCTCTTTTCAATGTGTAACCAAACATAATCATCAATGTTGAAACTCATGGCTTTTCTTCTCTTATTAGCTTGCTTAGTGTATGATTACTGGGCTTTCACAATCATGTCTTTAACTTGAGTAAAAATAGTAGCATGCATATTGGCAATATCATCAGTAGCTTTAACTTTGTTTGATAATGATGTAACTTGTGTAAGTAATCTATGTCCATAAATGATTTCAAATTGTGTTTTATGTGTAGCTATGTGTGGTATATTATTATATGCAAATTGAAGTAGATACAAGTGTATATCCCATGTTTGTGGTTTTGAAATTATGTATGTACGCAAAAGATCTAGAATTGTACTGTTAGTAGCTTCTATTTGCCCATTGGTTTCAAGATGGAATGCAAATGAGAAATCAATCTTAGTACCCAAATTGCAAACAAAGTAGTTCAAAAATTATTGCAAAATCTAGAATCATGATCAGAAATAATAACTTTTGGCATCTCATAAAACATAAATCCGCCAAAATAAGACAAAGAATCAATTGGAATCCGGTTATTAGCAACTACTTTATTCCAATCAGCTTGAAAACTGGGATCATGGTCATAGGTATCCTTCATAGGAATAAGGGAATCAAAAGATAGAAAACTGGGATCAATTGGAATCCGATTATTAGCAACTACTTTATTCCAATCAGCTTGAAAACTGGGAATCCACCAAAATAAGACAAAGAATCAATTGGAATCCGGTTATTAGCAACTACTTTATTCCAATCAGCTTGAAAAATGGGATCATGGTCATAGGTATCCTTCATAGGAATAAGGGAATCAAAAGATAGAACGGAAATATTATGGATACTTGGTCTTCTACTCAATGCATCAGTAACAACATTCTCTCTTCCGGGTTGATATTGGATATGTGGATGGAAACTTTGAATGAAAGCAACCCATTTGATATGATGGTTAGAGATTTGTGGCTGACTAAGGAGATATTTGATACTTTGTTGGTCAATTTTGATCATAAATTCAAATCCCATTAGATAGTGTTGCCATTGATGTAAGGCTTGAACTACACCTAACAATTATTTATCATAGGTAGAATACTTCAGTTCAGAAGGTTTAAGTTTGCAACTAGAATAGGCTATGGGATGTGAATCTTACATGAGGACAGCTCCTATTCCTGATCCGCTAGCATCAGTGACTATTAGAAAGAATGGTCGATTAAAGTCAGGTAATTGCAAAACAGGTGCATGTGTTAAAGCATGTTTCAATAAATCAAAAGACTTTTGCTAATTATTAGATCAATGATACACAACACCTTTCTTTAATAATTTTGTTAAAGGCAACGCAAGCAATGAAAAATTTCTCACAAATTTTCGATAAAAACTGACAAGATCTAAGAAAAAACATAACTTATGCACATTTTTAGGGATTGGCCAATTCAAAATTGCCTCTATCTTTTTAGGATCAACACGAATACTATCAGAAAAAACAATATGACCGAAATATTCAATTTGGATTTGGAAAAATTCACTCTTATCAAGGCTAGTATATAATTGATTCTCTTTCAACAATTTGAAAGCCAAAGATAGATATTCACAATGTTCGTTCTCATTCTTACTGAAAACCAATATATCATCAAAGAAAACAATGACACAATTCTGATACTTCAAAAATATTCGATTCATCATACGACTAAATGTAGCTGGTGCATTAGTCAAACTGAAAGGCATAACAAGGAATTCATAATGACCAAATTGAGTTCTAAATGCAATCTTAAAAATGTCAGGTGTATCATACTTGATGATATCCACATTTGAGATCTATCTTGCTAAAAATAGTGGCTCCCTGTAGTTTATGCATAAGGTCATCTACCCTAGGGATCAGATATCTATTCCTAACAATGATCTTGTTTAAGGCACGATAGTCAATGCACATCCTATAGGTATTATTTTTCTTCTTAACCAATAGGACGTGCACCAAAAGGAGAACTACTGGACCTAATGAGTTATCAGTTCAATCAACTTATGCTTGGATTTCTTTCTATTTAATCTGATTATGTCTATAAGGTGCTTGATATGGTGGTTGAGAACCATGGATTAAGTCTATTTTATGATCATTATGAAAGAAATTGTACATGCCTAGGATGCATCTAATTTTTCTTAGCTTCTATTTTATTCGCCCATACTAAGTATGATTCGCTACCTTTTATCAATGCACGTTTAGCCTGTGTGTGACTAAGCAAGGGAAAATTATCAAAGGTTTGTGTTCCATATAATGTGATTTGTTTTCCATTAGAATAATTTTTCATGGAACGTGTGGAATAATCTATATAGGATTATATTTGTGATGCCAAGGCCTTCCTAAAATAATATCACTAGCTTGCAAAGGCACAACCAAGAAGTTTCTTCGCTCAACATAATCGCCAATTTTAATTTCTAAATCATGAAATTCTTGTGTACCATTGTATCTAGTGCCTAAGAATGTAGCCTTTATGCGATAATGAGTTAGAATAGTAGGTAAATTCAATTCTTTTACCAACTTTGCAAAAATAAAATCATACGTGCTTCCATCATCATGTAAAACAATCTTTTCTTGACCATGCACAAAACATTTCATTATTAATAATGAATGAGGATTTGGTATACCTGGTAAAGTATCTAAAGCATTGCCAATATCATCATCATCTTCAGTGAAGTCGGGCATATCTTCATGGTCTTTGTCTTCCGTCGCTCCCAAGTAATTGATTTGAACAGTTGGATTCTTGGATTGACAATTCACTGCTAAGTGTCCAGATCGTTGGCACTTGTAGCAAACTATAGACTTTGCTTTGGAAACATTATTGGTAATGACTGGAAATTTGGGTATGTTGGGATTTGGCTGGAGAGAAGGCTTAGGGTTTGAGTTTGTGTTTGATAGTAAAGCAGGGGGTTGAGTCTAGGGTTTACAGAAAGAAGAAGGAACAAAGCGATTTTGATTGAATCTTAGAAAGTTAGAATTGAATTGCAAAGTTACCATTAGTTGGAAATTATTGTGGTCGCTTTTCTCGTCCACGAATTTTGTCTTTAGTATCATGTGCTAAAGAAATTGCATCCTCCAAAGTCTTTGGCTTGAACATGTTTACTTTCGCATAGAAGTGACCAAGCAAACCGGACATATACTTACCTTTGTGGATCGCTCAAGAACATCTTCAAGCATTCAAAGTTGTAGTAAGGCACTCCAGAAACTCTCAGTGTATTGCGGAATGGATTCACAATCTATTTGTTACAGAAGATCCCACTGTTTGATTGATGCTCTGTCTGCTAAATGGTTAGTGACTCATTTGAGTTTATCTTTTTCAGCATATTGCTCTTCATGGAAATAATCATAAAACTGACTTATGAAAGTAAGAACAATTTTTCCGTCACATTGCCCATTAAAAGTACGGAATTTGAAACTTCTTTTACTTATCTTAGATTCTTTTCTGAGAGACTGTGCATCAAGTGTCGTATCAATCGTATGTTAAATAACATCTTTCGGTTGCGCTCCGTCTTGATCAACAGTGGATCATTGAAATGTAGCCAGTTGTGCTTGCAAATTTTGACGTGCTCTTCGCTCTTCTTGAAGTTGCATCATAATTAGGTCCAATTTTTGCTTCAAAGTCGGCTCTGATAAATCACCTTCGGCCATATAATCTTCCATGTTTTGATCGGACATCCTACAAAATCTCAAACAACCTCACACACTCAAATTCTCGTTAGGAGGATGAGTGTAGCTCAAATTTGGGTTTATAAGGCTTGCTTTAAAAAAAAAAAATAGCTTTTGCGATCTTACTTCTTTCGCGGGTACGGCAATTGATGACGGTCTTCTTCCAAATGAATATTTCTTCCGTGTAGATTGCGTGTGACAGCTTGCTTACTGGAAATCAACTCTATTAAAGTGCAAGTAGGAACCAAGGCTTGTTGGAGTTGTGAAATATATTCGAGATATGCTCGGTGTGAACATGCGCTAGATAGGGGATTAAAGCTTGAATTGAAACCTTTGTGTAAAGCTTAGAACTTTAAGCTTTAGAAAAGCTTATTGACTTTAAGCTTTGTAAATAATAGCCTTAATGAATCGTTGGCAGCACACAAGATGAGAGGATGTCATGATTGGAATTGGCGCTGTCGAGTACATGCTACCGTCGTCGACGTTGAAATTTGAAGAGCTTAAGTCCTTCTTAAGCTTTTTAAAGCTTATAAACTCCAAATTAATTGAAATTCCTTCTCTACTTCTCTGTCAACCAATGAGACTTACAAAGAATCTTCAGGGGTGGTCCTCCGCTTCCTGGGAGAGGTCCTTCGCAATCTAACAACACAGCAGGGGGTTCTTCATCGCCAAGAACATGTTGGTATTGATGGTTTTGTCGGGAGACTGCCTATCGAGCCCCTTCGTTCTAGGAGCTTCACCTTCGTGGTGAGATGGTAAGCAATTAGAAGCCCTTGATCTTAGCTTCGCTCTGATACCACTGGTACGCAAATCGGATGATGTATACATGCATAATGAAACCAAAAGGTCCCCAAGAACAAAGAACTCTACAAAAGCTCATAAAGCAAGAAGAGAGATTTGCACAACATGAGACAAAAAGACAAATTGGGTACAATCTCCCCCCATGCCTTGTGTGAGCGCTTCACAAGGCATGTATTTATAAATTTATTAATCTCCAAGCTAAAAAATAGCCCAATTTACAATTAGCATGCTTTTGACTTTTGTGTTTGCTTTTGCCAAAATAAAGAGTAAAGCGTTTGGGCATCCAAAAAGTCGGGATGTGCTCAAATACAATATCCAATAATGAAATATTTAAAACTGAGCACCTATACGCATATAAAATAATAAATGTTTATCAAGCGTTTTAATAAATAAGCACGCCTAAATAAATATTGACGCCACACCTTAAGTGATAAGACGCGTGTCCATAAAAAAATAATAATTCTTCTAGATAATTTGGATACACGCCATCGCCCGATGCTTCCCAAACGCCACCGTTGCCTACTCTACACATCAACTGAAGCATTCACAATTGTTAGAAAATAATAAGATAAAACCCATAAAAGTGAATACCTAGCAGTCTTCAACTACAAAATAATTAAATAGGTTGGAACTCTATCCTAACCTTAATTTAATACGAGTGCACTCTATCTAAACTCGTAAACATCCATTAATTGAAATATGTATTTGCAGAATCACCCGATGTGGAATCACCCACGTAGACATTAAATTAACATGACGCCCGAAAAGGACAAGGGTTCCCGTCAACTTCTCACACAAGGAATCCACCTTGTGTACATGCCATGGCAAATAAATATAGTTTTATGGAATCCACCATGGAATAAAAACCTCATGGAATCCACCATGGAATATGCCTCCTAGCATCATATCTTCTTCCATAGTATCCATGCTTTGAGTGAACGGTTGCAAAAAACATATTGTTGCATCAAAAGATCCTTATGGAATTCCTATTTTACTCATTGGAGTGCAAACAGGCTATCAATTCAAGCCCCTTGATGTATATACATTGCATCTTATGGCAACCCCTCCATGGAAGGATGCCATGTCTCACTTAAAATCAATCCTTTGCCAAATTGGGCCATGGGCCTATCTCATCATGGGGCTAATCCCTACATTCTAAGAAATATAAATAATGTTAGAAATCATTTAAAGGAAATTTTTTCGTACAACATGTCACCACAAAATACTCATGCTGCTACTAGCATCTTTTGACTTCCAAACATTCATGTGTATTTGTGGAATCCCAACAACAATGTTGACGGCAACAACATGACTACAAGACTAATGATATATTCAAACAAATCAATTATTTACCATATGTGCTCATGTATATTATTACAATTTCCCTTATGTCGCTTATGTTTTGTAGCTTCATAAATGTAATTGTGCAAATTTCCTTGCATCCTACATTTATACATAGATGTAATAAATGCACAAAAGTTCACATACATTGTGATAAATATGTGTAGTGTTGTCTAATTGCATGTGCATCTAAATGTTACAAGTATATGCATATATGAATGTTTCTTATGTTGGGTTTATGCACAATAGCTAGGACCTTAGACAAGCTCTTATTCATTCAAGAGCTTCCCTTCTTTTGTACTCTAAAGTTATCTCCTACATAGCTAGCTTATAATCTAGCCCCAAACCCTAAACCCTAATAGAGATCCAAGAGTTTGCAATAGACTCACTAAACCTCATATTTCTCATTTTATCTCATTGTCAAAAGACAACTCAATAGCCCCATGATCCATATATGTCTCCTCTTGTGGTCTAACCAATGATCCACCACTGATCCACTCCTCTCCAAGCTGCCAAGAAGTTGAAGGATAGTAAAGAGGAGACAAGGTTTCTCCCACTTTGTCCCTCACATCCTCACTGTCTTTCTATTTTAGGCCCCAGATTTCACGTCAGGTAAATTTGTGGGTATTTGGCTATTTATAGCCTCCCCACTCAGTTGGCAAATCATTTATTCATCTTTCTTCTTCCTTAGCAAGTGCACACTCCAACTCCATCATCGTTCTCTATCTCTGGTGCTATCGTTGTCAGGCACTTTCACGAAAGCTCAATCTACATCAAATAAGTTGGAAGCTACATCTAGGTGAAGTGGAGCAAGCACAAATTAATATGAAAATTGGACACAAGGAATCCATAATCCTATAAAGACTTGAAAAGAGGGTAGTGAAGGGTAAGAGTTAGAGTTTGGCATGATTAAGACTTTAGCGGTTATGGATAGATTTTCATAAAGTATTGAACACTATTTGGAAGGGAATGGATATTCAATGTCATGCAAATTTTGGCTAGGAGGTTATTTTGGGTGTGTGCTCTTAGATGTTGAGAACTGATGGGTAAAACTATTTACCAAAGGCTCAAGGATGGGTTACATAATAGTGTAGAAGAAGAAGAAGTCGTGATAATATTATTTTAAGAAAACTAAAATAGGGGGAAAAAAAAAACAAATGCACCGAAAATCACGAAGATAAAGGCTTTGTGCAGCTTACGACGAAAGCTTTTGGAGAGAGCCAGAAAACGCAGGACATCGCCCTTGTGAAAGGAAGGCTGCAAAAGCATGTCGAGGTCACATGCATTAGAAGATGTTATCGGATGGTCTTATATGAAGATTCGGTGCTATTTTCCTGGAAACTTATTATCATGGCTTTGAGTGAGTTTGCGAATGGTGATCGATTGGCAAGGTTGACCTGCGTGTGAAGGAGGCCATGTCTTAGCTGTTTTTTTGGAGGTCTGATTATGAAAATCGATGCCTGCTGGTCAACGTGAACAAGCCTAAGGGTGGCAATATTGTAGCTTGGAATAAAGGAGGTAGCCATCATATGGAGGTCAGGTACTACCTGCATAAAGCTATTTGATGTGTTTAAGGCAATGTGGATAGACATCATTTCTTGATAACTATGGTTGCACAGAAGATAGTGTAACATAATGGTGGCTACTTTGGTCAGCATTGGTGGTCATTCTTTAAGCTAGAGCTCGCAACAATGAATGGACAAACTTGCTTTGGTTTGCACTGGTAGTCATTCTTTAAGCTAGAGCTCACAACAATGAATGGACAAACTTGCTTTGTGTAGGAGATTGGGGTTGATAACCAAGTATGATTGCAATGATCTTAGGCTATTAGATCGGTGCCTATCTATAACCTCTAGGTCCAATGCACAATAAGGCCAATCTAATTGCCTTATCTTGGGCTTTTCATTTACAAATGTTATGTTTGAGCACATGCGATAGCTAAAATCTTATATGCGGATGATTTGAGTGAACAAGAAGTGGTATAGTAAATAAACAACTTGAAAAATAGAGCAGATTGATTCTTTTCTCTTCCTCTAATTCTAAAGAATGTTTTAGATGCTCAACTACTTGTGTTTGTAAGTGCATGGCATGATTGAATGATGTCCTTGAGAACCATTAAATCCTTGGAGTCTAGTACAACATTGTTGTAGTCATGATTTGGGTTATTAGAGGCTAACATCAAGTCACAAATCTTACCAGCACTCCTTTGCTTTCGTGTCTTTGGGTTGTGTGAGAGGTGTTTCTAGTAATCATTGCCCGTGATACTTTTTTTTTTTTTGGGTGCCCCCACTAAAGAGTGTGGAGAATGGTTTGGTGT
The DNA here is from genome assembly GCF_053477565.2 of Lygodium microphyllum. NCBI lineage: Eukaryota > Viridiplantae > Streptophyta > Polypodiopsida > Schizaeales > Lygodiaceae > Lygodium > Lygodium microphyllum. The sequence goes on along the minus strand of NC_141142.1, from coordinate 75,389,388 downwards.
TATTATTTGGCAGTTATTGGTCACAAGGAAGGTGACTTTCTGTGGGAGATTGGATGAAGATGTTAATGCTTGGGTTGAGTATGTTGAGTAGCGTATGTGACAGTTGGCTCTCACCCAACACACAAAGAAGCACTAAACTAAGGTACCGAGCAACAAAGTATATGCTTGGAGCTTTGCTCCTCACCATAAAACCTGCAAACACACCTCTCTTGCACTGAAAATGCACACACACAAAAGATCCAAGACACACCCAAACTGATCAAGAAACAAGATCAGGTGGCTCCTCTTCTTCCTCTACACACTAAAGATCCATAGTTTTCGACACAAAGATAGAGCAAGAAGAAGGATGGACAAAGAGAGTTTGGAAAAGAGGGAAGAGAGAAGTTAAAGAGACCACAATCTGCCGTGCTCCAATCTCCTCAACCACTTTTTCTTGAGACTCCCTTCACAGCTCTTGAACCTTTATTAAATCAAATATTTGACCATACAAAAGCAAAGGTTGAAGGCCTTATGTGTTGCATGCATTTTTTTTGGGCAAGTTACCTAAGGTTTTTAAACATAGAAGACACATGTAATGGCTTTTATAGCTCCAAGCCAAGCATTTACAATGGCAAAAATATATATCAATGAAATACAACTTAGATGCAATAGCACAAAGATTTTGGATAAAGTGAATAATTTGTCAATGTAGAGCCCCAAATCTTTTAGCCTTTTTGGTGACAAAATCAGAGGCTATCAATATGCATATGTTTCATATTGCGCGAATGATGAAGAGAAGGCAGGTTTTTCTTTGTAGGGATTTGAAGACTATGCCTTGGAAGTTATTAGTTATGTACTGAATGATATTATCAGCATTTGGGAAAGCCTGTTGTTGTTTGTATAGAGTTTTTTCTTTGTTCGTCTAGCAAGTTCTAGCATGAGTGATTAAACATATAGAAAATTTCAGGGATTGTACCACCTTCGACTCAATGACATTGGAGAGATGGGATGTTATTATGAGGATTACATGGATGTATTGGATCTAATTTGGCAAAAAGTACAAAATTTGGCATATGGGTTATATCAAAAAAGTAAGAGCATGTTGGAGAGAAGACATGCATGTATGAAGATGAGAGGGAACGATGTACATCAATAGATTATTCTTTTGCTATGGAGAAAGCTCATTTTTTTCGCAAGTATTGCTATCTTTCGTAGTGATAGAGAAGAGAGGGAGGGGTTTCATGAGCCCCCTATATCTTGTGGTGATACAAGAGGTGTTATGTCTACTTATATTGGTTTGGACTTTTTGGTTTGTGAGGAGGATCTTCATGTTACTTCTGGATTTGGTGATGTGTTATGTGATGTAGTTAATCATCATAATGAAGATATCCATGATGATTGTGGTGATGTTTCTAGTGTTGATGGTAATGAGTTGGTTGTAGAGATGGCTATTGAAGGAAGTAGACTAGAGCACATGTCCTATATGATGACAGAATTGTTGTTGAGCACTTTATGGAGTTGGATGATGCTTCTTGTGTTGAAAAGATGTTGTTGGATAATTTGGGAAGTGATGATGATGGTGAGCTTGTTGTATGCCAAGAGCTAATGCAAAGAGATGTGCATGGAGTAGAATTTCCACTTGTTATCTTTTCCTCTACTTTTGATGAAGACAATATTTGTGACTTGTATTTGCAGAGTTTACTTTCAGATGACTATATAGATGGTAGTTCTGGGAAAGAACTTATCTTGGATATTTCTTCTAGAGGCTCTCATCTATTGGAGTATGCTCATGAGCATGTATAGAAAGATGTTGGTAGTATGGTCCTGTTGAAAAAGGTAGCACATGATGTGTCTAAGAAAGAGAATCAAGGTATGCTGATAGAGGAGGCTATAACTATTTACCCAAGGCTAAAGGATGGGATAGATAATAGTGTAGAAGAAGAAGAAGCAGTGATTATATTATTCTAAGAGAACTAAAATAGGAAAAAACAAATACGTTGAAAAGCATGAAGATAAAAGCTTTTTGAGTAAGCAAGAAAATGGAAGACATCGTTGTTGTGTGAGGAAGGCTATAAAAACATGTCGGGGTCACGTGCACGGGGGGAGATTAGAATATGCTATCAAAAACATGCTCAAGAAGGTGTTGCCATGATTATTATCAAGCTAGCCATTGAGGAGTGATAAGAAGGATGTTTATAATGAGGTTTATCATTCTAAGGTGCCGTCTTATTTGCATGCTTTACAAGAATTGCTTATGTACGTGAAGAAAGATTTTGGAAAGGTGTGATGCATAATGAAGCTGGACGTGCGTTATTGGATGGTCTATGAAAATTCAGTACTATTTTCCTAGAAACTTATTATCGTGGCTCTAAGTTTGTGAATGGTACTGATTAGTAGAGTTGGCCTAGTCTTGAAGGAGGCCATGTCTAAGCCATTTTCTGGAGGTCCAATTATGTAAATTGATGTAGGTTGATCAACATGAACATGTCTAAGGGTGGAGATATTGTAGCCAGGAATAAAGGAGGTATTCATCATTTGGAAGCTAGGTCCTATTTGCATAATGTCGTTTGACGTAGCAGAGAAGATAGTGTAACGTTGTCGTAATGGCGGCTACTTTGGTTAGCACTGGTGGCCATTCTTAGGCTAGAGCTCACAACAATGAACGAATAGAATTGCTTTGTGTAGGAGATTAGGGTTGACAACCATGTATGATTGGTTGAGGGAGCATGGAAATGATCTATTACATTAGATGATGACATTGCATCCTACAGATCATGGCATTGTGCGTTTTCTGAAAACAGCATAGTTCAGAATAATGCGACAGTCCGTACATCTATGTGCGCAGCCCGAGGCGCAATCTAGGTGGCCATCATAGGGAAATTGAGGTCAGTACCTAAGCTTTCTTCTCATTAAAAAAACTCTGAAAATGATGGTGTATACAGCCCACACAAAGTGGAAAATCAAGCCCCTATCCTAGAATCCTAACTGGTAGCCATAGCTAAAGCTTTAAAGCTTGACTTTTTTCTCATTGTTCCTCCTCACTGAAGCCTTTGCCACTCAAATCTACTTAGATTCCATCAATATTTCCTCTCCAAACCAGCAAGAAAAAGTTTCAAGAAGAAGATTAAGCGTCAACACCCGACATTGAGCTCCAAGATAGTATCTCCTTGATACTTATGCAGTGCTGTTAAACACTAATCATCATGTGTCTCTTAACACATTGAGATACAACTCCTTTGCTAGTTATTTGAAGCTGATCTCTGCTGGTCAAAAATGGCATAGCTTGAGCAAATAGCAAAGTTTAATGGGGAAGGCTTTCATGCATGGAAGGAGAAGACCATGTACCACATCATGCAGAAAGACTTGTGGGACTTGTTTAAAGATGATGATGAAGATGCATATGACAAGAAGGAAGATGCTAAAGATGAAGGTGCTATAGAAGTCTAGCCTAAGACAAAGGCATGGAAAAAGATGAACAACAAAGCTCTAGGTAGTATTGCTTGGGGTCTATTAGATGATGCATTACACCACATCTCTGGCATCAGGGATGCAAATAAAGCATGGGAAGAGCTTGACACTATCTTTGGTACACAAGCAAAGAACTCAAAGGTAAAATTACTCATGCAATTTTATAAGTTGGATGTTAACGACAGTTCATCTATGAATATACACATCATTAAGTTCAAGAGCCTTAAAACTCAGCTTGCAACTCTTAAAAAGAACATTGATGAGGATGAGGCAATAGTAGTGCTACTTGCCAGTGTTAATCATGAACCATATGAGAATCTTGTATCCACACTAAGTAATGTTCCTATTCTCTCACTCAAAGACATTGAGCACTCACTACTTGATGGAGAAAGCAAATTTAAAAGAAAGGATGTAAAAGAAACCAACTCAAGGGATTACCTTTTGTACACCAAGAGTGCTTATGCAGCAAAAGGACGTGGTCGAGGATTCACCACCAACAATAACAAGGATTGAATTATTTGTCATTACTGTGGCAAGACTAGCCATGTAGCCAGTAAATGTTTCCACAAGAAGAGAGCACAGCAGGTGCAAGATGATCACCATCAAGGTCAATTTATGAATGAAGGAGAAGAAGAAGAAGATGCTTTCACTGTTGTGCTACTACGTGCACACCGTGTAAAAAAAACTAGAGTGTGGCTTTCTTATTGATTTAGAGAGCCAATGCCATTTTAGACATTAGTGTTAGTGTCCGTGGTTTAAAAATATTAGATTTTTGGACAAGTTTTAGCCGATTTTTTATATTTTAGATATTATCTCTTGTAAAAATCTATAAAATTGTAGACAACTTCTAGATTATGATAACATCTAAAAGAAAGCATGTAGCTTTCAACTAATTTAATAGGATTTTATGTAAAAGAGAGATTGGCGAAATCGTATGACGCACGATCATTGTTTTCAGGTAGTGAACAACACTCCAAAGTGGGAGATGAAGGAGGAGTGATCTGGCTGAATTCTGGCAGAGGTGTCTTGCTATTTTACCCCCCTTTCAAAGCCAATGGAGGCATCAGATTGGCGATTTGAGCAGCATAGAGGAAGGTATTATTTTATACACATTTTTTTCTACAAGAGTTTTATCTTCTCATAATGCAGGAATAAACTGACAAGCTTTATCTCTGTTAATATTCTTATACATTTTCTATTTCTTTCTGTGAGTATTCTTCTATGTTTTCTATTTCTTTGAACCCCTTCTCTTCCGTGGATTGATTTGGGGTTGATATCTTCAACTATATTCAGAGAATTAGCTACATTAGTGTTCTTTTAATTCATTTCTTACTCTACAGAAGACATCTTGTCAAAATATGCAAGTATTATGTGCCCGTATGGCAGGGCAATGTTTGTAGATAATTCATAGATGCTTTGAGTTGAATTAAGAGGAGCTTTTTCTCTTATTTCTTGGCTATGGTAACTTATCCTTATCAGGAACTCTATTTGAAGCTCTCTTGAAGCAAGTCTCTTTGCCCTACAAGCCTTGTAATTGACTCATAAGCTTTTGTCCCTAATAGTCTACATTAAATGTAATCATCCAAAGTTGATTCATGCTATGGCATCATGTATGAATGATGGGATGCATAGTTGTTTATGATACATGATAACATATTGTACATGATTTTATAATTTGTGATTGCTCTTACAGTCAAGAAAACAACCTTGATTTGAGTTAGAACTTATGAGATAATACTCTTGTGATCTTTGCTAAGAACATGTAGTTGGAAGCTCTATTAACATCTTCAAGAACTTGGCTTGAAACCTTCAACCCTTCTCTTATCTCTACCATCTTTGGAGTCTAAGCTCTTGAACCCCCATACATTCTTCTCTCTCAAACCCCTGTGATTGACCATGAAGTACCTCTTGAACCTTTAAACATTCACAGTAATCTACTTATCACTTGAAGAAATATCTTTATCTATCTTGTCCAGTTTTCTTGCCAAACCCTTGTGGTGACCTTCAACCCTACACGCTGCGACATTGGTGAGCCCGACGTGAAGGTCAGTGTAAGAGAACTCCAAGATGGGGGATTCTTCAAGAGATACACTATAACAATTGGTACACATACTGCAGCAGACTCAACAATAACAAATCCGAATGTTACAACAACAACAGCAGAGACAAGATGAAGAGAAGATTGATTCCACAGCTATCAAGGCCCTAGAGGAAGTTGGGCAGGAATTAAAACAATTTAATGGTCAAAATGTCTCTATTTTCATTCGCTTGTATGTTGAGAAAATGCTCTTCTTTAGTGTACCACAACATGCATGGAGTTGCTATTTTGCCAGACTAGCCAAGCATGGTCTTCAAGAAAGAATCCATGGTCTTTTTCAACAAGATGCAGATTGGGCTACATTCAAAAAAGCCTTACATGAAGAATTCTTCTTAGAAGACTGCAGCCTAATGACGAAGAAAAGTTTCACTGATTGGGTTGAGAAACCCAACAAAGCTTTAGATGCAACAGCTTTATACCATGAGTTTGAAAGTAAATTTGGACAACTTGATGCTAAAGACCAACAAAGCATGGAAGGTCAGAAGATTGAATTATTCCTTAAGGCTGCAGATCCCATTCTACAAGAGAAGCTTACTGATTGCCTAGAAGATGCTACCTCTGAATCAGGAGTCAAGACTGCATGGACAGATGTTACTGATGCAGTTAATATGATTGCTCAAAGAGAGTAGATGCGACTAAGATTGGGCTCTACTTCAACTTTAACAACTCCATTGATGGAGCTTATTCCACCTTCAAAATCCCCTATTCCTTTGACAAATCAACCAACTCTTTCTTCTTCTGTTCCTTCTAAAAATGATGTCATGGATAAACTCATTAAAAGCATGGGTGACCTTCATTTGAATCTTACAGAAATTAGTTCCAAGGTGGAGAAGTTGGATGCATTCATGCAGTCACAGGGCTATAACCACAATGCTATGGATCCGTGCTTGTACCCGAAGAAAGCCCGTGATGCTTCTTTACTGATTTTGGTACTCTATGTGGATGGCATGCTTTTAGTAGGGGCAGCTCATGAGGAGCTAAATACTCTTAAGGCTCAGCTCAAGAAAAGCTTTGAGATGAAAGATCTAGGATAGGCTTCTCATATACTTCATATGCGCATTACACGCGATCGATCTCAAGGACTACTCTATTTATCACAGAGAGAATAGATTCATAAAGTCCTTGAGCACTTCCGTATGCAGGATGTTAAGCCTATTGGCTGTCCATTACCTTCTCATGTGAAGGTTTCACAGGTCGATTGTCCACAGACAGATGAGAAAAGGGCTGAGATGGCCAAGATTCCCTATGCATCAGCCACCATGGGCAGTCTTATGTATGCCATGATAGCCACCCGTCTAGATATAGCTTTTGCAGTTGGGGTTGTGGCACCTGGCAAGAAACATTGGGATGCCGTGAAGGGTATCATGCGGTACGTGAAGGGCATATCAGATATGTGTCTTTGTTATGGCAGCTGGGATATGGGAGTCATAGGGTATACTGACTCTGATTATGCAGGACATGCAGATAGTAGGAAGTCCACTTCTGGCTATGTGTTCACCTATACTGGAGGGGCTATCTCTTGGATGTCCAAGGTGTAGAAGTGTACAACCCTTTCTACTACAGAGGCCAATTATATTGCAACCACAAAGGCTTGCAAGGAGGCTATTTGGTTAGGCCATTTGATTGCATACCTTGGTATGACAGATGCTATGCCTACACTGCATTCAGATTTTATGAGTGCCATTCAGTTGGCCAAGAATCCGGTCTTCCATGCGAAGACAAAACATATTGAGGTGAGGTATCACTTCATTCGCGAGGTCGTTGAGGACAAGTCTGTTGACCTTGTCAAGATTTCGACTGAGCAGAATCCTGCAGACTTGCTCAGAAGAGCCTCACTACTAAGCGCTTTGCCTTCCTCAAGAAATTAATGGGCATTGGATGAGATGACATCTTTTTCCTCATCCTATTGTACATGTGTACATGTTGTGTTGTCTTTTCTTTTTTCTCTCTCACTGGGCAGATTCGCCTTTAAGTGGGAGGTTGTTGGGGGTAAAGGCGGCTCCACCTAGCCGCCCGTGTATTACTACACTAACAGTACCTGCCACTGCACACTGCAGGTGGTGGGCGCCTGTCACAGTCACTTATTTTTTATTCTTTTAGTGACAATTTGAATAAAGGAAGGCCCGGCCACACATTGTGGTTGTTGGAGTTCCCATTTGTGTGTCTCTCTCTTCTTGCTCTTGCTCTCTGCCATAGCTCATTTCCAAGCAAGCTTCGATCCTTCTCACCTTTCATTGTTGACGAGTTTGCTGAAGCTTTTTCAGGTAGAGCAATTTATTCTATGGGTGACCTATATTCAGGATATGACCAATTTCAGCTTTCATTTGAAAGTCGAGACATTAGCACAACGAAGATACCTCTTGGATTGGTCCACATATACACTCTACCACAAGGCGCAACAAACTCCGTAGCTCATATGATGAATGTCATACACAAAGTCTTAAGGGACTTTATTCCACAACTTACTCTTCCATTTCTTGATGATGTACCTATCAAGGGATGTGAAGTCAATGAAAAGAGTGAGGAGCTTGACGAAGATGGCTGCAGAACATTTGTAGTTAACCATATTCATGATTGTGATAGGATTTTGACAAGGCTAGAAGAGGTACATCTTACCCTTTCTGGAGCTAAGTCAATTTTTGGAGTAGAAGAAGTCCTAGTGGTCGAACATCTATGTGGCCCTTATGGACATAAACCTTCACCAATCAAGATAGATGCCATCAGCAGAATGCAAGAAAAATGCACAAATATTTCAGAGGTGAGAAGATTTCTTAGCACATGTGTATTCTATCTCATATGGATACCACATTTTGCTCATGTAGTCGAAAATCTCTATCAGTTATTAAGAAAAGGCCAAAGATTCTCTTGGGGGAAAGAGCATACTCTCACTGTACGCAAACTAAAGAAGTTGTTAGTTTCAGCCCCCACTCTCAAAAGGGTTGATTATTCAATGGTCAACCCATCATCCTTACTATGGATACAAGTCCCATTGGGATAGGATGGGTTGTTGGCCAAGAAGACCTTGAAGGTAATAGGTATGCGATTCGTTTTGGAGCAAAGGCTCTCAATGAATGTCAAAGAAGGTATGCACAAGTAAAAAGGGAATTGTGGGGAGTTGTAACAACATTAAAGTGTGATCGTGAATAATTTATAGGTGCTTCTGTAGTGGTAGAAACTGATTGTCTTCCACTCTTGGGCATGATTGCCAAACAACTGCTCTACACCCGATATTGCTATGCTAAGATGGATTGCATATATTAAATCTCTCAACCCCAAATTATTGCAGGAAAGGAGAATTCCGTTGGTTGACATGTTGTCACATGTAAGATATGACAATGAAGAAGAGCTGATGGAAGAAGATGAAGCTGAAGAATCTATACTTACTGAATTTCATTCCATGGCTGTTGAAAGTACATTTTCAATTGTTGCATATACAAACCCAAAGCTGAATCTTGCAGGTGAAGCTGATCTTTTTAATGGTATAGCATTAAGTACAGTAAGAACAAGAAAAGGTACTGCTGTAAATTAGCATACAACAACAAAGATCAAAGATTTATCTATGGAAGAAGGGTGGTCAACTAGAAGCTAGCATGCTCATTGCATTGCTCAAGTTCTAGTCCATTTCCTTGAAGAAGATTATGAAGAAGATTGTTGGTTGAAGATCAGCCAATATTTGAGCACAATGAAGAAGAAAGAGACTTGGACTGATGAAGAGTTCAAGCATATTAAGAGGAAAGCTTATGGATTCTTTCTTAAAAATGGGCATCTATGGAAGCACACAAAGAAGAAGAAAGGAGCGCATGTCTGAATTTTAGATAATAAAAGGTTGCAACTACAGGTAATGAAGGAATTTCATGAAAGCTTGTGGGCTGGCCATAGAGGTATATGTGGAACCTTTATTAAAATCAAAGAAAAATACTGGTGGCAGAACATGTATGGAGATATAGAGCATTTTGTTGAAACCTGTTATGTGTATTAGATGTATTCTATGGTCAAGCATCGAGATGCACGAGAAGATCTAACCAATAAACTTTAACAACCAAGACCACTCAGGCTATTTGTTGCTTTTTGCTTGAAGAAGTATTTTGCAAATATGGCTGTGTTGGCAAGGTAACCGCAGATAGAGGAGAATTGGATGTGGATGAGGCACGCAACTTCTTTTCTTAATTGGGTATCAAGTTGGCTTTGACATTAGTCTACAATCCTGAAGGCAATGAAAAGAGTGAGAGAGGACATCAACCTATTCTCAAAGCTCTAGCAAAGTCTTGTAGAGGAAATATCAAAGAATGGCCTAAAATGTTATCTTTTGCATTATGGGCTGGACTGGGCTACTCACAGTACAGTGACTGGCTATATGCCACCTAAACTTAAGCATGGACAACAACCAATTATGCCAATTGAAGAATATATTGTCACATGGAGTCTTCTACCTTGGGAGGAAGGCATCAATAGAGAAGAGTTGCTGGCTTTGTGCATATGGCAGCTAGAAAGAAGGCCTGAAGATGTTCAAGTAGCTATTAAGAAGTTAAAAACATCAAGACTAAAAAACAAAAGAAGATTTGATAGGCAACATCGACTTTGGCCAAGAGCTATCCAAGAAAATGACTGGGTTCTTATCTATGACAGCAGCCTAGATAATCAATACAGTGCTTCTAGGAAGATGGTAAAGCATTGGCTTGGCCCATATGTGGTTAAGGTCGTTCATGACAATGCCACATATTCATTGGCTAAATTGGATGGAACCAGTATAAAGATACTCATAGCTGGAAAAAGAATCAAACTCTTTAAATGAAGAGAAAGTTCAACATATGAGTTAGAAGACTTGGATGTAATTCAAAAGCATGAAGACATAGAGGAAGAAGAAGAGGTAGAAGATGAAGACATCGACATGACAGAAGATAGTTCTTCTGACACTGCAGATTCGTAAGACTTTGGCACATGTTAGAGGATGTGCAGGTTAGGAGGGGGTGGATGTTGTGCCGCTATGCACACACCGTGTGAAAAAAACTAGAGTGTGACTTTCTTATTGATTTAGAGAGCCAATGCCATTTTCGACATTAGTGTTAGTGTCCATGGTTCAAAAATATTAGATTTTTGGACAAGTTTTAGCCAATTTTTGATATTTTAGATATTATCTCTTGTAAAATCCATAAAATTGTAGACAACTTCTAGATTATGATAACATGTAAAAGAAAGCATGTAGCTTTAAGCTAATTTGAGAGGATTTTATGTAAAAATAGAGATTGGCGAAATCGTGCGATGTGCGATTGCTGTTTTCAGGCAATGAATAGCACTCCAAAGTGGGAGATGAAGAAGGAGTGATGTGGCTGGAGTTTCGGGCAAGTGTCCTGATATTTAACCCCCCTTTCAAAGCCAATGGAGGCATCAAATTGGCGATCTGAGCAGCATAGAGGAAGGTATTATTTTATACACGTTTTTTTCTACAAGAGTTTTATTTTCTCATAATGCTGGAATAAACTGAGAGGCTTCATCTCTGCTAGTATTCTTATACATTTTCTATTTCTTTCTGTGAGTAATCTTCTATGTCTTCTATTTCTTCAAACCCCTTCTCTTCCGTGGGCTGATTTGGGGAGGGCTGATATCTTTAGCTATATTTAGAGAATTAGCTACATTAGTGTTCTTTTAATTCATTTCTTACTCTACATAAGACATCTTGTCAAAATATGCAAGAATTATGCGCCCCTATGGCAGGGCAATGTTTGTAGATCATTCATAGATGCTTTGAGTTAAATTAAGAGGAGCTTTTTCTCTTATTTCTTGATGATGGTAACTTATCCTTATCAAGAACTCAATTTGAAGCTCTCTTGAAGCAAGTCTCTTTGCCCTACAAGCCTTGTAATTGACTCATAAGCTTTTGTCCCTAACAGTCTACATTGAATGTAATCATGCAAAGTTGATTCATGCTATGGCATCATGTATGAATGATGGGATGCAAAGTTTTTTATGATACATGACAACATATTGTACTTGATTTTATAATTTGTGATTGCTCTTACAGTCAAGAAAACAACCTTGATTTGAGTTAGAACTTATGAGATAATACTCTTGTGATATTTGCTAAGAACATGCAATTGGAAGCTCTATTAACATCTTCAAGAACTTGGCTTGAAACCTTCGACCCTTCTCTTATCTCTACCATCTCCAAAGTCTAAGCTCTTGAACCCGGGGGGGGGGGGGGGGCAAAAGACACAAGTGTAGGAATTCATCATTTGAGGGGGGGTGTTGGAAAATAGGCCAAATGGTTTATGGTGCATGATGAGGAGACTTGTATCCCATAAGCACAGTGAGGAGAGTGTAGAAGCTGGAAAGCTATAAAGGTATGTACTTGGTTCACTTTTCAATGCAATGCTATTGTACTTTGTACTTCACTGTGAGTCCCTATCATGTCCTACTCGGGATTGTGTTTATGAGTCCAAGCATTCTATCTTAGAACCTCATTCAACCAAGTAATAGTTAGTGTCATTTGCCTATGTTGTCATGGTTCTAGTTACTACATTCCAACCTCCATAGCTCAACACAATTGTGCCTGATCGGCCTCTTGATGTTGTTGCTATCACTACGGAGAGTCTGCGGTCTCTTCTCTGAGCCTCCCCCAATCCTCCTAATCTAGCTACTCCAACTTCCCTGCACCACTCTTTATAGCCTTCCACATCGTCTGTGAAACATGTATCTAGAGACATACACGTAAAAATATCCTCTAGCTCCTCATTTGTGATGTGTCAACTCATACTAGTCTTTGGACCATTTGTAATGACCTACATAATCAAAAATAGATGTAAGGACATTCAATACAAAGATGAAAGTGAAGCACAATAATAACATATATATATGGGCTTGCAATTAAGTTAAAGAATGTATAATAGAGTATCAATATAAACAAGGGGTCAATGACTTTGAACATAAATACAATCACTTTTATGGCTCTATATCTTCATCTTGGTATAGCTTCAGAAGGTCTATGTAGAACTCTTCACAAAAAGATGAATCTATTTTGCTCTCAAATAATTCTTGTATGCATGTCTCCTCCACTACATTTTCCATGCTTATTTTCTCCACTTCCTAGAAGTCATTCTCCCCTACCTGTATGCCTCCTTGTCGACACTAGGGACATTGCTTTCATCATATACTCAAGCCGTCTAAGGTATTCTAGGCACAACAGACAACCAACAAGTTTGTTGTAGGTTAGGGTAGAAGATCACCTATATGCGAGCCTATATGGAACCGATTGATAACTTCGAGTAAAATAAAATGTAATTATGGCCTTCCTTTTGCTAAATTAAAAGAAAAAAAGGATATGAATCTACTCGCAATGACTTAGCAAGATAAATGAGTCTTGCAAATCATTTCATTTTTTCTCTAAATCTATCTCTAAGGATATAGACAACCCTCATCAATCAGTTTCTCCAATTGTCTCCAATACCATTTTAAACCACTACACATCAAATATGATCATGGAAACTACAATAATCTACTAAAATTGCACTTTTCAAGTTCCCAAAGTACTCCATCTCATCCATATGATATTTGGATTTGTGCCCCGTGTCGACTTTCTTGCTCAAACTTTGCCATGATGTTGCAATCCATCATCAAGCACAATCTACAGATGTGTTGTACTAAAAAATGTCACCCACGCAACCATGACACGTTGTACTTTGTATTGTACATTGAAACAGCTTGGATTAGTTGTCACTTATAGTTACTAGATACAATAATGACGAAAGAACATGTTTACCTTTGTACTACATCCATTGGAGAACTCCTATTCCTCTCCTATGACTACCTTCCCTTCATGTGATGCTTTTATCAATGTGCCATGCAACCACCTCATAGGTATGAACTATAACAACTCCTCTAGGCCATTGGGTTATCAAAAAAGTCACTAATATGTATTGTGCCAAATTTTTTATCACACTAACTCTCATTGCCTTCTAGCCACTTGGTACCTATGAAATCACTTCTCCATGAATGCATGGTGTAGCATACAAAAATGATTCACCTTCTCCTCCATGGTTCCATCCATCTGCTTTTTTATCCCAAATCCAACTACCATGTCTCCAATTAGTCTATCATTGTCCTTCAGGGTCCATAGCATTCTATTTTTGAGGTATTGTCTATATCCACCATCATAAACCACTCAAAAATATGTACCAAAGCCTTTGACACTAGCTAGCCTTCAACCATGTTACCCTCTAAATGAGCCCATTATCGCACAAAGTCCTTCAATGTTGTCATGAAGCACTCCAAAAAGAATATCTATTGGATATAAACCAATCCTACAACCTCCAGTTCATCCACAGGATGTACTAGGAGGTGGATCTATATCACGAGTATGCTTGAGGATAAGTACTTTTCAAAGAGACAAACAGTCTCCACTACTCCATGACTTGCAGATTCAATTAAAGTTGTCCCTATCTCCTTTTGTCAAATCCATTGCATTCGACAACTTATAAATGGTCAAATGTATCTTTGGAGTGAGATAACCCGTGATCGTGATCAATAGTATAAGTTGTCCCAAATTCAATACTTTACGTATTACAAATCAATATAAAATAGAAAATACGAGCACTTAAACAAGTCAATGACTATCTTAGCTGGTATAAACTTAGCATATCTTATGCCAATCAAGGGATTCGAGTCTTATTAGTCAACCATCTTTAGAAAACATGGACTTGAGAGAGTGTATCACACCTATTACTATGCAGATAGACCCGATTGTTTACTTCATAGTGTGCTCCTCTTTAGTACATAGGACCCAAGGAGCACAAGGTAGTTGTAATGACTATCAGAGCTTGTTTATAACCAATACGCCTTCAACTTACCTATTTCTTTCAAGTCCATCCTTGCCCCTAGCTTGTCTCTATTTCCTATGATATGGTCGTATAAGAAGTTGCTAGCATTCTTGAAAATGTGCATGGGATTCAAAAGATGATTGATTTGTAAATGAGTCCAATATGGTAACTCATAGAAAATTAAGAACCATTGCATTTCACTTGGAACCAACTCTTCATGGACCATCTTCCACTCATATCATCATTAGATATTCATCCTTGCAAGAGGTCATCCAAGGAATCCTTCTCTCAAATCATGGATCTGTTGGCAAAAATGATGCATGCCTATGATAAACTATTTTCTTCATTATCTGAGTCCTTTAGGAGTCCTGCATGGTAACATGACGTGACCAACCCTACAAGAATGTGTGCAAGAAGCAAGGTTTTGGAACGTGCTTTTTTTGGCAACCTACAATTTTATTCCATATAGTCCACTTGGACCTCTTTTTCTTTTGGGCATATATCAAGCACCACTACTACTTCTACATTGCTACCACCATCTCCACTACCACCCCTACAAGCACCACCGCCACCACATCTTACTCTTTTACCATGGGGGATGAGAATCATTGTATGTCTGGAAAGGTCCCATGGGTCATAATTTGACCTTCCCTGGACTATAATAAACTACTCTACTCTCCCACTCTGTAATGGGAGCTCATGCTCAACTGCCAAGACCCATGAACCTCTTATTCTTTCAAGCATTTCAAGTCGAGCACTAATGGCTACCTCTCACATAGCCGACATGCTATCTCTCTCTATGAGTGTAGTGAGCTTACCTCCATGCTCGATTGAGTTGCCTCCTCTCCTGAGCACTTTGATAGCTCCACGATCCAAGTGCAAGCTTCAAGCGAGCTCAATCCTCAAGCTCCATGGTCCAAGCTCCATTGTCGTTGCAAGCAAGAGAAGAGAAGAGAAGAAGAGAGGAGAAGATGGAGAGCTTCTCCACCATGATCCCTCACCCTCACACACTCACTCCCTCACACTCTCACACACTCTCTCTCAAGCACAAGCTTAAGCAAGCAAGCAAGCACAAGCTTCTCCACCACGATCCCTCACTCTCACACACTCACTCCCTCACACTCTCACACACTCTCTCTCAAGCACAAGCTTAAGCAAGCAAGCAAGAAGAAGAAGAGGAGGAGGAGGAGGAGGAGGAGGAGAGCTACTTTTGGCCACACACAAGAATGAGCTTCTTCATTCACTTTTTTCCTTTTATACAAAACCCTAACCCTAATTCCCTTTGGGTGATCATCCCCTTATCCCCTTTTTTACATGGTCGGCTATGGCCTAGGCCCTCTTTCCCATTGTCCTATCTTCCTAGCTTCCTTCATACCATCCATCTACCTTTACAATTTGCATAGGAGGGAGCCTGACACTCTTTTACAAAAAGTTTTAGAGGTACCTTGCATTTAAAAATGTGATTTTGCTTTTGACTTAGCTTTTGAGGCCGCCCTTGCACTTTCGGCCATTTCTCTTCTTGCTTCTTCTGTTATGTCCAATTTCCTTCTAGGCCGTCTCTTTTAGCTCCTGACTTGTGCTTCTCCAATTTTTTCTTATTTTGAGGTTAACATTACCCCCTTCCTAGATGAGTGACAATCCCATGACACTTTCCGTCATGGGTAGTAGGCTTTGGCATGCACCGAAGACGTGGGTGGAAGGGACTGTTGCGGTTTGCCTTGCAAGAGTTTTGGTGGTGGTGCAGATGAAGGTCGTTGGTGGTACTTTGTTGGTGTAATTGGTTGGTGATAGGGTTGTTGTAGTTGGTGATAGAGGTGTTCTTTATTAGGAGTTGCACTCATGGCTAGCACAGGTGTTGGTGTTTTGGGAATTCTACGTGTGATGATTCTTTGGTGGGCTTGCATGATGATAAAGAGTTCAGAGTTGAGTGTTGATAAAGAGCTGACAGTACTTTCGTTGGATTCTTCAATACCTGTAATTGAAAACCTCTCATATGGTCTCTCCTTAGGGGTTAGTGCTAGTCTTTTTATCATGAACAAGACATAGTTTGATTAGCTTGGGAGACAGGTTGAACTCTAAGCAAGCCGAGAGTATTGTCTTGCACTTGAGGACTCAAACTGTGTATAGATTGTGGTGTAAATATTATGTGAGTGCATGCACATACTTAGATATTACGTAGTTAGAAGACTATTGGTCTAGTTCCTCGTAACAATGTGTGGATGAAGTGAGGGTTCGATGGGGTGGAAAAAATTGTCGATATTGAGGAGAAGTACACTTGAAGGCTTCTTGAGACATCATTTGTGATTTTGACAACACGATATAGCATAATTGAACTCATTGATACCTTAGATTTTGATAGTTGGTGGCTACTTGTATTGTTTGAAGAGTACGGTGTATTTCCCATGGTCTTTTGTGCCTTGCTTACCACTGTTGATTATGATGGCACTGAGATGGAGTGTGAAAAGGAATTGTGCAAATGGCTTAGGGTGACAGGTTTAACCATAGGTGAGATGAGCTCCCTAGGTATGTCCTGCCCTTGATGTGCCCTAAACAATTGTGGGGGATGTATAAAGGGCTAGGGGACTAGGGACAGAGCCAACCAACCAAGGTCACTGGACAAACCTAATTTAAAAATCCCTAGGTGTGGTGCTGTGATTGTGGGTGCCTTTTTTTTCTTTTCTTTTCTTTTCTCTTTTATTTTCCTTTTTTGTGTGGATAAAATGAATACAATCAATGCAATACGTTGAGGCTATTAGCCTTTCATTTGGATTGAGATATGTCAAGATACAAAGACTGTGAAAAATGGATTTTACAAAGATAATTGTGTTACTAGCCTCGATGCTAGAGTAACAGTTGTTGAGATGAAGAGATACACTTGAGATTTTGCAAACCTCTTTGTAACATGTGAGACATTGGAATAATTGAGGTAGCAACTAGAGTTGTGCATGGACAAGGGACAGAGCATCTAGTGAATTGAATCATGGTTGATGAAGAAACGTTTGTCATTGTTGAGAGTGTCGCTCCTACTCGAATGTAGAGTTTGGCCAAGAAGGAGAGAGTAGCCAATGACTATGCTTTGGGCCATGCTTTACCATTGTAGTGCAGTTTTCAAACCAACATTTTCAAATTGCCTTGACCCTTTGATTCTCACTTTAGTTGCTCTATCTCTAAGAGATTTGGTTGGCAAAGAGCTTCATTACATGTCACAATCAAGCATAGTTCGTCAGCTTCCTTGTCAAAGATGAGTTGCATGCATTCATGTAGGAGCTTGTCATAGTGATCGTTAAGATATTCTTGCTCTTCCTAGGATAGCGAATATGACAAATATTCCTCAACCTACTCCCTAGGGAATGTGCCCATGTCCATAAGGACGTAGGCATATGCGAATAGTTTGAGTCTAGTTTCCAACTCAGTCAAGCACTCTGTGACACTTCTATGTTTGATGAGGGCCTACTCAATTGCTATCTCATGCAAGGTTCTAGGAGTTTCTCTAGGCTTAAGCATAGCTAGGGGCTCATGCCTAGATGAGCTAGGACTGCTTATGTCCTCAAGGTTTTTATGCTTCTTCTCGAATGTGACTGGTATTGTGTCATGAGGTTTTCCTGAGTCTTTGCTGCTATTGTGTCATGGTTCTCCTCGAATGTGACTGGTATAGTTTCGTCAACCTGTTGTGACAATGTGTATCCACTTTTGATTGGTCAATGTAAGTTCTATTGTCATGGATTGAGCAGTCCAAGCAACCATTGATGGTAATGGTTTCTTTGATTTATTAGAATGCACAGATGTGTCTGAGGTTTCACCGTTGTTAGAAGAGATGGCAATGGGTTCATTCATGGGTGGCCTCGATGCTTTATTCCTCACCTCTTCAATACTCTTGGTCTCAGTCTCCTTGGCATCTACAACCACTTGCAAATTGTCATTGTTTTCGTTGTTTTCTCCTCTGTTTCTTGGGCAATCAAGGTGTATCCTTTAAAGACTCATGACCCTGAACTAGGTCAATCATTGATGTGCTTGGTTGGGCCTCAACATTCTCTTTTTCTTGTATGTCCTCATGGGACATAGTCACGGCCTGCTGAATAGCCTCGCTAGGTTGGAGGGTACAACTGCCTCTCTTTTTGGAGAGTCTAGCTCTTCAGCTAATTCCCCTCCATTTAGCCCCTCATCTGATTGCATTGGAAGTTGCTTCTAGTCGAAGAGTGTTTGCTCTAGACTTGTCCTCATTGGAACATGCCTCCATTGCTTCTTACTAGAGTGGGTGTTGTGTCTAGAGATGCTTTTCTCTTACTCTGGAGATTTGGGTGACTCTAGTGTAGAACCAAGAGACAATTTAGGGTTCTTGTCATGTAGGCTTGGACGAAACCAGTTGAAGAAGTTAGGGTTGTATTGATGGGAAGCATAGAGATCTAGGATTGCAAGGTCTTGAGTGAGACATAAGACATATGCACTAACATCAAGTACCATGCTTCCTACTCCTAGCCTGCTAGCCACGTGCAGATCTTCTTCTAGAAGCAGTTTATTGTATAAGGGATGTTTTTGGATAGTGACAGAAAGCTGGACCTCATGGACCATTGCTAACACTCTTAATGAGGTCGGGACAAAGTATGTGGGATCATGTATTGATGTCCAAAGGGCTTTCCTTTGCTTAGTGAGTGTCATTAATCAGTAGCCAATTCTAGTGACTACCAATGGAGTACCATTTCTGTACAAAGTTTCCTTGTCCTTTCCCTTTTCGTTTGAGTGCTTCGAGCTTTTTCTTGTTTGTCTCACAATGAGTAGTATAGAGTGAGGGTATCAAGCATAATTCTCTAGCTGTGGCTTTTGGGATATCCTTAATGACTTCTTCAACTCAATAGCTATATAGCAGGAGTAAACATGTTGTTGCTTGTCCCAAGTCAAGGGTTTAGCCTATGAGCTTTGTGTGCTTTGGTGTTGGGCATTCCGATGTCCACATGAACGTATGCATGTGTGATGGCTATCAACTTGTGATCAAGCTTCATTAGGCACTTCATCTCTGGTTCATTAGTTAGATGCGCTATCTCTTTAGCCAAATCTTCGAGAGATTTCTCCTCAAGTCTAGGCTTCAAGTGCTTCAAAAGTGTTGGAGGTGTCAAGGACGTTGGTTGCAACATCTCTTCTATAGGTGAATTGCTAAGGACACGTTCCGCAAGGGGCGTTGTCACGACCAAAGACTGTGAATGCTGTGATTCTTGATTGAGTAGTGGCTAGTTCAGTGGACTGGCTACTATTGGTAGACTGTGATGTCAAGTCCTTAGGCAGATCAAAAGTGGCCATATCTTTTGCTACCCTTTGCGCATTCGCTTGTGCAGATCAAGCATCGATTGAGCCGGTCACGGTGGATTATACAAGCATATCCTTAGGTTGAGAATTAGGGGTGGTGTCATGTCCCATATCTTGGACATTTGGAAACTCAGATGGAGATAGAGGTTGGGATTGAGCAGTTGCACTTGACGACTGCTGTTGTGCTTCCTCTAGAGAAAGAGGATGTAGGAGATTTGGGACTCCTAGGTGGACTTGGCACTGGCTAGAAGATTTGCTCGTGGCTGTTAAACAATTCTGCCATTTGCTTTGTTGAGCAATCAACCTTCATGAGCAACGTTGCGCCTGTGGTGCTCATTATCCTCCTAGGAAGTCAAAGGCTCCTTGGGCACTAGTGGTCTTTGTGCACACTCGACGATTACATCTGATATCTGCTTGTTAAGCACGCTAGGCTGAGGATCTACCTTTCTGTGGGGAGCTTCGAGCTCAACCCCCGAGACCTATGGACCGCTTATTGGTCAAGCGTTTCAAGCCGAGCGGCCATGGCTACCTCTCACATAGCCGACGTGCCCTCTCTACCTATGGGGTGTAGTGAGCTTACCTCCATGCCCAATCGAGTTACCTCCTCTCCCGAGCACTCCAGTAGCTCCACGATCCAAGTGTAGGAGAAGATGGATAGCTTCTCCTCCCCAGTCCCTCACCCTCACACACTTACTTCCTCACATTCTCACACTCCCTCTCTTAAGCACAAGCTCAAGCAAGCAAGAACAAGAAGAAGAAGAAGAGGAGGAGAGCCACTTTTGGCCACACACAAGAATGAGCTTCTCATTCACTTTTCAACTTTATATACAAAACCCTAAATCCCTTTTAGGCGGTCATCCCCTTATCCCCTTTTTCTACATGGCCGGCCATGCCCTAGGCCATTTTTCCCATTGTCCTCCTCTTTTCCTAGCTTCCTTTCTACCGCCCATCTACCTTTACAAATTGCATGGGTGAGAGCCCGATGCTCTTAAAATAAATCATGGTGCGCCTTGCGCTTTTTCACAAAAGTATAGACTCACGCTTTTTCTCGTGCGCCTTTTCCCTTGATTTAGGACTTTTCTGCACTTCTTGTGTTTCCAGATTCTTCTTGGTGCGCCTTCGTCTTTTGTTTCACTTTTGCCTTGGCCTTTTCTTCTGCTTTAGATTTTTCGGCTTTTCTACCTTATTCGTTTGAGGGTTAACACTTTGGAATAGTCATGTTTGGTTTCTTGATTTCAATCATGAGGGGGCTCAGTCACTCCAATGTTGTTGACTCAAGACTTGGATTTTTGTTTAGATTTCCTCCTGTGCTTCTTCACTTTTGATATGATTTGGTCTTCAATTGATAGAGGTGATCTAGCAAGGAATTTTGGTACCCAAATCTATCGGTTACTTGTGTAATGCCCTTGGGCACATAGGAACATTTTCGATATTCATCGCAACGTTGTGCTACCTCTCCATCAATACCTTCGTCTATAAGGCTTGGGCTTCTTTTGTGATCTTCTACGATATTTGTAGGTCCAAAGCCTATCCTTGGCATTGTCTCCTAACCTTCTTGTTTCAAGCATGGCCTCACTCACTAGTTCTCTCTGTTCAACATGCACTTGTATCAACTCTTTCAACAAGTCCTTGCTCTCGTTTACTGAGGTTGCCTGGTATGTCAGAATATTTCTTGTCTTTCCCTCGAGGTTTGATGAGGTCACCCTTGCTAAAGGTTGTGATTATCCTCACACCTGATAGTGTCAAGTGTATCCTCTCTGTACTACATAATTGGCCTCACACTTCGTTGCCCTTTTGAAGAGTCTTCCTAGGAGGATTTTCTTTCCACAATTTTCACTATTTGGAGGAACATGGAATAGGATAGGCAAGCTTTCCGTTTCAATAGTTACAAGGATTTTGCACTTTCCCATAAGTGCTTGTGGGTGTCCCCCATAAGGATTAAGAGTTTCATTAGTTAGTGTGAGCTCTAGTTGGCCTAGTCGAGTCTATACTTCTTCATAGGTCAAGATATTAAAATCTGCATCTTCATCGATGAGAGCATCAACACTATGCTCTCTTTTTGTGGTGAGTTTGACCCTAAAATAAGCAGGCAATACTATGTCTTCATCTTCCGAGTCTTGGCTTATAAGTTCAAGCCTTCTGATACATGCCTTTGAGTCCCCAACAACATAACCAAATGTGGATTCTCTACTAATGTCTTAGGTCGTCTGTGCAGTGCTGTTCAAGGTGCACCTATCGTCAAGACTGTCATGTCTAGTCATCCTCGCAAGATCTATGGTGTGCTTTCAGCTCTATACAGTCTTTGGGTTGGTTTCAAGGGCTAGACATGTCAAATTTGTATTCTGTCCACCTATCCGAGTTTGACAATTTTTTGTTCGTTTCTTAGAAGTCCGATTCTCAAGAGTTTGATTATCAGAATCATACGTCTGATTTTGGGTTGGTTTGATTGGCCGATCAAACGGTTCGAGTCCAAGTGGTCCCCAGGTCAGATTCTGGTAGTCGGTCTGATTTTTGTGTGTCCAATTTTCATGCGTTCGATTCCCAGGTAGTCCGATTTTGAGCTTCCGATTGTCCAATTTTTTGAGTGTCCAAATCAGACGAGTCCTGTGTGTTTGATCGACGGGTTTTTAGGGCATCCAAGTCCAAAAATTGGACCATCCGATTCTGGGAATCGAATAGCAAATAAACTCTAAAATACAAATCGGCAAACAAATCAAACCCTCTTGCCCTATTATGACAACAAAAACCCTAATGCTTGTTTTCCTTTTTTTCTTTATTCCTTTCCTACCCTAATGCATCCAAATCACAAAGCAAATATCTACACTACTCCAACCTACTTTTCCAAATCCAAAAAACCAAAAACTTACTTGCTAAGGAGATCGAATACCTCTTCAAACTCCCTCACTTCCTACCTATCTACCTGAAGCATTGGTTCGGGGAAAACCCTACTTCGATGCTTGATTCGAAGTGCGCAAGCATTCAAGGCTTAAATCCATTGGTCTCGGCACAGTGGAACCAAAATGTAGTGGAAGCTCACGCTCGACCGCCAAGATCCACAAACCACTTGTTTTTTCAAGCGTTCAAGTCGAGCACTAATGGCTACCTCTCACATAACTGACATGCTATCTTTCTCTATGAGTGTAGGGAGCTTACCTCCATGCCCGATCGAGTTGCCTCCTCTCTCGAGCACTCCAGTAGCTCCACGATCCAACTACAAGCTTCAAATGAGCTTGATCCTTAAGCTCCACGCTCCAAGCTCCATTGCCACGAGTAAGAGAAGAGAAGAGAAGAGAAGAGAAGAGAAGAGAAGAGAAGAGAAGAGAAGAGAAGAAGAGAATAGAGGAGAAGATGGAGAGCTTCTCCACCACGGTCCCTCACCCTCACACACTCACTCCCTCACACTCTCACACTCCCTCTCTCAAGCAAAGCTCAAGCAAGAAGAAGAAGAAGAAGAAGAAGAGGAGGAGGAGAGCTACTTTTGGCCACATACAAAAATGAGCTTTTTCATTGACTTTTTTCCTTTTATACAGAACCCTAACCCTAATTCCCTTTGGGCGGTCATCCCCTTATCCCCTTTTTTACATGGTTGGCAGTCGCCTAGGCCCTCTTTTCCGTTGTCCTCTTATCTTCCTAGCTTCCTTCCTACTGCCTATCTACCTTTACAATTTGCACAGGAGGGAGCTTGGCGCTCTTTTACAAAAAGTTTTAGGGGCGCCTTGCATTTAAAAATGTGCTTTTGCCTTTGACTTAGCTTTTGAGGCTGCCCTTGCGCTTTTGGCCGTTTCCCTTCCTGCTTCTTCCATTGTGTCTAATTTCCTTCTAAGACACCTCTTTTAGCTTCCGACTTGTGCTTCTCCACTTTTTTCACTTTTTTCTTGTTCAGAGTTTAACACCCTCCTCATTAGAACCACAACTAATTTCTCCTCTCTCTCTCTCTCTCTCTCTCTCTCTCTCATGTTGAGGACCAACCACCACTGATATCTCACTCCTCTCAACTCTCAATAACCTCTCTCTCTCATATTCGGGACCAACCATTGATATATATATATATCTCTCTCTCAACACATTAATAGTTCTCTTTGCTTAACTTTTCTACACCATTACATTAAGCTTATGTGACTATTCTTTATAATATTATCACAATGTTAGTGGTTGAATTACACATACGCAAGTGATATCACTCTCACACTATCAGAGGGGTTCTTGTTGAAAGGTCATATCCATCGGGGATCTGAGAGAGAAGGATGTAGAGAATAGGAGATAGAAGAGAAGAAAAAGAATAGAAAAGAGGTACATAAGATAAAGACAAAGCACAATGAATCAAAGCACTATGTATTGATAGAACGTGAGAAGATAAACAAATTCCTTATCTGGCACTACTCAGAAGCAATCTCCAAGTATTAAATCTCCTGGAGCTCCCTTGTGGACAAAAAATGTGCATCAAACATTAGCTTCTTCACTACTGCTCCTCAGACTGCAAATCTATGGCTCCATTGGCTCTGAAAGGGGGGAAAATCCCAAAACACTTGATCAAAATTCTTCCATATCACTCCTTCTCCCAGTTCTGAGTGTTGTTTGTTGCTTGCTGTAAACTGGGATTGTGCATCACATGATTTCGGAAGTCCTTTTTTAATGAGCTTTTCCAAAACTTACTAAAAAGTAACTTGCTTTTTGCATGTCACCTTATTCTAGAAGTTTTCTACAGCTTTTTAGGATATTTACAAGAAATAATATCCAAAATATCAAAAATAGGCTAAACTTATCCAAAAAGCTAGTATTTTTGAAACATCCATACTTTGAACACTGACACTAATGATTAATATGGCATTGACTCTCTAAATCAATAAGAAAGCTAGATGACGGTGCACTCTAGAGTTTTTCAAACTGTGTCCTTGTAGCGGCATGACATCCACCCCCTCTGAATCTGCACATCCTTCGGTATATGCCAAAGTCCTAGTTGTCACCAGATTCTAAGACCTCCTCATCCTCTACAACCATATCCTTTGCTTCTTCATCTTCCATATCTTCCTGGCTAGCCTCCGTATCATGGCCACTATTTTCTTCCAATTTTGGCAACTTATAGGTAGTAGATTCTCGCCTCTTGAATAATTTGATTCTTTTCCTTGCTCTACTGAAATTTTTATGGTTGTCCTATCCAACTCATTTTATGCATCAGTAGCATTATCAAACACATGTCTTACCACATAGGGTCTGAACCATCATTTGGAGACTTTACACATGGCACTATGCTGGTATTCTAAACTGCTATCATAAACCAGTACCCAATCTCCATCTTGTATGGTTCTTGGCCTCAATCTATGTTTTTTGTCAAACTGTTTCTTGTTATGTATCCTTGATGCCCTTAACTTTGCAATAACTGATGCCTCTATATCTTCTGACTTTCTTTCCAACTATCTAATACATAAGGCCAACAACTCCTCTTGATTCAACTCCTCTTCCCAAGGTAGCACACTCCATGTGACTATCATCTCTTCTATCGACATGATAGGTTTTTGGCCATACATCAATTCAACATGCATATATCGTATAATGGCACTATGAGTTGTTCTATCAGCCCACAAAGCATAAGGGAGCAATCATGGCCACTCTTTTACCTTCTCACAATAGGTGAATGACCTCTTTCACTTTTGCCATTTCCTTCAATGTTATAAGATGACACTCGTCACAATGCTTGACGAATCGTGTTGCATCGCGAAAAAGCATGGGCCACCACAGTTGAGACTACAGCACCTTGCGTGCTATCATGTCTTCGTTAAAGTGCCCTCAAACAATTCTGTTGTGTGCCTCTGTGAGCACATCATGCGTCTCATACTCACATACGCATCTACCAACAACCCGTCTTGCCCTAGCCTATATAGTTGGCCTGCTATCAACTAATAGGGTTGGATTTTGAGGATAAGTCGCCTAAGTCGGGCTTTTTCTATCAGTCGCTCAGGCAGTCCGTGCTCCAACACTTGGACGATGTCATCTACCCAATATGGCGTTAGATCAGCCTTGAATAAATCTCTCTTACTGGAGAGGTTAAACAGATGGGCGTCTAGCAATTCATCGGCAATGCCTTGTCCAGTGGCCTCTCCCGTGGGGATGCATGACATGTGGTTAGCCATGTAGTGTTGTTTTCCCTTCCATACAACTACAGAGAAGTCGAATTCTAAAAGCAGAAGGAGCCACCGAGCTATGCATCCTATAGCACAAGGTTTGTTTACTAGATATAGCAAGGCTTGATGGTCGACAAAGAAAGTAAAAGGCATAGCCAATAGATAATGCCGAAACTTCTTTACATCAAATACCATGGCTAAACCCTCTCTCTCAGTCGTCGAGTAATTCATTTCAGTCTCAGTGAGTTGTCTGCTAGCAAAGCTCACTGGATAGTCGAGGTTGTGCTCACCAGGTTGGCACAACACTATCTCCGCAGCGAATTTCGAAGCATCAATATGCACGTGGAAGGTAATGGTCCAATCTGGGGATTGTAGAAACGGTACAATAGTTAGAGCCTTTTTCAATTTCTCATACGCTCATTGGTATGCTTTAGTCCACTCAAAGATGATCAACAGCTTGTACAAAGATCTGGCAATCAATGCATAGTTCAGCACAAACCGTCGATAGTATCATGTATGGCCTAAGAAGCATTGAGCTCCCTTATAGTCGATTGGGGATAGAAGATCAACAATAACCCTGACTTTCAAGAAGTCAGTGTGGCAATGCCATTCTTCGACACCACGTGCCCTAGGATGCATCCATGTTTCACCCAGAACTGGTACTTTAAGGAGTTCAAGGAGAGACGATATAGGCGACACCACTCAAAGACTGCTCGGAGTTTGTCTAAGTGTTCTCTCCAGGTTGAGTAAACACACAAGTCATCCACAAAGACTTCCAATTCCTTGCAAAGCATGTCTTAAAATATGGTGCACATGAGGCATTGAAAGGTGGGTAGGGCATTAGTCAACCCGAAGGGCATGACTATATAAGCAAAGACGCCCTCAGTGGCAAAGGCAGTCTTATGCCTGTCGGCAAGATGCATTTACACCTGATTGTATCCAGAGAAGCTGTCCAGAAAGCTGTAGGCCTCTTTGCCCGCCACTCTTTTGAGCATGTGCTTGGTATACGGCAATGGATAGTTGTCTCTCTTAGTGGCAGCGTTCACCTTCTTGTAATTGACGCACACTCTAATCTTTCCATTTTTTTTCATCACTATGACTATGGGCGACATCCAGTCTGTGTGTTCAATTTTGTAAATGAATCCTGCTCTCATCAGCTTGTCAATCTCCTCTTTGTCTGCATGAGTGTGTTTTGGATTCATTGGGTACGATTGCTACTTGACCGGTGTTGCGTCTGGCATCATGGGTATGTTATGAGTCACTACACTTGGATCTATCCCCTTAAGCTCTTCTAAGGACCAAGCGAGCACGTCTATATACTCTTGCAAGGGACCAAAAAGACTCGTCTCCTCTTCCTCAGTCAAGTCATCGGCAATAAAGATCTGTCGGGGTGTCTCCCCTTCCTGTGCTAGGTTCACCTCCTTGACCTTGGCTGGTCCCTCGATGGGTTTACTTGTTTGCCCTTGGCATTTGGCACCCAACAGGAATACTACCCTATCACTCTTCTTGAATTTCGTAAATCTCTTTAGGAAATCCTGCAGCTTTCTTTGCTCTTCCGTTTGTGTGTCCCTAGGCTGTTTTGCCCTTTCTTCCTTCAACCGTCTGTGCCTCAGGTGGACGGGTAGGTCCCCCTTGGTGCATCTGGTCTTGGATGGTCTAGGTATTTCTGGGTCGCTATCTGAGCTTACTTCCAACTCAGAATCAAACTCACCGTTTTCACTAAAAGATGTGGTTTCTCCTAGTGCGGTCGCAGCTCAGAGGGTGACTCTGTTCTAAGCATTGGTGTCTTACCTAGTTGGGTTAGGCTTGCTTGTTCGAAATCTATGGCTCCTATGTGTTCCAACCAAGTGTGGTCAATCCATGCACATGACCCCTCACTCTATCCTAAAGACACTCTTTTTCTGTGGCTTGGAGTCTGCTCATATCTGTTCTATTTCTCATCCCTCAGTGTTGTATTCCACCATGTCTATCTCACCCTCACTTTTGTCATTGAAAGAGCGACAATCTTCGTACTCGTCATTGGAGTCATCTTCGTCCAATTACTCATCGTCTCCTAAGTTTTGGTATATCTCTTGTCTCTGATCGTGGACTAGGGCCCAATTGTACATGAGGTTTAAGTCGTGCACCCTGGTCCATTGCCACCTTGGTTCATCTAACGGATCTTGGAGTGGCTTGAAGTTTGTTGCTGGATTGCCAGCTAGGTTACCAATCAAATACTCCAAAATCTCTTGGATTTCCCTCTTGTTATTTGGCACTTGGAATGTGACAGGTTTAGGTTGCCCACGAAGGGTTACTATCATCATGTAGACTGGTACGGAAGGTGTGTCTTTTGACTTGCCAATTGTCTTGATGGCTTGCTCGTATGCCTCATAATCCGAGAATGGCAAGTCAATCGTAGCAATGACATGCATCCATTCTTGCTCATCCTTTGGGCATGGGATATACTTGGTCAAGGGCCCATAGGACTTCTTGACTTGAGCATTACCTTTAAGCATCGCGGAGATGGCATCCAAGTCGACTGGTAAGGTCTTCCAAGTGTCCATCTCTACCCTCCCAACTTCCATTCTATTGCCAAGGAAGATTAAGCCGTTACCCCAATCTTCGATGACTCTGGCATTGCACATCCAGGGTTGGCCTAATAGGATATCGTAGTCCACTCCCTTCATGACTATAAAGTCAACCGAGAACTTTCACCGGCCAATTTTTAAGTACCCCGAATGGTTTCACTCTCATACCGTTTGCTAGTGTGACATTAAACCTGGCGGTCTCGATAGGCGGGTTTCCCCAAGTCTGAAGCACTGCGTGGCTCAGTACACTAGCCCCCGCTCTTGTGTCTACAATCCCCTTTCTCGTTATGCCACCTAGGGCTAAGACAGGTAAGATCGCATGCATATTGGTGCCTTCCTAGAAAGCATTAACGTTCAAGGACTTAGGCACAGAGTGTAGCGTCAGACTCGGTATTTGTGCCTCTGTATCATGGTTGTGCAGGTCTGCAGCAGCTTGCTCTCGTGATGCTTCAACCTACTGCTTCAGGTCTTACCATAGGGTGGAATGCTACCTAAGCAGGTCTCCCAAGCTTAGCGTCACAGGGGTGGTCACTAGCGTGGTAAGGAGGTCATTGGCTGCTCGTCTTTCTCCTATTTTGGATTGTCTTGGCCGATGGCCGTGACTGATTTGCTGGCCTCTAGCATCAAGGCTTTGCCTAAGCGATACCACTTGTGACGCAGTCGCATCTCTCGATTTTGGTTGAGGGGGTGAGATTGGCGTGCTTATGCTGGAGAGATCTTCGATCTCGTTCTCTAGGATGGACTCAACATCTTTTAAGTGCTCTTGGGCCTCTTTTACCCATTCCTTCACTTTCTCGATAGCCTCTAGTTGGCTCTTCAGATGTGGGTATTCCCCTACCTTAGCACTTCCCTTTTCGGTCGTATTAGGAGCTGAGGTTTCTGCCTCTACATCAGTGATCTTCTTTCCAGCAGGCAGAGTCGTGGCACTCTCAATTTTTAGCATGATCTTAGCTTCGGGTTTCTTCTTTCTTTGTCTACGACTCTTCTTTCCGATCAAGGCTGCATCGAGGTTGCTAGGACCTGGCAATGATATGCCAGCTTGCTTCTCGGGTCATGACACACAATGGGATAGGTGTGGCCTCCCCATCGAGGTTCTCGACGCCGAACAACCCCAATGGGACAGATGGCACGTTGGCTTAACTTGAGGATGGTTTTCGCTTGGGATAGTCAATGAAGAGATGAGCAATTCTGCACTCAGGGCACCTTAGGTTTGCCTTGTCTCTATTTGGTTGCTCCCTTTCAGGGCAACATGATGAGACGTACCCTGGATGATCTCAAGTCCAACATAAGATTGGATCTTGCGTCTGTCCTCCTAGGCCTCTACCTCGGCCTCTTCCAACATAAGATTGGATGAGATGTGCCCTGGATGATCTCAAGTCCAACATAAGATTGGATATTGCGTCTCTCCTCCTAGGTCTCTACCTCAGCCTCTTCCTAATGCCATCACCGGTACTGGTCGATAGTCCATAAGGACTGCGTTGCCCTCTCTTCATGTGAGATGTATGGGTATACGTAAGTCTCTTCCTCATTTGGCTCCTCCACATGGTGGACTAGAGCATCACTCGAAGGATGGGTCATGTAGGGACCAGGCGGTCTAGGTATGCCTGTAGGGTTTATGTCATTCTAGGAACAGCTGGTTTAACATCGTTAGGCATAGGAAGGGCCAATGGGGCTCCCCTTTTGAAGAATTATTGGGGTCTGCTCACTAGATATGGCTGGTCATATGGTTGTGAGCACGAAAGTCTTCTCGACAATCTACAATGTGTGACATCGTGACTGAATCTACCGCAATTAGTGCAAGGTCATGACCTAGGGTCTTGACACTCGATCGACAAGTGGTTTTTGCCACAGTACACGCATTGGATGTGTGGGCGCATTGGTTGTCTCAACATATCCTGCAGTTTGGCTATCTCCATTTTTACCTCAGCCAAGTCTTGGTTTGTCTTAATGCCTTTCCCTTTGTCCTGGGCCATTGGACCTAATTATTCACTAGAGGCTGACGCTCTCTCTGAACTCCGCGAGTTGGTCTCTTCTGAATTTGAGCTCCTGGAGCTTCTCTCTTTCAGCTGGTCATCTACTTGAATGGCCTCTTCAAACACCCTAGCTAGCAAGTCTCACTGCAAGATCGAGTTGCCTGCCAAGGCCTTATATAGCTCCTCGCTCTGTATTCCACTGATAAACACGGTGGATACCTCTCTTTCGGTAGGTCGTTCACCCATGGGGATTCCCTTGAAGAGGCTCCTCACATGGGTGACATAGTCATGGATGTCCTCTTTCTCTTTCTGCTTGACATTCATCAGTCTTACTAGCAAATTGTCAGAGTATCCGAGCTCGGAGAATCTCTTGATGAAGAGGTTTTTGAGGCCGTTAAAGTCCACTTGTTCTCCAACATTTAGACTCATGTACCAAGTCCTACTCTTGTTGCCTAAGCAAAGCCTGAATGCTTGAGAGCATTGAGTCAAGTCGGTGAGGCCGTTGGCCTCATAGACTTGCTCGAATTGCTCTACAAAGATGTATGGATCTTCATGGGGTTGGTACTTGTCGAGTTGCTTTGCAACAATTGGGATTTTAGACTGGCTCTTAAAGCCTTGGTTTACTCCTAATCCTGCTAATAATGATGTCGCTAGTGCTACAGCACTCTACTCTACTGTTGTGTTGTTGAGCAGTCGCTTCATGAGAAGCTCACTCAATGCCAAGTCTCCTTCCAGGGCTCTCTCATGATTGGTCTGATTCCCACTTGCTAGGTTCAGCACCCGCTGTACCTCGTGCAATTCTACGTTCTATCTTAAGCTTCTAGCACGCTAGTCTTGGTTGTATTTTACTATGCCTTACAGTGCCTTATGGGCTAGCTTCCGTTCCTCTTCCAAGTCTGTTATGATGGCCTTTGCCATTTTGCCGCGCTACTCATACTGAGCGTGTGCATCGTAGCTACTCACCAGTTTGCTGAATTGCCTTTGGAAAAACTCCTAAGTCGAGTTTCTCATTCAGCCTATAGTGTGAGCTTTCCTCTGACATGATCCCGTTCTCGTGCTCCATGAAGCTATCGATCAGGTGGAGCAAGCTGGTCAGATCCACTTGGGAGGACTCATGAAGGTTTACGCGATCACGTCTGGTCTAATTTCCTGAAAATTTGGAAAAATCCTGACTGGGCCCAACTCATCCAAATTGCAGGGGTTGAGTGATGGATTCGGACGGTGGGCCAAGGGCCGAATGAAAATTGTGGGTCGAGTGTGTCGCTCGGACAGGCCGAGTTGTTGTGGCCAAGGGCCAAATGGGAAGCTTGGACAGGGTGATTTGGACGGGCCGAGGAGATTCACTCAGATGGATCGAGGGGGTCTATTCAGACGAGTCGAGGCACGGGGGCCGAGGACCGAGTTTCGATATGGCCGAGTGAACTTTTGGCCAAGTTGGTTTGTTTGGACGGGCCGAGGGCTGAATGGGGTAGATTGGCCAAGGGCCGAGTAGCAAATGGGCCGAGTGATATGCTCGGACGGGCCAAATTGACTAGTAGGCCGAGTCAACCGAGAGTAAGTGGGTCGAGGGCCGATTCTGAGACTCGGCCCAGGAACCAGCCACTCGGACGGGCCGAATGATGTGCGACGACGGTAGTGAAGGCACTAATTTGCTCAAATCTTGTGACACATGAAATCATATCACACAAGAGCTTCCAAATCAGTACCAAGGCATAAGGGGAAGGGCTTGATATACCTGGAACGCGCGGTAGACTCCCTGGCGGCAAGATCGAATTGAATCTCCAAGAGCTCCCCCCCCCCTCTCTCTCTCTCTCTCTCTCTCTCTCTCTCAATGTCAGGGTATGAAATGAGCTATTCCTTGACCTCTTGGCTCTTAAACACCTTCCCGAGTAAGGTTTTGATGTCCCCAATCACTCACTTGCCAACATTAAACATCCCAAGCACTCTATTTTCCCATTTTTGCATGATTTATGCTCTGTTTTACAACAACAAACCCTACGCTTTTCCGATCCGATTTCCTAATTCTAACCTATGCTAAATGCAATAAAGATCGAATGCCAAAAACTGAAATGATTTCTCCATCTTTTATAATCATCAAACCAACAAAATAACCCAAAATACTTACTTGTTTCGAAGATTAAAAAACCCAAACTTCCTACCTATCTCAAGCTCTATTTCGGGGATAAATCCCTTACTTCGATGCTCGATATGAGGCGCACAAGTGCTCAAGCTTGAATCTGTTGGTCCCAGCACGGAACCAAAATGTAGTGGGAGCTCACGCTCAACCGCCAAGACCCACGGACTGTTAATTGTTTCAAGCGTTTCAAGCGAGCTCTCATGGCTATCTCTCACCTAGCTGACGTGCTGTCGATCCTCTTGGGGTGTAGTGAGCTTACGTTGATGCTGAAATGAGTTGCCTCCTCTCTCGCACACACGCAGATAGCTCCACAATCCTAGATGCTAGCTCAAGCATCTTCAAGCCTCCTCCATCTCCAAGATCCATCCACCATAGCCACGTGCGCGAGAAAAGAGAAGAGAAGAGAAGAGAGAAGAAGAGAGAATAGGAGATGGTGAAGAACTTCACCCTCTTAATCCCTCACTCCCACACACTCACTCACTCCCTCACACTCTTACACTCCCTCTCTCAAGAGCACACACACAAGCAAGGTAAAGAGAAGAAGAGAAGAAGAGAGGACTCTTGTTAGCCACACACCAAAGAATGAGCTTCCATTTACTTTTTGAACTTTATATACAAGCCCTAAAATCCCATGGGCACCCATCCCTTTTTACATGACCGGCCATTGTTGCAAGGTCCCTTTTTCTAATTCCCTCTTCTTGCTTCATGCCCTAAGCCTATAACCGTCCATTCTTTTACAAATGGCACAGGAGGGAGCCTGGTGCTCTTTTACAAGAGTGTTAAGAGTTTTTTGAGGTGCCTTTCATTTAAAATTGCACTTTTTGCCTCAGCTTAGCTTTAGGGACCGCCTCTACGCCTTTGCTCTTTTTCCATCCTTTTTTTCGGTTTTTCCTTCATTTTTTCGCCATCTCGAATTCAGGTTAACAATGAGAACATTTATTTCACCATATCATATTTCACAAAAAAAGTAAGAGCTAGGCTTACTTCCATGCAAATTGTAATATCTCATGGTGCCACATTTTGTTCATTTTAAATTTTTG
Source organism: Lygodium microphyllum (assembly GCF_053477565.2). Taxonomy (NCBI): domain Eukaryota; kingdom Viridiplantae; phylum Streptophyta; class Polypodiopsida; order Schizaeales; family Lygodiaceae; genus Lygodium; species Lygodium microphyllum. Next base: position 75,355,899 of record NC_141142.1, on the reverse strand, counting down.
TTTGTGCATATATGTAAAACTCTCAAAATATACAGATCTATGAGCAAGTTCATCCATTTGAATTAAAGAGACAAGGGCATGTAAAAGGGATAACTAAACTTGAGAGAGAAAAGTTAAGGGTTAAGGCTATCTAATAGGAAACCCTATGCATATAATGTGTAAAATGGATAGAAAGCTTGATTTTTGTGTGTGCTAGTTTTAAGCTCATGCTTTCATCTCTACCTTCTTGATTTCACCATAATTATAGCATCAAAGTGAGTGAGTGAGTTAGAGAGTGAGAGAGACCAATGGAAGAAATGCTTCTTACTTTCATTCTCTTACTCTTCTTCTTCTTTCTTGTCTTTGCATACCATGTGATGTGTATTCTTACATCCACTTGTTTGAGTAAGAGAAGGAGTATGAGAAAGTGAGACTAAGTTGGAGATGTCTTGTCTCCTATTGGACTATTCTTCTTCTTCTTGGCAACTTAGAGAGGAGCAAATCGGTGGGTGGATTGGTGCTTGTAGCATAAGAGAAGCCACATATAGATCATGAGCCCATCAAGCTCTCTAGAGAGGGAGGTAATCTTAATTTGCGAGTGGATTGGTGCTTGTACCACAAGAGGAGCCACAAATAGATCATGAGGCCATCAAGCTCTCTAAAGAGGAAGATAATCTTAACCCTAAATAGAGAAGGCTGCACAAAGATGGTCAAAATTCAAGTAAAAAGTTCAAATTCAAAAGTCTGGTTAAAGTAGTCAAAGTATCATAAAAGAGTCAACAAAGACCAATTAATGGACAATGAGTAAAACTTATAGTTCTAGCATAAAAAGAGTGTAAAAAATAAAGAGCATAACTTTTTGCGAACTATTAGTAGATCATACGTATTGGAAGCATGTAGGTAGAACACATTTAATATAAAAAGTAGATAGATTCCATTTTATCTTGCTACCATGTATTTTTATTTTAAAAAGTGAGAGCCTTACTCACTCCCATGCAAATTATATGTCCTGGAATTACATTTTTTATATTTTAAATCATGTGTAGATGTAAGGCCCATAAAATATGTGGATTTGCAAACAAGTGCTCAAAAGCCAAGCACATGTAAAAGGTATGAATGGACTCGAGAGAGAAAGGTAAAGTCTCATCATCCCTGTGTGTACACTTTTGAGCTCAATGAGCTTCCACTTGTGCCTTCTTGTATCCATCGAAGCTATTCTTTGAGAGAGTGAGAAAGTGAAAGACCAATAGAAGTAGATCTTCTTGATCCATTATCTTGCTCTTCATCTCCTTTCCCTCGTGTTGTGATTTTCTTCAATTGCAGGTACTAGAAAGAGAGGTAAGACTATTGCATTCCCTATGCCATTACTAGCAAAAAATATGGCATCAACCTCTACTTCACCTTCATATATTTTCTCAAGGATGAAGATTTTGGTAACGATTCCTTTGAGAAAAGGAAGCTCTATCTTTGTCAAGCTCCTTGGAGACATTGTCTTTTTTTTGTTGGCATTGGGCCATTTTTGTAACACTAGGAAGTAGTCAAAGCATTGATAGACAGAAAGTAGGATGTATTAAACCTTGCCTTCATGGCTTGCTAATGGAAAGTAGGATGTCTCATACCTTCCCTTCATGGCATGAATACTAGAAAGAGGAAAAGTTACTGGCATGGGGCTCTACTTCACATATGAATTTCCGACTTGGAGATAAACATGATTTCTTAAAAAAGAAGACATCTTCGTTTGGACATTGATGATGGACCACCTAGTTAGATGGACAAACACATCTACACTTAGCATATGACATTGACTTATCACTTTATTGCATTTGATTAGTTACACCTACCTACAATAGCTAGTATAATTATGATGCTAATTGATTAGTATAGTGAGTAAGGCATTGTTTGACTTGCTAGGCTACTTTTCTTTATATTATATCTTATCTATACTTTATGCACATTGTATTGTGTGAGGAAGAAGAAAGAAAAACCAGCAAGAAAACATTTTGGCATCCATCTCTTTTGCTATGTTCTTGTGTGAGCTTCTTCTTATATGGATTGTGTGTGTTCAACACAGTAGTTCAAGCAAGTCCCCCACCATGTGATTTGTGATATCTCTCACTCTCTCACAAACATTTATTAGGGTTAGGGTTAGGGTTTCTATCCAAAGTTAGGCACCCTACCCACTTTTATGGCTCTTGAACTGTTTACCTCTTAATGTATACATGCAATCTTAACTTAATTGAACCTTGCCTAGTTAAAGAAGGAATAGAGGCAGCCTAAAATTCTCACATTCATTGTGGATTTTGTACATTGACACTAAGAGATTATACAACTTGCATGGGAGTGAGTCCACGTCCCTCACAAAAGTCACAAAAGCATAATGTTTTTACATCCACAGTTACTAGATGGAATAGATTAGATTGCACCTTACAAATGGATAGTGCCTAAATTACATAATTTGTATACTAAAATTTTATCTTTTTCAAAGTCAATCCTAGTAGTTGTATATTTTCACTCCTTAAGTACTTTGACTTTGACTTTTCATCCTTACGTTGCCACTTGACTTTTGTGGTTAACAATGGGTATGTATCATCTTGATGCTTGGAGAAGTAGGAGTAGAATGAGAACAACTAGGTAGAACCAATATGCCTTGAATACAAAGTTACACACTTTATTTCCAAACTATCCTAACATGAGGAAGCCCATAATCAAGCTTTTGGATCTATAAGGCCAAAGATTTATATACAAAAGTTCAATGTTCTCAAAATTACCTCAAATATGAAGAGCTACTATAACCAAGATATCTTAGAATCAAACTAATTATAAGAGAGAGCAACATGAGAGGATTTTTTAGGCCTCAAAACAACTCTATATGAGATTTTAGAGAAAGACTCATCATTGATGAGGTTTGTTGGTGATGGTTATATTGGTTTTTAGGTATACACTCAATCTTATTAGCAAGGAGAGATTTTGTAAGATTGGAGAATCACTTAATAACAAAACATGAAGATTAGTTGTTGCAAAAACTATAAGATTTTCAACAAAAGATCCATTCACTAAAGCTACTTATTAAAGCATATCAAACAACAAAAACAAACTTATCCTAGATCTTCAAATTTTGATAGAAAACTCTTAAGTACATTGGAAATCTCTGATGGTCAAGTGCGCAATTGGTCTCTTCCAATATCATATCTAGTGAGAGAATTATTTAACAAAGAATAGATGGTAGGTGATGGGGCTTTCAGATGAGCCTTTTCATATCAAAGACTATCTCAAGAAAAAGAGGTTATTTTCAATGAATTTAATAACATTTTTGTCGACTTGCCTACTCTACAATGTTTGGTAATTGAAATATATAATCTATCTTTAGAAGATGCACAAGGAGTAGCCAAGTTTGTAATTTAGCTAGATTAAAGTGACATATTTAAGTGCACAAAATGAAAATGAGTCTCTATTATCGTAACAAATATAGCATTTTCATCAAATCCATGCAATGATTTAGTGTCCTTTAGTATTCAATTTGAACACAATACATGGTTGGGAGCTTTTAAATTAGATAGAAAGAATTTTGATATATTGCATTACGTTTTCCATCATACTGCAATGTCAGATGTGATCAACAGTTAATCATCCAGAGGAGAGCTTTTTGTTGAGGGTTTTGGAAACTACACGATAAAATGGCACATAGCTAGGGATTTGAAGACACTCAAATGCGTGTATAATGTTTTAAAGAAATCCACTTCTAGAAATCCTTATCTCTATTGCATATCTCTAGTAGTAGCAAAGTTGAACTCAAGCAATTGGAACAGAGTTCTCTCTAGGCACATAAAGACCCATAGTTTAAGGTAGTTTTGGATAATTATTTAGCCAATTCTTAGATATGCACACTTCATTCACTTTGCTGAATAATAAAAAAGCTAGTTTATCTTTGTATAGGGTTTGCTTGAAACGTTAAATCCTTGTTAGCTAGAACGAACTCTATACCAAGATTGAGATGGTTTTATCTTTAATTGGTTTGCATGGAGGAAACATTTTATTGAATGAAACCCTCATAAATTTAAGGATAGAAAATGTGTCCCCAAAAAAGTATCTATTAGTGGGATAATTGCTAGGAGATTCTTAAGCTTCTATGGAAAACCTAGTAAGTTAAAATCTAAAGAAGGTGTCTCAACTATTATGTACAATCAATGGGAATCTCTATATAATGCAATTAAATATCACTGTGATAATGGGCAAGCTCAAAATAGAAAAGCTAGAATTTGGAAAACATTAGATCAAATATTTTTTAATTGCAATTAAAATATATGATAGCAAGATGGTGATCTCAAAGACTTCAAATACTAATTTGAACTTTTCAAAAAGGCAATGACAAAAGCAAGGGTAACCAATATTTCTCTCATTAGTTTGTAAGAAATTTACATTGCTATGTATCTTTACTGAGTAATGTATGCAAGATTTTTAATGAACTACCATTTGTTGGTTAACTATGCCTCATATTTTATACACCCGTGCTCCATATTTCATCAAGCAATATGGAGGTCTCTATCAAGTCAACTCAAGGCACGAAAAAATCACGTTATTAGGCAAGAACAAAATATTTCAAATAGACAATATACAAATGTAAAAAAGTCAAAGGAAGTAGCTTGTTAGATGTCTTTCAATGGTTTGATAGACAGATCTGGCACAAACATATGCTTAGAGACACAACCATATCATGTGATACATTCTCTTTGCAAAAGCTATATAGATAGTAACCCAAAAACAAAAGAGGGATATGTAGATTCTTATGCAAGGGAAATATTTTTACAATGGCTATAAAGAAGGCTGAGAGAAGGAAAAAGATGGGTTTCAGGGCATCCCTTGACTTCTTGATGGCTTTGAGTTTGAATTTGTGATAGAGAAATCTTTGGTTTTAATCTACTCCATAAAACCTCTATATTTCAAAAAAATCTATTTTCTATAGCCTTGAATAAGAATGGAAGAGTAAGTAGGAGTCTAGAACTCTAAAGTATCCTACTCTTGATCCATTGTAACATGAGATAAAAACTCTTATGGCTTCTTATTTCTCCACCAAGGTTATCTTTTCCACTCTTCCATTGAAAAACTAAGATTCAATCACGTTGGAAATGACTTTTAAGGCCATGAAAGGTAAACTTGGAGAATTGAACAACCTATAGTGATAATTGCAACGATTTGATTATTCAAGCTTCCATTATAATAGCCAAGATTGTGACTTTTTCCAAGCTTGAGTGGCCTAGAACCCTTAGGTCTTCCTAAGAAGTTATCAAGGTCTTCAATTTCTATTCGCATAGCAACCAAAAAAGCTTTCATTATCAATAAAAATCTTAAAATCACATATCCATTAAGCCTAACAAAAAAATCTCTTAATTGTTTTATGCATTATGCCTAATAAAAATTTCAGAATCTCTTATATACCTTGGGGTTTCAATCTTCTCTTATGGAGGCTTAATTTTCTCTTCATACCCTATGTCTTCAATGACTTAACTTTGTCTTCATACACTATTTAGTCTCCCTGAACAAGGGCTAATTATAAATCTACTACTAGATGATGTCTTTGGTCCACTAAAAATATACAATTCTTGTTTTTTTTCCATACATGACTATCATGATTGTCCACACCATCCAATGCATCTCTACTAGATGCATACATACAACTACTCATCTCATAAAAAATAACATCCTTGCTAACCCAAAACTCACCACTTATAAGGTTACAATAAAGATGTTCTTTTTGCTCACTAGAGTATCCAATGAAAATACATTTTTTAGCCTTTGGGTCCCATTTCTTTCTTAACTCATTAGGCACATGAAAATATACAATATAATCAAACACTTTTAAGTGTGATATATTAGATATCTTGCCACTATAAAACATTATTTAGGAGTTATACCATGCTCTGTAGCTGTGGGAGACCTATTCATAATGTGGATAGCAATTTTAATAGCCTTAGACAAAAAATGCTTGGACATATTCTTTTCAACCATCAATTTATGTGCAACTTCTACAATATGTATGCTTTTCCTTTCTACAACCCCATTTTGTTGTGGGGCATATCTGATATAAACTGCCATTTTACCCCATGAGACCTCAAAACATTGATGAACTCATTAGAGATGAATTATTTCCTCTCCATCTAACCTCAAGAACTTAACTTTCAAGCCTACTTATATTTCAATAGTAGCCTTGAAAGTTTTGAAGTACTCAAACACCACTCTTTTTCTTCATAAAATATACCCAATTTCCTAGAGCAATCATCGATTAATGCAACAAAATACTTACTACCACCAAGAGATACATTTTGGATAGGCCCCTAAACATTTGTATGCACAACATCAAGTATATTCTTGCTTACATCTCTGACATTTAAAAATGGTTGCCTTGCTTGCTTCGCAAATTGACATGCTTCACAAACTTTATATAATTCTGCAACTCTGAATGTAGGCAACCAACCCTTTCAACTGCATTAATTTCAACCGTGCAATTTTGCATATCAAATATGCTTGTGATGTATTTCAATATTTGCAACCTTTGCCTTTAGCATGCATAGCAACATTTATAATTGGAATTCCAACATCCAGAGTAAACATGTGACTAATTTTGCTTCCATCATTAAAGTATTTAACAAGATACCCCATTGCATTAAATCTAATCTAAAAATCTTGCTCTACCATTTAACTGATAAATACCAAATTCTTTGTGATGGATGGGACATGTAATACATTTGACTAATGCTTCGTCTAACTATCATGCAAGGACAACATAACTTTTCCAATGTGTGAGATCAAGTAGTATGAATAATCACATGTCTCTATCTAACCTAGACTTTGTAAATATTGCATTTCTCTAAACCATTTAGTATGGCTAGTTATATAATTAGATGCACATGAATCGACATACCATATATCATTACATGCACCCTTTCCTACAATAACATTTTTCATATGCTACATGGCAAAAAAATGCTCATTTTTATCATCATTCTGCCTTGAAGGTTATGCATAATTTTATTACTACAATTTTCCACTACGAATATAATCATTATTATCATAACAATTTGCTACAATTTGCCGCTATGAATATAATAATTCTTATCATAACAATTTGCTACAATTTTTCACTATGAATATAATAATTATTATCATAACAATAGGTTGCAATATGACATGTTCTTCCACAATAATGGCATTCAATGTTGGAATTGCTAGAACCTTTGTTTTACCATCCACCTCTTCCTATAGAGCTCCCCTTGCATCTAGAACTATCATGGCCTCCCAATATATGCATGTTACCAAACTATTGATTTAATATATTTTGTTGATTACTATTAGCATAATCCATACCGTGGCCTCTTGACCATGTCCCCTTCTTGAACTTGAGTAAAATTCTTGGATTACTTCTTTTAGATGATTCACCTTGCATGTTGATCTCTTCAATACTCATGAGAGAGACCAACTCATCAAAATTTCTAAACATCTTCTATAGATACACAGAAGTAACAAAGGATTTCTAGGCCTTCTCGTTATTAAGGCCACTCAAAGTAGATGAGACCAAATCATCATTATCAAGCATTGCATCAATAATTGCCAAAGGATTTACAATGCTCCTCGCATTCAAAACATACTCATTTATAAACATCTTTGCTTTGTTCAATGTATTCTCTTTCTTGAGTTGAATCTTAGATGGCCAGAACCATAATGAGAAATCTCAAATCCCTAAAGAGGCTATGTACAAAAAATATATTATTCTACTTGCACATCAAATCTCATAGCAATATAAGATTCTTGATCCACCCTACTACTTCGAGTGCCTTCATATGTACTATCCAAGGGAAAGATAGAGAAAATGAGAAAGCTTCCTATTGATTACTTGCTTGCTTGAATCCTTGCTCCTTTTCCTTCACTTTAGCCTTCAAAACTAGCCTATCTTAATGGCACTACTCTAATACTATGTTATGAATTGCATGGTGGGGGGACTTGCTGGAGCTATTGTGTTGTTCACAAACAATATACAGAGAAGAGAAAGCTCACTCAAGAACGCAAGAAGAGAGATGGATGCCAAAAAGGTTTCTTGTTTTTCTTCCTTCTTCTACTCCCAATAGAATATACGTAAAGTATAGATAAGATACAACATAAAGAAAAGTGGCCTACTAAGTTAAACAATGCATAAATCATAATGACTATCGGCATGCTAAGTGTATATGTGTAAATCTATCTAACCAAGCGGTCCATCATCAATGTTTGCATGTGCCCAGCATGCCATCTCAACAATATTGGCTTGGTTGCAAATTATAGGTTTTGCAAGGTTGCTTGTTTTGTCAAAATATCTTACAATTTTAATAAAATGCTTCAAATAACGATTGCAAGCCATATTGCCGAGGCTAAACAAACTTATGAGACTGTACATGACCATTTCTAATAATCGTTAGGCTCTTGCCTTTTTAATGAGAGTAAGAGAGTTTATTATCTATAGGATGCAATAATAGCAGGTGCTTTCCTTATTAAGCCTAGGTGTGTTTATGAATTAAACAAAACTTAAGCTGTGGAGGATAAGAGAACCGTTACCTTTAGGTGGAAAATGGATTTGCATATATGGTTTTGGATAAGATTATAAAAGGTATGCCGAAAGAAATGGATCTTTTCATTCCAAGGCTACGGATTTGTTCATTTATCAGTTTCGAGTTCGGTGAAAGTAATTTTTGTGAAAATCGTAATTTCATTGCCGAACATCCCAAAGAAAGGAAAAATCAAAGAAAAACTCACATCAGAGTTGTTTTTTTTCGTTTAATTACCACATAGTTCAACACAACATGATAGAAATCATAGGGTCTTGCATCGGTCTTCATATTGCTTTACTAGGCTGTGCGCATATAGTTTTACATAGATGGTGTGAACAGCTCCTACAGTAACTCCTATGGCTAAGCGACCTTGATTACATATCTATTACCTCGGATAATACGAGAGATTTACGGTGTAACACTGCGCTGCGGGTTTATTTACATATCTGTTACCTCAGATAGTGCGAGTGTTCTAGAGTATAATATTGCTATGGCTAAACAGCCTTGTTTGCGTACCTGCTTTCCTCGATAGAAATAAAGCCAATAATATGGCAAAACGAAACCTCTTAACTTTCATGCCTAAAGGAATTGCGAAAAGGGACAAATTACACTTTTGGTAAATGATAACCCTTTGAAACAAATAATAGTCGTACAAGCTACAAATCTTTCAAATAATATTTGCTGAAAAAATAAAAGCTTCAGATAAAAGCCAATTTAAGCAACAAACTTGCAATTCACTCCAAGATACTAATTCAAATAATAGCTATAAGAAATGCAAACAAAAGAAACCGCATAATCCGATTAATGATCATGATTGTAGGGACAAAGATAATGGTAAAAAAAAACAACCAGATTAATAAATATATATTATCATAGCACGCTAACAACCAAAGTAACTTCTCATGCAATCTATGTGCTTCTGTTTTGATGACTAGCAATTCTTTATGTATCCTCATCTCAAATTATTCTCTAGATTTCTTATGAATATGCAGTAATCATAACACTGTTTTCATTGGTTTTTTAGTGGCTTTTCTAGATTGAAAGTGGTTTTTATAAACTAATCGTTCTTCACTTCCTACCCGGCTACGCTTGTCATATGGGTTGTAAGTGCTAAACCCAGTTCACGTACCTTTAAAAGACAAACAGTCGACGTCAAAATACCAAACTTTCCTGTCGATGTGCATTGGGCTAGCTTTGAATTTCCTCATTTCACAAAGGTTTACTTTCTTGTTTCCACATTAAATCAACCAGGCGATCTTGTTTTTTACATGATTTTTCATTACTTTTTCCATAGGAACATTCATAAAAAATCCAGTGTATTTAAACATATCTTCTTTTTTAATGACAGTATCATTATTGAACCAAGACTGCCAGTGTGAGAAGCTTGATAGAAATAACTATCTTGCATGCTGAGTTCACGATGACAAACTTCTTGTAGGGCAAAGGCATTTAGAATTCTGTTGAAGGAGACATAGCACCAGCACCCAAAGTCCCTCAACAAAATGCTAATGTAGAACATATAAAAGCTAAGAAGGATGAGGAGTAGACATAGAGTACAATTATGTGTTGGTTATCTTGTGAGTGTCACAAATGTTATGATGGCCTATTTGCAAGAGTATGAAATCTCCACAATTACTTGGAAAAATCTGGCAATATTTTTTAAGGTAAACATAAAGGCCAAAAAGTTGTAGCTCAAGTTTAGAGCTAAATCAATTCAAAAGAGGGAATCTATTTAAAAATACCCTATTTTTTTTTCCAAAATAAAACACACCCCTTTTCTATTCAAGCTATAAATGACCCCTTTATTTGGTATCATTTTGTATGTAAAAATAATATAAAAGTTGTATTTTAAAAATCCAATATTTTAAACCCATGTGATATGCTTACATATTTATGACTAACCCCCTGAGATAATTTCTTAGTATTTCTCATACATAAATCATACACTCCTCACTATATCTAATAAAATCAAACAATGTACCATTGATGACTAGCTAGTCTAACTTGAAGCTTCCCAAATTGTATGCATGCATCCATAGACATCAATTCATCAAAATCAATAAATAACAAACATAAAATCAAATATTTCACTAATTTTAAGCCCAATTTTAGCAACATAATATTATATTTGATACATACAATCATTATAGATTTTGATTATCTAGTCTAGGTAGTCGATCTAATGATATATTCTCATTGATATATACAATCATTGTAGCTTGCAATCACTTTGTATTCATGATTCGATGATTTATCTTAGCATCCCATGTATATACCATATCAAAATTGGCACAAACTAGTAAAAATGTAGTAAAAATCAAAGAATTTATTGACATTATCATTGATTATACATAAGAATTCAAATCATATTGCTAACTTGATCAAAGCACAAATAGTTGATTTCCACTTAGCAAGTGTTAGGTGCTCTTTTTTAGAGTTTTTTTCTTTTCTTTACAAATGAGAATAAATTTTCTAATCTAAAAATGATTTTATGTGAGCAGTGATCGAGACAAGCCTTTCTTACAACTAGATAACGAGACGTTAAGGGGAGTGCCGATTAGGATAATTGACTTTGTTGATGAACAACACCAACATGAAAATTTTAAAACACCACACAAGCCACACGAGAAACTAAATGATCTACTATACCTCTTGTAGCTTGAAAATATCAAAAACACAATTCAGGTAGTGCATCACACACCTTGCTCAATGTTCAAAAATACAAACTTCAAAAACAAAACCAATTGTACTAGATTCTCGTACCTCATAATTACTTAAGATCCTTATCCTCACCTCTCAATACTCAACAATAAGAAATGTTGTATTCTGCTCCTCCCACTCAAATCTCACTATCGCTCAAAAAAATGATGGTCCTCAAGATGTTGACCAAATAAAAACAACCCATCTCACAACTAGCGCCATCCTTCACGACCCTCAAACTCACGCAACCACCTTACCCACTAAATTGGAGCTTCCTAACAAAAATAGTACATGCTCAATGAAAGTGCTCTCTCAAGTGCATGTGCAACTAAAGTTTACTACATATAGCTACAATGGGCCTCATGCCATGCTAGTGCTCAATGATGGTGCATAACATGCTTCAACCCAACCCTTGGCATGGAAGTATTTGATAACATCAGGAGATGACCACCGAGTGGAGTGTATCTGACAAGTGCAATGTGAAGTGCTCGTGAACCCATAATCCCTGTGCTGCTGTGCAAGAGTCTCCGGAAAAAAACATACATGTTCCATGATGTTTGGCAGCTACTAGTAAACTCTAGCTCTAATCAAGGCTATCAAGTTCCCACACTCAAAAAAATAAACAAATTTACAAAAACAAATCCTAAGCTAGACAAACACAAAAAATCCAACTATAAAATGGCAATACAAACAACACACAAAAAACCAAGTTAACAAAAATCCATCCTACCTATAGTTTTACTAGGGGTTTTCCGTTTTCAAAAAAACGCTTGACAACAACTATGGCTAATCAACTTAATCCACATATTCTAATCCATGACAAACCACAGATCAGGTTGCCTTCCAATCCACTCTTCCTAACTCACAACATTTCAACAAGTATGTATATCTTGGTGAGCATTGTATCTCATTAATGCAAAGCATATTCCACTTGTTGATAGGAAGACCAATAGAACCAATAGGTTTGCTTTTGACTATGTTATGTTGGACTTTGATAGATTGACACATATTTTTTCTCATGCTCTCAATCTTGCATAACCTCTCATATTGCAAGTTTCCAAGCCTTGCCTATCTCTCTAGCCTAGCCTAACCACATATTCTAGTTTATCATCTAGCAAAGCCATCAAAATAGTACAAAGAAGAATAGATGAGATAAGAGAACTCGCCAAGATATCTTCTTATTTATAATTGTTAGATGAGCTCCCAAGCTCCGTTGATCCTAATGGCCACCAATCTTTAAGCTTCACATCCCTAATTCTATGAGCTTATCTACAAGGAAGATGACTCCTCCACTTGTATCATTTGAGTCAAAGTGAGCAAGCTCTGTGTGTGTGTGTGTGTGTGTGTGTGTGTGTGTGTGTGTGTGTGTGTGTGTGTGTGTGTGTGTGTGTGTGTGTGTGTGTGTGTGTGTGTGTGTGTGTGTGTGTGTGTGTGTGTGTGTGTGTGTGTGTGTGTGTGTGTGTGTGTGTGTGTGTGTGTGTGTGTGTGTGTGTGTGTGTGTGTGTGTGTGTGTGTGTGTGTGTGTGTGTGTGTGTGTGTGTGTGTGTGTGTGTGTGTGTGTGTGTGTGTGTGTGTGTGTGTGTGTGTGTGTGTGTGTGTGTGTGTGTGTGTGATGGCTAAGAAAAGAGAAAGAAAAAATATATATAAATACCCTAGACAAGAAAAAAAAGCAATCCACTGATTCTCAAGTCTTGAGGAAAGGAGTGACCTATTCATGCAAGCTCTCTTAATGCACAAAAAATTTAATAGAGAAAAGAGAGGCAAGAAGAGATAAGCTTGTTTAAATTCGCAACCACCAAAATGGTTTCATTTCTTTTTTTTTCTCACCTTGAGTATGGTTTGGATTTCTTACATTTGGGTGACCATTGTGTCCAAACATTTTGCATCTTATAGCCTTTGGTTTTCTAATGTGTTGATATATCCCTTTGTGCTCCATTGACTTACACATGCATGATACCTTTACCCGGGAGAGGGGGGATGGGAAGGGGGGGGAACCAATCATAAATATATAAGCATATCAGGTGGATTCAAAAGTAGTCATTTTTTAAATACCATTTTTATATATTATTTACATATAAAAAAGTATCATATGAAGGGGTTATTTACAAATTGGATAGAAAATGAGTGTTTTATTTTGGGAAAAATCACAAGTAAGGATTTTTTCAAATAGGCTTTGAATGCACATGATATAGAGGGTTTACATACAATAAACCCCTTGACACCTTTACATGCATGTAATTTTAAATTACAAGTTGCACGAGAGTGAGTATAGTGCTCGAGAATGATTTTAGGACCCTTTAGACATGTTTATCTAAAAACATGCATACTATTGCAACATATGTATCATATGCTAAACATGCTTCTCCAAATCACAATGCATGATGGGATGTATGTAGCTAGTCATATTAATAAGAGATGCATGCGACAAACTTTATAGCTGTCTACTAGCATCTTGATAAGGCTACACCTGTGCCATTCTTTATAGGTTAATGAAAGAGGATGGCTCGCTTTTGCTCAGCATCTGGCTCTCCCCCCCTCCCCTATGATCCTCCCTTCACATCCTATCATGAACAGCCCAGATTTGTAAGGAAGATGGCCCTTAAAGGAATGAAGTCATGGGAAAATGTATGGGTTGCATCCTCTAGCTCTTGGAAGGATATGCCTGCCATTAGGAACCAATTCAAACTCAGTGAGATAGAACTCCAATGGCTTGTGAGATTGATGCACACCTCAAGCCTACCTTTCTTCTATTGAGCAAGCCACATCATACCCATCTCCTTTAATCTCTGGTCACCGATGCAAGCACAAGAGCCTGGTTTGCCAAGAAGTCTAAGCAAATCCATGGCTTGTCTGCCTAGGTAATCATGCAAACATGGGCTACTTGGAAGAAGCAGTTTCATCATTCTCGAATGTCCATCTAAAGGAGATGCTTAAGAAGGACTTAGAAAGCCACCAAATCCAACCGATTAAATACCCTCTTGTGGAGGTTGGTACTTAACAAGCTCCCTGTCCGAGCAAGACTCAATAAAGTACTTAAACTTCCCCCTCACTACATGTGGTGTAAAAAGGAGGAAGAGAATATCACCCACCTTTTCTTGGACTGTCCTGCGGTTAGACCAATATGTAGAGCCATTAGGAAATGGCTAAGAGAGGCCAATATTAAGGATGCAGTCACTATCAAGCTTTCCCTGTTTGGTGATTCTGGGCTGCTTGACAAGGCCTCACTATTGTTGCTAGATACCCTAAGAGCAATCACACTCAAGCACATGTGGTGTCTGAGAAACAACACCATCTTTGGATCAGGAAAGAGGGCTACCCCTACTGAGGACATACCTTCCTTGAAAGATCGGATCATAGTATTTTTGAAGCGTATCAGGAGCACCCGTTGGGTCTTCCGACTCTTTTGTAAAAAACTAGTTACTTTGGCTTAATGCCCTGATGCATATCCTTTATATGCTATAAGTATTTACTATTAATGGAAATTTATCCACACATTTTTTTAAAAAGAAAGGCTACACCTATCCAAACATACTAGATTTAGTGTAACATTTGGTGCCAAAGAGAACTCAAGTGCTCTAATAATTGAATAAGAAATATAAGTAATTACTATCCAACTAGGAAATTGGATTATATCATGAGTACAAAAGTACTAGAATAATGATGATTTATTGCAATCATATGTACCTAATGAATATTCAATACATGTTCCTCAAGTTTCCTATCACCCATCTAGAACACTGATAGAATGTGATATATCACTTGTGGAATGTGACATATAAATTGTGGTACTACATATTATATGACATTTTTCCTATTGAGCAAACAACTCTTAAAAGAGCTATATGTCTGGGTTATGTATCAAAATGATATGTCTTTTCAAATCACATTTTTGAAATATGTGAGGTCTCAACATGTTGGTTCTAATAGGTATTGGTGACAAGCCATAGTATAGCAAATACATTTTACAACATGTTCTTGAGTAAATCTACACAATGTTGCAACAAAGTTATGAGCTACTAGGCATGCTTCTTCAAATCACAATTCACACTGGATATGTATAGCTGTGTATGACAATCAATATGCTTTATGATTATAAATTAGATAAGCTACTTCTAAATACACAAGGTTGCAATAAATAGACTTCTTCATATTTTGAATCCTATATAGTAATGATAGGAAGCCTATATGGCAATGATAACAAGGGGTAACATTAGAGTGCTACTAATAGTATCCCCTAATTAATCTATTTATGGGGAATATAGATTCTGTGACAAAAGTATTTTGGCCTATCCCACATGTCTAAAATATTTATGCTAGTTTCTATTATCAGGTGGAACTAGTATGGTAGATACTCTAAAGGCCGATAGGTTTACTCTATAATAATTAGAACCCTTGATTTTGAGTTTCTTAAACTAGTATATTTCTTTGTTGGCGATAAATGGTCCTAGAAGTTACATCAAGGTAGGATACTTTTTTGAGTTGTCATTTTGCACAATTTTCAAGATAAGCACTAAGAGCTAGTAATTTTTGTATGTACATTGAAGTGGTTGCGTAATGAACTTGATGCATAGAGAGTAGTTAGAAGTATCTTAGTGATTAATAAGATTGGGTTGATGCTTACTATGTATCTACCCTATTTTTCATAGTAGCCCTCACTAGATACAATGATCCTCATTAGTGGGAAACCCTTAACCTTAGCATTAGTTTGGAATTAGATTTTTGGTATACCTTACTCCTTAAAAGGAAACCCTTTGAGTTTATGGTTTTTATCTCCAAGTAATGATACTGAATAAATTGACATGTTTTAGGAAAGTGTCCTAAATCTTGTAGCACTTTAAATTGACTTTGGAAGACCTTGGATATAGCACTCTAGGTCTTTTTCATAATTGAATAAAGTGGGCATAGATTTCAATCTTTCGAGAAACATTGTCATAAATTTCACTCACACACACACACACACACACACACACACACACACACACACACACACACACACACACACACACACACACACACACACACACACACACACACACACACACACACACACACACACACACACACACACACACACACACACACACACACACACACACACACACACACACACACACACACACACACACACACACACACACACACACACACACACACACACACACACACACACACACACACACACACACACACACACACACACACACACACACACACACACACACACACACACACACACACACACACACACACACACACACACACACACACACACACACACACACACACACACACACACACACACACATGCATGCACGCGCCCGCACGCGCCCACAGCACACACGCACACGCACACACACACATGCACACACACACGCACGTGCACGCGCATGCACGTGCGCGCGCGCGCACACACACACACACACACACACACACAGAGTTCAAATATTTGAAGGGATTTTGTTATGAAACACACATAGCCATTATCCCTATTAACATTTGGCTAGGTTAATACTATATGTAATTAAGATATTAAATATGCTTAGATCTCTTTTTATTCTAAAACACTTAATTATTAATTGTGTAGAACACATGGATCCCCGCATTGGTTAAATTGGGCTATGGCACCGTTCTTTGAATTTGAACCACCACCCATTAGTATTCAGTCTATTCTAGCTTGCTTTAAAGGCCCTAATTTTCATAAGACACTGATTGATTTTAAAACACATCCTATGATTGACCAATCTCTTTCTACCTTTAAGGTTGCTTTAGTAAATGATTCAATTGCTCTTTTAGTAAAAGCCTATAAAGGACCTAATTCTACTATTGATTATCTTATGAGGTTGTGGGTATCTCTTCCCAACATAAATAGTGAAGGTGCCTACAGCTTGGAATTTTATGTCTTGTCTTTACTTGGTATAGTTAATAAATTGTACCAAGTCAATGGCCTTCCTATGATTCCTCTTCCCTCTAGAGCTATTGAAAGCAAAGTTATCCTCTTATTGATCCTAACCTTTAGGACCCAAATGAAGAGGAGACAATATCTTCCCTCACTAAAAAAGCTACTTTAGAGGAATCAAATAGAATTGTTTCTCTAGCTTTTGCTAGAGTGATCCCACTTCTCATGCCCGAGCAACTTGAGCTTGATGCTATTTGACTTGAACACAAGTTATGAGATTTTGAAGTGATTAACCATTGTAGCCTAGTTTTAGTTCAATCATTGGCCTTAATTTGTAGTCTTTCTTAAGAATCTATAGACCAATGTAAATCTTTTACAATTGAAGCACGACAAGTCTTATCTTCTAACTTTCCTTTTGACCTTCATCTTGTTAGGTTATCAAACCTCGATCCACTAAAATGGTCAAGTTGGCATCTCATCGCATGCAATAAAGGTGCATTGAATCTAAATAAGATAGGTAAGCCCATACAATTTCTAAAGAAGTGTTAGAACACCTTTGTCCTTTTGTTAAATGTTAGTGTGGGGCCTCAAATAACCCATGCTCATCCTCTATCACATGGGTTGATCATTTACTTTGGTTTATTTTTCAAATTTTGACAAAAAGATTTCCCTTTTCACCTAGACTTGCATAGGTTTTTGCCCTCATGCAATGGGTTTCCACTATCCCAATAGACATTAGATCTACTCTCATCATGTTTTACTATTTCCACTCATGTATGCTTGAAGTAGTTAAAAACCTATATTACTCTTCTTCTACCACACCCTTGTTCCCCAATTAGTGAACACACCCATAATCAACACTATTGAGCTTATACTAAGACAATAAAAGGAGGAGTTTAGAAACAAAATCATGATTCGATAAGATAACTTGTTCACAAAAATAACAAAAAGTTTGAAATTATACAAACAAAAGAATACTTTCATCAATATAATCTAGTCCTAGATCATCATCATCATCAAAGAAACAAAGGTACCTTTGACATGCAAGATATCACCAAGGCATTGGAATGCTTTGGAAATCATGATTCGATAAGATAACTTGTTCACAAAAATAACAAAAGTTTGAAATTATACAAACAAAATAGCAAAACCAAAAAAATCATTCATATTAGATATGTAAACAAAGCTTTTGACTTTATTAAACCTTGTGATGTGTTAATTTTGGTATAAAACAAGTTTTGCTAAACAATGAAATAGCTTTTGGATGGAAATTTATTAGTAATCTAAGTAATGTGGCCTACAAGCCTAGAGAAGTCTTGGGGAGCTCTTTAACAAGCATGATGATTGTATTTGTAGTAGTTCTAAAATATTTAGACCATATTGTAAAATCATAGATGTCAAATGAGTCTGGCTCACATGTTATCACCAATAATGTGCACATTTCCAGTCATCCTTTATTAGTAGAAAGTTTTAGTAAATGACTCAATCATATCACACAAGTTCCTTTAAACCCTTTAAAAATCATCAATGTTCTATGGGCTCATTGGTAGAAGCTTTCTCATGCCCTAAACATTGACTCTTGCCAGGAACATAAGAGTTGTATTATAGGCATAGTACGGACAGATTTCCATAGAAATTTCCCAAGCAATAAACAAAACCAAAAACCCTAGTTTTCGGATAAAATATTCTCAGATGAATTAGGGTTTATAACTAAACATATCTTTATATATGGGCTAGACAAAGTCTCACACACTCCTACTTTTATGTGCAAAAAATTAATCACACTTGTTACTTTGAAAAGTAGAGGGACCTGAGCTCATTGACACAAAACTCAATGAACAATATGTTTTCACGTGCTAGCTATTGCTACTTAATGGATTGGGTCTTTCCAATCCCAAAAATACTTCTCTCCCCATAATCATGGGAATATATAAATTCACAACAATTCATTTCGATAGATCTCAAACACACAACTACATTTTTTCTTCAATTACTACTCCAAGCTTTGGATATGTCTGTCCAAGAATACATTGAGAGCCTACACAAGGCAATTAACACTTTCTTTAAGACACAAAGAAATGCAAATTAGATCACTCAAAACCAATTTGACATTTTGATTAATTTACCCACTGAAGAAATTTTCCCTATCCATACTTTCAATGTCACTTGATGTTATGAAGTCACTCCACACCATGGCTCTGACAGTCTAATGGAAGCAATGATTGGCTTAGTTAAATTGACCAGAAAAATAGGGTATGTGGGTTTTTAAAAATCTAGGAAAGCTTACAACATGACCTAAAAGACAAAGGATGTCTCTTTAGGTCTAATGAGCTTTTTTGAACTAAATTAAGAAGTCCCTAGTACTTCTTTTATAAGATTTGGACAAACTATAAGGCAACAAGTTAAAGGCATACCTATGGGTTACCCATGTTCTCCATTATGGTGTAATCTATACCTTCTCTTTTTTGAGATTGAGTTTATAAATTGTCTAAACTTAGGAGGTTTGAAACTCTTCTTGCCTTCAAATTGTCCTTTACATTCATGGATGACCTATATTTTATAAATACCAAATTTATTGTTGAATATTTGAAAGATGGAAGGATGTTATCCAATGAAGATCCCATAAGTATTTACCCCTTACCCATTATATCTATCCACCAAAACACATATAACACATTTAGTACCACATATATTAAACACAAAACTTGAACTCACTAGACCTTATATTGATGGGTATACTTCATATACAATTTGGAAGAAGGATAAACTCCCTTGTCACATTACAATCACATCCATGCACATAGCAACATACCAGAAAATATGGCGCAGAATCTTTGTGTATCACAAATCCTACCCATTTTATATAATGCCTCTTCTATATCCATTGCATATCAAGATTTGTTGCATTTAATACATCTATTCCAAGAAAATAAGTTTTGTAGAAACACTATAACGAAACACATTATCAATGTTTTGAGTAAAAATAATTTTCCCATTATTCTTATCAATGTACCAAAAGTGATTTCTCTACTTTGATGGTTGTAGGGCCACTTGGTGGGCCTACTCCCACCTTGTGGCCTTATCTTGTTTTGCATTGATGCACATGGCACAAACACACAAAACAAAGGGGATAGCCACACTTCCTTTTAGAGCATAAAAAGTTTGTTATATGATCATAGAATGTTTGGCTTGTATTTAATGATTTTGGGATTGTACTTATTACAACAGCATGTGTGTATGAGCATAACAATTTTTCCATTCATGATTTTTTTGTTAAGGGTAACCATGCATGCCAAATCACAAAATAGGTTCTAAAGACGTGAAGGACAAAGAAAGCACAAGAAGATTTAATAGCAACTAACAAAAAGAAGAATCTTACCAAGCATTGTGACGATGTTGATGTCTTCAAACGAAATACATTTTTCTGTAGGCACATGGAAGTCTAGATACTCGAGATGTTGTCCGTCCGTACTTCTTGTCCAAGAAAAACCACATCATTTAATGGAAGATTTTTGTTACAATTCAAAGGGTGAAGGTCTCATGAAAAGCATTTGTATGTGAATTCACATTTAGAGCAATCCTCTTATATATCGTAGCTTTTGCAAGGGATAACACTAAGGTGTAAAAACGTTAGACATTTCTTTTTTACCCATCCTTGTTGTATCCAAAGGAAACCTTTGAAGTGAGTGGTAATGGAAAAAGAGAAGCAAGGGTTTAAAAAGGCAAAGGGGAAAGGAAGTCACGGGTATTTGGGAAGGCATGAGAATGAGAATTCGTGCGTGGCATGCTTTATGTAGAAAAGGAGGAGAGAGAGAGAGAGAGAGAAGGACCATCGCTAAGTAGTAAGTAAGCCTTAATGGTTGGTTTGAAGGGGCTTTTTCTCTCTCTCCAATCATGACGAGAGGACCTCACACCATAGTTACAAGGCCCACCTGTCACATCAGAATCATCTATCTCTATTGTACTTCTCCTTCCTCTCTTCTTTTTTATAAACAAATCAAACCATCTTCCTTCCATAATCCATTCTCCCCTAAGGTTTTATTCCTAGTCTTGTTATCAAGTCTTTTCCTCTCACTCTAATTTACAAGGTTTTTCTCTTGGTAAACCGTTTCTTGAAAACGCTATTTTCCATATCTTGTATAATTGTGGCCCTCATATTAAATCCTCCCACCTTTCCCTTAATTCCAAGGGTTGAATTAAGAATTTCAAGTGCCAATGTTTTCCGAAAGGAAGCACAAGGTTGATGTGAATAAACTTTCGTGATTAAACATAAGAAAAGCCCTTTCGTAAATTGTTATTGCACATGTGAAAATGTGAGATGAGGGTATGGCTTTTTGTACAAGAACTCTTTCCTAAAAGTTTGATGATGATCTACACTGTGGAATTGTTTTCTTGAAAAGTTTGCTCATGGAAAGGATTTGAAGTTTTTGGTATAAAGACCTTGTTGTGGTGGACATAACCTAAGCATGTGAAAAATATCTTTTTTTTATATATTCTTTTGAAGGCTAAAATTCCAAACATAAATGGGGAATTCTTGCGTAAGGAAGGAATAACTTTTCCCTAAGCTTTATTGCATGTGATCATGAAGTGATGTGATAACTCCCGTGTTTGCTTCTTTAAAAACTGACAAGTACCTTGATGGTGCTATAGGAATTGAGAGTATGATGGTATGAACTTGGATCTTGTACTTGATTCCTTGGACTCATAAAAGCTTGTCTTCTATGAGTTAGAATTGTGATCTATTTTTCAAAACATCAAAATTAATCTTTGCTTCTATGAAACGGCAAGCAAAGTTGTTGTGCATCCAAACAGTCTATTTCTCTTCTTTCTCTCTCCTTTTTTTCCTCTCTATTTCTAATTTCTTCTTCTTCTTCTCTCTCTCTCTCTCTTTGCCTTTTATTTTAATTTATTTTCTCTCGCCTCCTAGTTCTCTCTCTCTCTCTCTCTCTCTCTCTCTCCTCTTTTCTTCTCTTCCCTCTCTCTCCCCCCTTTTCTTCTCGCCCCTTTATCCTCTCTTTTCCTTCTCTCTCTCTCTCTCTCTCTCTCTCTCTCTCTCTCTCTCTCTCTCTCTCTCTCTCAATCTCCTTTTTTTCTTATTCTTCTCTCTCTTCATTTTCTCTTTCAATTTTTTTATTTCCTCTCTCTTTCTCTTTTAAATTTTATATTTCCTCTCTCTTTATAATTCTCTCTCTATGTTCATATTCTCTCTTCTTCTCTCTCTCTCTCTCTCTCTTCTTCTCCCCTCTCTCCTCTCTTTTCCTTCTCTTTTTCTCTGCTCTTTTGTATTTTTTTCTCTCTTTTAAATTTTATCTTTCCTCTCTATAATTCTCACTCTCTATATCCATATTCTCTCTCTTTTTCTTCTTCTTCTCTCTTCTTTTATTCTCTCCTTGCTTTTCTTCTTCTTTCTCTTCTCTCTCTCCCCTTTTCTTCTCCCCTCTCTCCTCTCTTTTTCTTGTCCCTCTCTCATCTACTTTGTTTTTTTTTCTTCTCTCTCTCTCTCTCTCTCCTTCTCCCCTCTCTCCTCTCTTTTCCTTCTCTTTTTCTCTCCTCTTTTGTATTTTTTTCTCTCTTTTAAATTTTATCTTTCCTCTCTATAATTCTCACTCTCTATATCCATATTCTCTCTCTTTTTCTTCTTCTTCTCTCTTCTTTTATTCTCTCCTTGCTTTTCTTCTTCTTTCTCTTCTCTCTCTCTCCCCTTTTCTTCTCCCCTCTCTCCTCTCTTTTTCTTGTCCCTCTCTCATCTACTTTGTTTTTTTTTCTTCTCTCTCTCTCTCTCTCTCTCTCTCTCTCTCTCTCTTAATTTTATCTTTTCTCTCTATATAATTCTCTCTTTGTTCCCTCTCTCTCTCTTCTTGTTCTCTCTCCTCTTCCTTTCCCGTCTCTCTCAAAAAAGGTTTAAATATACAAAAGACTTTTCTCTTTCCCCTTTTTCTTCCTCTTTTTCTCTTTTTTCTTTTTCTTGTTTCTCTGTCTCTGTCTCTCTCATTTTTGTCTATTCCTCTCTCTCCTCTCTCTATTCTTGAGAGAAATTATTATTGCAAAAATCACTCAAATTTTTCATTGAGAGCTAAGCAGCCTCTTGTACAAATTGTATTAAATATTATGCAACACTATGTGGTTATGATATATATTTGTCAATTTTTCTAAGATATAGGTGCATGCAAAAAGAGGGAAGACTAATTGTGTAGTTGAAAAAGGGGCTAGATGCCCAAGGGGTGTGGGGAAACCCTAGCCCAAGAACTAATGTATAAAATGTATGAAAAATAATGAAACAAGCTATTCAAGTGTGTACGAACTTTGCCTTCTAACTTTCTTGCTACTCTATTGTCTTAAAATGAGAATGAATGAGAGGGAGTATGAAAGTGTGTCTAGAGTAAGGGACAGTGAAATGAGAAGTTCATTGCATCTTTTACCCTTCTTCTCCATCCCATCCTCTTGGTGAGTTGTGAATGCTCTCTCTCTCTCTCTCTCTCTCTCTCTTCCCCCTCTCTCCTCTCTTATCCTTTTCTCTTTCTCTCATATTTTTTTATTTTCTCCTTCTTCTTCTTCTTCTTCTTCTTCTCTCTTTATTTTTTTTTCTCTCTTTTAAATTTTAAATTTTCTCTCTCTATATACTCTCTTTTCCTTCTCTCTCTCTCTCTCTCTCTCCTCTTTTTTCCTTGAACCTACAACCAAAATAATATAGTAGTATAGATATGAGAAAGAGAGATTTCAAGTATAACCCTCTTGGTTTGTACTATTTCCTTCACATAAATTTAAGACAAGGTGATCATGCACTTATAATATGACCTTTGTGATTCTTGAATCTTGGTTTGTAGAATACCTTGGTGATTCATGATACGAGGTGACTAATGAAGGAAAAAGCCTGAGTGGTAGACGAGCAAGTGGAAGCGAGAGAGGAGTGAGCTATGGTGGATGGAGCAAGAGAGCAAGAGAGAGAGACTCAAGATGTGGGAACTCCAACTATCACAATGTGTGACTGGCCTTCCCTTTATTCAAATGTCACTAAAAGAATAAAGAATGAAGTGATAGTGAGATGGGTGCCT
This sequence comes from Lygodium microphyllum, assembly GCF_053477565.2. Lineage (NCBI taxonomy): Eukaryota > Viridiplantae > Streptophyta > Polypodiopsida > Schizaeales > Lygodiaceae > Lygodium > Lygodium microphyllum. Next base: position 75,331,699 of record NC_141142.1, on the reverse strand, counting down.
GCCACCTCTAGTGTGAAGGTGTAGGTACTATCAATATAGTAATATATGGGTGGCCAATCATAGGCGACTTTACCCCCAAGACAACCTCCCACTTAACGGCGAATGTGCATCGAGTGAAGGGGTAACAAGAAAAAAGTGATAAAGTACAATGTGTACAAAGAGTACAATAGGATGAGAAATAGAGGTCATCTCATCCAATGCCCATCAACTTTCTAAGGAAGGCCAAACGCTCTGCTTGAGAGACTTTTTCATGAGCAGATCTACATGATTTTGATCAATTGAGATCTTAACAAGGTCAACAGGCTTGTCCTCAAGGACCTCTTTGATAAAGTGGTACCGCACCTCAATGTGCTTCATCTTTGCATGGAAGACCAAATTCTCGGTTAATTGGTTAGCACTCATAGAATCCGAATGTAGTGTAGGGACCACATCAGTTATACCAAGGTCTGCCATCAAATGGCCTAATGAGAGAGACTCCTTGCAAGCCTCAGTGGCTTCAACATACTCAGCCTATATAGTAGAGAAGGTCATGCATTTATGCACCTTGGACATCCAAGAAACTACACCCCCAACAAAGATAAACACATAGCCAAAGGTGGATTTCTTATTGTATATATGTCCTGCATAATTAGAGTTAGTGTACCCCATGACTCTTGTATCCTAGCCACCATAACACATACACATATCTATTGTGCCCTTCAGGTACCTCATGTTACCGTTGATGACATCCCAATGCCACCTACCAAGTGTAGCCATATAGCATGCCATAACTTCCACTCCAAAAGCTATGTGAGGACAAGTGGCTATCATGGCATACATCAAATTGCCCAACAGAGATGCACAAGGAATCTTGGCCATGTTAGCCTTCTGCTCATTAGACTGTGGACAATCGGCCTAGCTCACCTTTGCATGAGAAGGCAAAAGACAGCCAATAGGCTTAACATCCTGTATATGAAACTACTCAAGGACCTTCTAGATATACTCCTTTTGTGATAAGTAAAGAAGCCCCTAAGGTAGGGTAGTCATCTTGACTACATGAGAAAAGGCTTCCTCGAAGTGAACACTATGCTCCTGTTTAAAAACCTTAGAGCAACCAATCAGGCCTTATAGGTAGGCTTGGGGTGTCTAGGGATGCTCTTCAACTTATACACCTACTTGCATCGCAAAATGCATACTTTCCACCAAGCAAAGGAACCAACTTTCACATATGATTTTCTGTAAAGAGTCAAACTCTGACTACATGGCCCTCTCCTAAGAGTGACTATCACCACGACACATGGCCTCATGATAAGTGAGAGGCTCACCTGTATCTATCACCATCACATAATCAACAAAGGGCTTAAACCGGTTAAAAGGATGTTTGGCTCTAGTAGAGTGTCTCAGGGTTGGCTGAGAAGCTTGCACATTCTGTCTAACATCATGGTCATGGGCCACTAGAGCATCAGTTGTCTACTAATGTAGGCTATCTAGCTAGCAATACAACGAAAAGAAGCTCCTCCTGAAATATAACGCTACATATCTTGACTATCTGCTTAGGCTACTTACGCATCTTTTTCTCATGGAAAACTACATCCTGGTTGTGGATGACTTTCCAAGCATGTGGATCCCATAGGCGATAGACCATCTCACCTATATCCCCATAACCAAGAAAGATGCATTTCATGAACTTAAGATCTAGCTTTGTGCACTTGTCCTTAGGTACATGGTAGAAAGCCTCACAGCCAAAGACACACAAATGATCATTCAAGGGAGGTTTTCCAGACCACACCTCCTCTGCGACTTGAAAGTTAATAGTAATGCAAGGAGATTGATTGATCAAGTATATGGTAGTAGTCACTGCCTTAGCCCAAAACTGTTGTGGTAAGTCTGCCATGCTAAGCATACTATGGACCCTTTAGTTTATTGTCATGTTTATGCACTCAACTGCCATACCATTCTTGGGTGGGATATACGAGGTGGTCAACTAACCCTTAATACCCCTCTCATCACAAAATACTCAAAGGCTTTAAAGACATACTCACCCCCATTATCTTATCATAGGCATTTCAGCCTATACCCTGACTAGTTCTCAACCAATGCAAGCCAACACTCAAAGGTAGCCAAAACATCAGATTTCAACTTTATGGGATATGCCCAAAGCATATGTGAGTAATCATCAATGAATGTGACAATGTGCTTCATGTCTCCTAATACCTAATAGGGCATGGGTCTATAGACATCAAAATGAACAAGAGCCAAAGGTTCACCCATGCGCAGAGTACTAGACTTCTTGCATGTACTACGTGCCTACCTGCCATACAAACAATGATCACATGACTCAAAACACTTATAGTTAAGGGGTAGAAGATACTGCAAATAAGTAAGCATTTTCATTTCCTTTTAAAATGCCCAAGGTGATGATGCTAAAGAGATACATGTGGAACTATAGCCACAAACAAAACATAATCTATGGATCTAGATACAACCAAGGGATATAAAGTGTCAGACTTGGCACCACATGCCAAAACAAGGTTCCCACTGGTGATCTTCCAAGAAGAATCCCCAAAGAAAACAAAGTAACCCTCATCATCCAATGTGCCAGTAGAGATAAGACTCTTCATGAGAGCCAACATGATGCAAAGTAAATATACTGGCTAAACCAAACTGCAACTAGATATCACCAATACCAACTATTTGCAATGCCAAGTTATTCCCACAACAGACAGATCCAATCATATTGCGATAGGAGTAGAACCACTCTCTATGAGGGGTCACATGAAAAGAAGCCCTTGAATCCATCAACAAACACTATGTAAAACCAGGTGAGGCATTAGTCAGCTCATCCAAAGGAGAAGCTGCAAGTATGTAATCATCATCAGAGTCATATTACTACACTACATTGATCTCTTTGATCTTAAAATTGGACTTAGTAGGGACAATGCTGTGATCATCAAACTTGTCTTGCACTTTCCCTTTGTCCTTTTTCTTGTGCTTATGCTTGTCATCACACATTTTATGGTAGTGCAGCCTGATATATCTTACTTTCCATAATAATGGCATGTCAACTTAGACTTATGTCCATGGGACTTATTGCAAGATTGTCCACGAGACTTAGAATGAGACTTCTACAAGTCTCTACTATAACGATTATTCCCGCTCTTGCCATCATGGTGACCCTGAATAGTCAAAGCATGAGAAGTACGAGAAGCATCCATGTTCTTCCTATTTATCTCCTCTATCAGGAGTGCACTGTCTACATCACACAATTTCGGCCCATTCTTGGGTATATTTGCATACATAACAATATTGAATGTGTCCCAAGACTCAAGCAATGTGACCAACAAGAACAAAGGTGGAAGATTGTCCTTAAAGTCAATACCTGTGATGACAATTGGCCAATGATAGGATAAAACTCGCTCAAATGCTGAGAAGAAACATTAGTACCTTCCTTCATATGAAGGTCCATAAGCTACTTTAGTCAATACATCTGAGAAGCAGGGCTCTACTTATCATAGAGATTATAGATTTTCTCCCAAAGATCCCATGCAAACTGCCCATCTATAACAACATTATAATAAACCTGCTTGTTGAGGGATGGGATAATTGTGGACCTACAAAGCTCATCTAAGTCATCCCATACATCCTTATCTTGACCTTTAGGCTTAATGCTCTTGCATTTGATTGGCCTAATCTAAGATTTTTGCACCAAATCTTGCCAAATTTGGGTCTTCCAATAGCCATAATTGCTACCATCCAACTTTTCAATGTTGAAGATGACATTACCATTTGAATGACCATCCATACTGCAAGAAAAAGAGGCACAGTACAGACCAAACAAGCTGCTATAATACCTGCAAACAACTCCAAAACCATCGCCAAAACAAGCTGAAAACAAGAGGCGCAGACCTAATAACGAGCTGTCCACAAACTATGACCAAAATAACATTAAATGGAGAGGGATTCTCTCATAAATAATACAACAATATGCAATTAGAACATGCTGAAAATGAGATACAACAATAAGAAATCAATGCCAAACAGGGGCAATCATCATTGATACAAAACAACGTGTAGAACACGTGAGCAGAAGTTGCAGCTCAAGCTCAACTGCAAGTAAAATCCAAAGCTCGATGTAATATCCAAGTGTCAAGTAAGCGGCTCCCACTGGAACAAAAGTCAGATGCCAAATGAGCAAACAAAGCTCAAACCCGCATGTGAGCGGCATCCAAGAATCCAAGATACATCAAGTACATAGCCGAGAGCATAAGGCCCAATAAAAGCTTCAAGCCCGTAAGTCATAGACATCTGAAGTATCCAACGAAGTAATTGAAAATCAATGTCAAATGTCCTAAGCTCAAATCAAAACTCAAATGCATTCAATAGCATAACCAAGCATAGAGCTTTAATGTCATGCACCAATACATTGAAGATATGGGTATCCCTGTTTTATGAAAGCATGCTGCCCTATTTGCATAGTTAATAGGTGAAGTTCAATGACTCAAAAACAATGCTCAGTGTTAATGGTCAATGTTGAGAGGAGTAGTAAACAATGCCAAAGACTTTGTCCAATGCCAGGGAGTGGTTAAGCAAGCACAAGTGCTTGAAAATGGCCACAGCTAAAAAATGTTTTTGTATTTCTAGCCACGAATACTGAACTAAATACACCACGAAATAAGCTCAACATAGGCTCAATGATGCCTTGAGATAGCCCCAATAGGTCTTGAGAAGTCCTAGAGTAATGAGAGCTCAATATGAACCTCAAGAGGTGGAGCTATGGCTGCCAATGGTGAAACCCTACTATAGGTAACTCGAGTGAGAACTAAAGCAATGTTGAATTGAGCTCAAGCTCACAAAGAAGAAGGCTCTGATACCAATTTGAAGAATGGAGAAGCCCAAGTGGAAGCACAAGCAAGCAGAAGCAAGAGAGGTGTAAGCTATAGCAGATGGAGCAAGAGAGCATGAGAGACTCAAGATGTGGGAACTCCAACCATCACAAGGTGTGACTGGCCTTCCCTTTATTCAAATGTCACTAATAGAATAAAGAATGAAGTAACACTAATGGGCATCCGCTGCCTCTAGTGTGTAGGTACTATCAATGTAGTAATACATGGGTGGCTAGGCATAGACACCTTTACCCTCGACAACTAGATTATTTGAAAGGTTGAAAAGTTTGATCTAAAAATACTCACAAGATCTTGTGCTTGTTCCTTGGTTTGGAAGAAGTAATCTTTCTTAAAGCTTTATGGTTTGAAATCTTGAGATTATGAAATGAATCCTTTGACAAGTTTTTGTCAAAAATAATCAAGAGCATCATATGAGTTCCATAGAGCATAGTTGAGTGGTTGAATGGTGTTTTTGGGCTTTGAGTCTTGAGCTTTTGGTATCATGAACATAGCTGGAAGAAGGAAGAAGATATCTAAGGTTTTCAAACTCTTTGGGAGATTCTCATGGAAAGGTTAAGTTGCTAATACTTTGTGTGATTGAAAAGCTCTTTTGAGATCCTCTCTAATAGAGAAGGGTTGCCTTGAGTTGGGACTTGGTCATTATATGGAAGATTGATCCTTTGACTTCTTGGTTTTGTGAGGAAATTTATGAGAAACTAAGGTGAGAATATTAAACTGAGCTACAAGAGACTCGACATTTTGAAAGTCTTGGAAAGTTTTCTCCTTTTGTAGAAGCCCAAGTCAAAACCTAACCATAACCAAACCCTCATTTTCTCTTCATGTTGGATTGTTGGTGTGGTGTTTTAATCTCATTGATCATCTCACACCATCTCCCAAACACAAGTCCAGTGCATGGAAAAGAAAACTAGCACTTTCCGCTAGGGAGATAATGTATGAGAGGCTTTCCATTGCAAGCACAAAAGCTTGCATGGATCTTCACATCGTCACCTTTTCTTCAATAGTGGCTTTGTCTTCTTCTACAACCTTTAAGACAATCCTCATGTATTTAAGTTTGATCTTAGGATGGCTCATGAACCTTAAGGCGAACATGTAAAATAGAGGGGGACCAATCATGAGGCCACAAAGCGGGATGGATATCCAAAAGGGGTGGAAACCCCAAAACTCATGGATAAATTACTGACCTTTACCTTCTTAAGCCCACATGGAAAATTGAAAGAGAACCACATTTCTCTTTGGTCTCTTCTCCTTTTTGTCTTGTAGGCCCAAAGCTTTATTAACCACCTCTATTATGAGTGGGATTTCCATCTATCATTGAGTATTATCATCATTCACTATGATTACACTATTATGTCTATCAAGGCTGTAGGTCATGAGGAACTCTATACATTTCTCATCTCTCCTTCAAACTTTTCCATATAGGTGCTTAATTCACATTGGTCCACTAGTTTTTTGGCCTCTCGATCCTTGGTTACCACTTTACCCATGTTATGAATCTATCAGTACCGTAGGTGGCAATACCCCTTAATCTCCATCTTCAACTTGTAACCCATATGCTCTTCCTCCATAAATGTCCTAAGTGACCTGCTAGTCCTCTCCTCATGATTTTTTTCTCCTTGGCTTGCCATGTGTAAGATCCTAATACAACACACTATTATGAGAATTTAAGAAAAATGCATTACACATGTAATAACTTCCACTTAAGCTCAAATTTTTTTGCTATTAATTGTTATTAAATGCTAATTCTTTGTCCCATGGATTACTTAAGATAGCTTTGAATTTTCATTTTGACTTTTGTACTTAGTTAAAGACTTTGTGTCTTTTAGCTTGAAGAGTCCCTCTCCCTCCTGATTGATTGTAATACTTCTGAAGATTGCTATGAGAGAATTGATGTAAGGATGCACAATGTGTGTGTTGGCACTTATTTATATACATAGGTATATGCAACAAATATTTTAACAACCATTTATTAAAGTGAGGGTTAGATTCAAATGCAACATAATGATCTATATATCCTATGGCCATATATTGACATGGATAATGTAGATTAAGACGTTTGTTATAGGAAGTCACTTGATCCCATTCTTCTAGCAATATGGAGCTCTTCCTTACTAAGAATTTGGTCAATGTATGGATGTAGCACGAAGTCATCCTCTAATGGCCTATTACAAGTTAAGGCAAAGACCCAAAACAATGTTGAAGCGACATAAGTGGATCGTATTTAGATGTCTTCATGGCATGATGTTGTTTGGCATTAGTCATGATTTGACAACCCACTCATTCCCATTATGTACATAGGATAGACCATCATTGTAAAAACAAGGACTTGGAATTTGCTTAAGGGTCTAGATTGGCAAGTTCCTTATGTCTTGTATCGATGCAACTACATTTGAAGGAGGTAATAAGGCATCCTTTTAGGCTTTCTCTCATGAGATTTGGGTAGCAATTAGTTTGTGGTGTTCTCATCCAAGAGACCTAGATCAAGTCATTTCATACTTGCAAGAAAACAAGGCAAAGGTGTTATCAAGCCTTCAGATACATATAATCATATTGTTACCTATATTTGCAACCATGTATGTAGCCAGTTCTAAGGGAGATTATCTCTTGCTAGGGGGCTTTAGGCCTAGAGGTGGATTTGGCTTTGCTAGGACTGATCTAATTGATAGTAGTAGGTGGTTGGGCTTTGTGAATGGATTGATATGCAGTAAGGATATTGTTAGAGCCAAATGAATCTTCCATGATGATATTGATTTATGGATTGGCATGTGAAGACTCATGCGAGATGCAATACTTGTAGCAAATGACTATGCCTCATAGTTAGTGGCATGTGGCATAGCAATGGGGCAATTTGAATTTAGTAAGAGTGAAATCTATGTCTCCTTGCAACTCTCTTGATAGAGTTTTGAGTGTGGGTTTTTTTAAAAGTCATTTAGCAAAAATGATTTCTTCCTCTTATAGACTAGTTGAGATTTAGCACCTTGCACTAGGCATTATAGGGCTTGTTTTTTTGGCTATATGTGTGAGTTGGGAATATGCAAGTAGTTGTGGCTTTTTCCTTGTGGTATGTGATAGCTTTGGTAGTCATATCCATGTGTTACCAACATAGTAACCATGTGCTCTTAGTAGGACTTTAGGGATCCATGTAACTTGTTTATGGCTGTGACATTGGCTTGTCTTCTTGCTTAACAAGGAACTTACTTTTATGAGTGGTTAATATGAGACTAGACCTCTCTCTTTTGGCATTGTGCATTGGGAATCCATTTGTGGTGGGTTAGGTTTCATTTAGATGTCTTACTCATCACTACCATGCTTTGGGTTGCTTGTGCTTTGAGCAACTCATTGAGAAGAGTATTATCCTCCTTCTTAGGAGGTGTACTGGATGAGGTTGAAGATGTCGATGGCATTACTTTCATTGAGGAAGCAAGTGCACCTGCACCCTTGCTAAAAGTTGTAATTATTCTCATATTGGGTAGCTCCAAGTGAATGTGTTGCATTTCAAAATTTACCACACATTTGGTTTTTCATTTAAATGGGCAATCTAGCAATACCTCACTTCCAACTCCTTCTATATTAGGTAACATATAAAAGATGGTAGGCAAACTTTTAGTCTCTACAATTAGCATCACTTGGCACTTTCCTAGCAATATGTAAGGAGTGCCTTTGTGCAGATTCACATTTGCATTACTCAAAATTAGTGGAGGTTGCCCAATGTTGGTCCAATGATTATATGTCATGATGTTACAATTAGCACTTTCATTAATCAAAGCATCAATTGTGTGCACTTTCTTTGCTGTTAGCTTGACCCTAAGATAGGTGGTCAATATTAGTTCTTCATCTTCAAGGTTGAGCTCGGTGATTTTTACAATACATATAGCAATTGGTGGCAATGCCATTGGAGGTTCATGAAATGGTTATCCTAGTGGGTAAGTAATACCTTTTGATTTGTCAAGTGTTTCAAGTACAACATTGCTAGTTCTACTAAAATCAATCGCATGTAGAAAGGATATAAGCCCCTAAACTTCATTTTTTTTAATGGTCCTAATGGAATAAAGAAACACTAGGTCTTCTTTTTGGAAATCTCTTTGTTTGACATGCTTGTCAAACTAGGCCTCCCATTGCTTTCTTTGTAGATGAGAACTTGCATTGCTAGTAGTCTAGTTTCAGATAATTGTTCTAATTGCACCAAGTGATTGGTCCAAGATTCCTAACCTTCCCATCTCTCATGCTTAGCCACTCTTAATCTTCGGACAAAGAATTCAACTAGCATAATGACATAGTGCCATATGTTTGTTTAAATGGAGTTTGGCTTGTTGCAATCTTATAGGATATATGATACACCCACAATGTTGCCATAAGTTTATTGTCCTAGTCACTTTAAGAAGTTGAGATTATATTGGTCAGCACATTGATTAGAAAGCAAGCATCGATCTATGTATTCCATAGCACATGGATTATTTGCAAGGTATAGTATGGCCTTTAGCACAAACTATTGATAATATCATGTGTGGCCAAGAAAACACTAAACTCCCTTGTAGTTTTTTGGTAGTGGTAGATTGACAATAACTCTAACCTTTAAGAAGTTAGTTGTAATGCCATTCTTAGAAAGTATGTACCTTAGGATATAAACATGCTTGACCTAGAATTGGCACTTCAAGAGATTTAGAGAGAAATGTATTGCCTATAATATTCAAAGATAGCTCGAAGCTTTTCCAAATGTTTGATCCAATTATTTTATATGCTGAGATCTTCTGCAAACACTTCCAACCATTTATGGAGTATGTCCTTGAAAATGCTACACATGAGCAGTTTGGAAAGTGATAGGATCATTGGTTACACTAAAGGGCATTACTATGTATGTAAACACTCACCATTCGATTGCAAATGCCATCTTGTGTTTATCATTCAAATGAACTTGTACTTTGTTATAGCCTAAGAATCCATCAAGGAAATTTTGGCCACACAAAAGAATGAGTTTTTTCATTCACTTTTTGTATTTTATACAAAACTCTAACCCTAATCCCCTTTTGGGCACCCATCCCTTTTTTACATGCTCGGCCATTTTAGCCTAGGTCCTCTCTTCCTATTCCCTTCCTATTTGCATTGTGCCTTCACCCATGCTCGTTTACATTTACAAATTGCATGAGAGGGAGCCTGGCACTCTTTTATAAGGATTTAGAGTGCATTTCTATATTTAAAATGAGCCTTTCCTCTTTTGCACTTGCCTTGAACTTTTAAGGTTGTCCTTGCGCTTTTGGCCTTTTTTCCTCATATTTCTTTAGCTAGGCCACCTTTTTCTGCTTTGCCCTGCATCTTTTAAATTTCCTTTTTGCTTTCTTTGCACTGGGGTTAACACTTTTGCTATTTGTGCATGCTTGAGAAAACTCATGAGAGCATGCTGCAAATACAAAGATGGCCTTCAATCCAACATCCAAGCTAAGCTGAATTATCTTAAACCCACTTCTCTTTCATAAAGTTATCTCTTATGCCCATGATGTCGATAAAATTTTCAATCCATTGCCCAAATGCTTCGCGGTAAATAATCTAATACACCTCATTTCTTCAACCACAATTGTACCATAAAGAGACCTTTTGTGCCCGATCATTGCTCGTGACTCTTTTTCATCTAGCAGGTCTTCCAATTTCCAGCCATGGATCGACAACATAAAAAGGTATCCAAACAATAATTAGAACCATAAGTTAAAGCCTCAAATTTTTAATCTTAAAGTTCAAAATAAAAAACACCCAATTTATCTGTCATTGTTATGAAAATTTGGACACTATTGAGAGGATTGTCGAGCTCTACTACTACCCAACAATAACCAAAGCATTGCTGAATTACACAATATTGAAGGGGAAGTTGACTATGCTCTTGATTGGACTATCGACACACTACATCAAAAAGAAATGATTAGAGAAAAATAAGGTATGCATATCTTTTTACGTACTTTACTGAAGATAAAAGGTTTTATATGTGACTTGGATGTGACTATTTTGCATGATGATGGTAGTTCTCATGATTTTATTTCAAACAAATTGCTTAGGAGGTTGCTTTTGCTACAGGAAAAGCTCCTTTTGAAGTAGTTTATGGAAAGAAATTTCCTATCCCTATGACCACCATTGCTATTGATATTCTAGCTGCCGATTCTTTGGCGATGACTAACCATAGAAAAAGGAAGTCATTAAAAAGATTAAGCAATCCCAATTGAGGTACATGGACCAAGCTAATAAAATGAAAAATGCTATTAAATTTTAGTTTGGTTAAGAATTGAAAAGAGGAGGTTACAATCCATTGAATGACATTCAAAAATTAAGTTAGCACCAAGGTGTTATGGCCCAATCTGAATTGTTCACAAGATTAATGTGAATGCATTTAGATTGGGCATTCATCCACATAATTTGGTAAATACATAATTCTTTTCACGTTATTTTGTTGAAACCATTCAGGGAAACACTTCCACTTACTCGTGTAGTTGATGACCCAGCTTTGTTAGAAGCCGATCTGAAAAATGTAGTTCCTAAAGTAATCCTTGACCATAACCACATAACTACCAGGACATGAAATCAATACCATAGGTATTTCATCAATTACAAAAATCATTATATGGAAGAATTGCAATGGATTTAGAAATCAATACTAACTCCACAATATGACAATCTAATTGATGCCTACCACTCACAATCACATTAAATATCACTTCGGCACATATTCACCACAGTAGGTAGTGTTAAGTGTAAAATCCATGGAGTTTTATAGTGCATATTTGTTGCCGGAGGCAACATTAGTATATGGTATAGATTCGTATTAGGAGGCAAGACTAGAATGTGGTTGGTCACCCTTGCATTTTTTTTTTCTTTGAGTTATCAAGTGAAAACACTTACTTTTTAATCCCCAGAAAATGTTATGGAATTAGATTTATTGATTTTTATTGTGGATTTTATCTATTTGATGTATAATTTGTGGCTTATCGTGCAAACACGTGCATACAATACGAGTCACATTATGCCTTGCTGATAGATGGAAGGAGACTAACACATTTTGTGTTGTGGTGAACAGATAATTAGACAGAGTTAAGCTTAATTATTATTTTGGAGTGCACACTTTAATACATAGAATGTATGCGCTTTATAGCATGGAAAAATATTATCAGAGGCAGTATATTTTGTATATGCCTAGTACCGCAAGGACTTTGCATGTGCACATGCGCAATAGATTAATTTTGATATATTTATTAGAGAAGGTAAAATATTATTTCTGGTTGTAAAGCTATAATTATAGAGTAGGTTTTTATTTACTTGCATAAAAGCAAGTTGTGGAAGGTGACAAAAAGGTGGGGCTCTATCTTCTATGGAAGAGATTTCCTGATACAATTTTGCCTGCTGCTCCTGCCTTACCCTTGTTTGAGTTTGTTCTACTTAAAAATTGTCGAGGCTTGGGCTGGGTTGCTTGTCGTTGGGAAATGATTGGACCATATGGTTTTGGTTCCTTTTTACGAACATGTTGGTATTTGGAACCAGCTCTACATTAGGCAGGTGACGCTTGTGAGAAGGGATCACTGGTTTATGATCCGACCACACTGGTTTACACCTTTTCTTTAGAGATTGGTGGTCAGACCACACTGATAGACCATCTAAAGTAAATTTCAGTATCCTAAAGGCCAAGATGGCTTAAGAGAGACTTGCCCTGCTTGAAAAACCTAATGGCACCTTTGCCTCAGACCAAGCAAAAAACCTAACAGTCACCTTCAACCTTTTTGGGAAAACAAACAAACCTACATTAGAGCAGATAGCCGCCGAAGCCATGATTTCTCAATACAGAAAAATAGTTATCCCACATGAATTAACTCCAATTTTGGACATGGACCTTTCAAGTTGAGATAGTAGACTCGATTGATTCTTTAGCTAAGGGGAAATCCCCTGGCCTTGATGGGATTCCCAACGAATTCTTTCAGGAATTCAAAAACCTTTTGGTCATGCCCCTTATGGAGGTATGGGCTGAAGTAGTCCATTTTGGGGCTCTCCCTATCACAATTAATCAAGGGGTGGTTAAAATAATTCATAAGAAGGGAGCTAAGGAGCAACTGGCCCATAACTTGTCTCAACTTTGCATATAAGGTCTTTGCCAAGGCCTTAGCGAGGAGACTGGTACACCACCTACAAGCTTAGATACGAAAGGAGCAGAAAGGCTTTATCAAGGGCAACTACATACTGGATGCTATCATCAGTTTGTGGGAGGGATTGGAATATGTAGAGAAATAATATCATGACTTCGTATTTCTCAGGATAGATTTCGATAAGGCCTATGATAGGATGGAGTGGGATTATACACTACAATCCTTAGTGGACATAGGCTTAGGCAGGAAGTATGTCAAATTTGTCTCTATTATGCTTGGGAATGCTACTACAGCCATTGTAGTCAATGGCAGACTAACGGAGTCATTCCATTTGCGCAGCTCCATCTGGCAAGGATGCCCTCTAGCACCTCTCCTCTTTTCCATAGCTGCAGATGGATTAGGCTGGCTCATAGAGCACTTTAGACTTTTGGGTAAAATCAGGGGCATCAAACTACCTAATAAAAAAGAAATGACACTTAACCTATTTGCAGATGACACTAATGCCAGACTCAATAACGATGCAGAGTCCATCCTCACCTTTCGGAACTGCTTAGACATATTCTGTTTAGCCTCACGCTCCAAAATCAACCATAGCAAAATAGGAGTCAGAACTCTTATCCAAGCCCCTCCTCAATGGATCTTGGATGCCATATGCCAAATAATCCCTAAAGGAGAGGTTTTTCAATTATTAGGAATCCTTATGGGCTTTGGAGTTACACTAAAACAAAGGTGGCAATGGGTAATGAACAAAATTCATTCTAAACTAAAAAGATGGAAGGGTTTCCCACAAGGAATTGCTTCACGTATTGTTATTCTCAAGCATATCCTAATTCCTACCTGTGTCTACTTCCTGGCATGCTGGCGCCCCCCCAAAGGGTCCCTCAAACAACTCGAATCCTTATTTAGAACTTTCTTTTGGGGGGGGGGGAGACCCTTATAAATATAAATGTCCCAAAGTTGCTTGGAACATGTGCACCCTCTCCAAAGACAAAGGGGGATTGGGGCTAACAAACCTCTTCTCTCTGTCCGATAAATTAGCCGCGAAATGGGTCATTAGATGCATGCTTAACTAGGAGGAGGATTGGGCAATCCTTCTGCTTAGTCAGGTTCAAGGTTTCAACGTCGATCAAGACTCCTGGTTAAAGACCTACCAATCCACACCATAGTATTCTCCCCAAACAAGTATAAATCCCACAATGCATCCCCATTGGTCAAATGTATCTGGGAAGCATGGCACCAATATAAAAGGCTAGTAACCATTCGTGAGGCCTAGAAGTCAAGGATATGGAGTGGAAGAGATTCCATCTGGCTAAGCCTCACTCTTCCCCCAATTGAACCTCATCAGTATGGGATAGCCTCCAAACTTAATAGGAAAGGAATCAAAATCTAGTTGGACATTTGGGACAAGGACAATAGGACCTAGAGGGATCCGAAAGAGCTCAAAGGGCAGTACAAGCTGAATAACAAAGACGCAAGGTTCATTCAAGACCGAAAAAGAATTTGGCAAGATTTTAACCCAATTCTTATTCAATGTAATGTGCAGGTTAAGATGAAGGATTTCGAGTGGAACACCAAGTCCTCCCTACTCCCTCTACCCAACTTACCCAAGGACAACAAAAAACTAATCTCTGGCCTCAATCATAGATGGCTTCTTAATTGGAATAATTGTCAATGGAAATATCATTTTCAACAAATATTGACCATGTATCTCCCCCCGAAAATCTCACATTTGTTATGGCTCATACTCCATAAGGCGGTCTGGACCCAAGCCATAGAGTAGAACGTATTAGGATAGGCAATGGCCTTTGTCCACGGTGGAGGAGAGATAAAGAAACCATCGTGCACCTTTTTATTTTATGCCCAGGTAACAGGTGTTATGTCAACTAGTTACAAGAGTTCATCTCCCCTGGCCATCCATACAAAGTGACATGGAAAGAAATCCTCTTGGGTGAAGCAAACGGCCTCTCCCCCTCCTTGTGGACTTTGATATGCGGAATGTTTCTATGGTCCATATGGCTTGTTCACAATGAAAAAGTATTTAATAATAAAGATGTTGATTGGCTCCCTCAACTTAAAGTGGATCTTTGTTGGTAGGTTCAAAGAAATGCCTGAAAATTAGTGACGCATAACGTGCAGACCTCCATCAAACATTCGAGTACCAGATGCTCGAAAGAGGAAAGAGAAGCTAAAATCAAGAAGGAGATTGCTAAACTGTTCCAGAGCATTATAAATATTGTAGCGGCTAGGGACTACACCATCAGGATTCCAGTCAATGTCTTCTCTACCTTGCCCGATTGGGGTTCATCATCAATAGTTTCTCGGGCCACAGGGAACCCCTCTACAATGGATAACACGACAGATCAAATGACTAGTAACCCTCATGTCACCATACCCAATAGCTCCCATGATACCCCTCTCTCTTCGCCACTTCGGAACCAACCTGTGCATCTCCTCTCAGTATCTCAACCCCAAGCCCCTTACATAATGGATAGCAGGCTACGCCTCATCCAAATAGACAAACGAACTCACCTTGTTTCATCCAAATAGTCTAGCCCCACAAAGTCTTTTTGTATAAGTTTTTGGCAAATGTGTGGTCATTGTAGCCTTGTAAGTCATACTTTTGGTTGATAGGGACAAGATCCCCAATTGTACATACTTACCTTACTTACCTTTTTAATACATTTCATGTCTTCATAAAAAAAAAGGGAAGGTGAGGAAAAGCAAGAATTCAAAAAAGAAAAAAAGGAAAGGTGAGGAAAAGCAAGAACTCAAAAAGGATACTTTCAATGTATTTTGAGCACAAAAGCTTAACTGAATATTATAAATACATACATGGGGGAGGTGCTCATCTCATAAAGAAGATTGTACCCATTCTTGTGTCATATAAGTTTTGGAATTCCCTTCCCTTGTGCTATTTGTTCTACTCTTATTTTTATTTCAATTATTAGCTACTATATGGTCAAGGCAAGCAACAATACATATACTCAAGCATCTTGAAAATCTTTTTCCAAGACAAGACAATGGCACATTTCCATATGCTTATATTATGTTCGCTTTTGGACAAAATTCTATTGACTCTTAATCATACTCAACACATAGTTTATGTTTAGTGCACTTGCATGGCACACATTAATATTTGTTCATAATTTTGAAAGCTATCAGCATAGATACTAAATCTAGATTCAGTAAAATCAGTATTAATACTAAATCTAGATTTAATAAAATATGTCCACTTGAACAATGAGATATTGATTACAATGGAATTTGTGGAGAGTCCTTGCTTACAACTTTTAGATATGTAAAGAAGAAACGGTACTACGTCTTGTGTATTTTCAATTGTTCTAGTAATTTCAAGTTAGCACAAGAATTAGGAGGAGTTAACAAGTGAAATTTATGGTCAACCAACATGTGCAGCTTTGCTTAATAATTGATTGACTTTTGTTTACTTGGCACAAGTTTTGAACTTCACATTTTCCTCGGGTTTTTAGTGAAGGGTATTGAGGGCAAAGCTTAGTAAAGGATTGCCTTCTTTACTCTAGTAAATGTTGTTTACTTCTAGATAGAGCTCACAATGTAATTGCTAGAAGTTAACTTGGACCTCACTACAATAACCAAATAGTTGAGAATTGAGAGACCTAGTAGTAGGGCTTCCATATACCCACCACCCCCTCCCCCCCAAACAAGTCAAAATAAGGGCAAATAAGCTAGATCTCCCATTCAAATTATACTAGGTGCTCCACGCCTAGACTCACCCCGGCACGAAGGCGGGCGCGATTTTTGCAGGGGGGGCAGGTGCTGGACGCGTGGCACCCGCCCCCGCGTTCTCTTTTTTTTTGTGGGGGAGGTGGGGGCTGCCACGTGGCACTCGCCCCCACCTCTCCTTAACTAATAGTATAGATGTCGATATCCTATGTCAAATTTGAGTTTTACAACCATCCTTATTGTGAAATTTCTAACTAGTAATTTAAAATTCAAATAATTGTTGTTTTATATGAGTACTACCTAGCTAATAGTCAAGAAAAAGTTCGTCATAAAGACTAACTCCTTTATTTGTAAGAGCTCCTTTCAAGGTGTTGCATCATAGGGCTTTTGGAACTAGTGCCACATCCTTTGATGGTGTGATTACCTTTACATAATTCATATTTATATTCACACGTTAAAGGGAGTTGAGAAGTGAGATTTGGAATGCGTGACTTGTTGTGCTAACCAAGTGGTCCGTGGAATACAAAATAGAAAAGAAAAGTTAGAATAGCAAAATAAGACTTCATTTTGATAACTTCCATTTGTGAAAAAGACACTTTTGTTCTTATTTGAAAATTGATAGACCCATCACGTGTGTTGGAAGTTGGAATGTGAAGTTACTAGGTTTAGAAATTAGTTTGCAAGAAAAACCATGTTATAGATTTAGCATTAGTGGGAAAAAAACTTCCAAATTGGAAGTTAGGGTATGCTTAAAAACCTTTGGATTTCAAAACACATTCCATAAGAGAATGGCAACCTCCTAGATAAGTATTAATAAAAACATCATAAAGTCTTAGGAAAGCTTTGGAACCAACACTAGAAAGAATTAACACTCTCTATATTTCATATGACAACTAAGATCTTTGAATTACCTTTCGTTTATCTAGATTAAGTCTCAAACTCATGTACAGAATGCACTCATTTAACTCATCATTATTAAATCTAGATGAACTCTTAGAGCCACACCCCACTTAAGTCCATTGACTTGAGCAGACATGGCAAGCATGGTTAAGTCACAATATCACACTACATCAACACAATTGAAGTATATTTGATTACAGTGAGGAGAGAATAGTCTAGTCCAATACGAAAGGAGAGACAGATTGCCTAATCAGCTCCTCCAATCACTAATTGTCATGTTCTTTGCAGTTTGAGAAGTTGAATTCTTAGTTCGAGAATTCATGCACCCATCAAACTCAACCCACACTCAAACCATCTTAGCTATGACTAATGGCTAGTTGGTCGTGTTATTTTTCATGTAATATTTAAAATGCATAAAGTAATAACAACTAGAGGTAGTTTTTGCTTTTGAAATTTCTTTCTAATTAGAAATGTATGAATCAAATTAGAATATATATTCCTAATCAATGCTAAAAAAAAATCTAGGCTTAACGTAAATGAATTGCAAAATGTTGAAAAAAACCTTCAAAATTTAAGGAATAAACTTCAAAGTTTAAACTTTAGAAAAATAGTAGCCATAAAAATGGTAAATACATGGGAGTGATTCCCCGAGGGTTCCCATTTGAAAATAGTTTTTAAGTTAGAAAGTGGTTTTCAATTCTCCTCTAAGGTCACACAAGGGTTTTTCAAAAAAACTCCTTCCCATTTTAGCAAGTAAAAACAAAAAAAGAAACATGGATGCTTCTTTTTCTAGCCATCACATATATTATAACATGTGACTTTGGGGAAACATTTGAAGAGACCTTGTACAACAATCCAAAAATAGGTGGGCTGAAGGTTTTTGTTGAGAACACCCTCGAAGAGCGAAGGGGGGCGGGGCGGGGGGACGGGGGAGTGATTTTGAGAAAATGGGGGGTGGTTTTGGGAAAAATTCGTGAAATCCCCATGTGACATGGAAGGATTCTTAGTCTTGTAGAAAACCCACTCAAACCCCCCTCCCCCCTCGGAAAAATTCGAGGGGGGAACAGCTCCATAGAATAAGATTAAAAAAACCCCTCTGAATTTTCAAGTTAAAGATTTGTGTAATTGCTGCAATAATTTTGTATAAAACTTTACTCATTTATTTGTTGGTATTTTTAAAAGTTGATTTATTTATTTTGGGTGAGCACTCTAGTCTCTCACTGTTGCCAATTTGCCAAGAGTTCTGACATCCGCTCCTGGCTGATGTGCCCTTGTCCAAACGTGTGCTATTTATAAAGACTAAAGTTGCTCACAGTGATTCTTGTTTTTGCTGTCGATGGCGAAAGGCTAGGCAGCCATGTATGATGCCACTATTCACAGTCAACAGCAAAACCAACTTAAGTAAGTCTCCATCCAACCCCGTATATTTCGAAGGAAAACCGCCTGAGAGAGAGAGAGAGAGACTATTGACCTCGAGTTTTTTGGAGAAAATGGTGCCGCATCCCCGAGAGGACATGCTTTCCTTCCTTCTTCTCTTGTCCTTTCCAATTTGGAGCTTAAGGAGCGGGGCTTCCTCGTGTGCGATTTTACGTGAATTCCCTCTCATCACGAGCTTCACGGGGCGATATTAGCCCCCGCATGCTCCTGTTCGCAGTAATTCAGCAGGGCTTAAGCTCCCCTGATGAAATTGTGAGCGCCCATTAGGCACCATGAAAGCAGAGGATCGTG
This sequence comes from Lygodium microphyllum, assembly GCF_053477565.2. Lineage (NCBI taxonomy): Eukaryota > Viridiplantae > Streptophyta > Polypodiopsida > Schizaeales > Lygodiaceae > Lygodium > Lygodium microphyllum. Next base: position 75,312,378 of record NC_141142.1, on the reverse strand, counting down.
TTCCTCTCTTGGAGTCGCAGAGGAGGCTTACTTCGAAAGGACACAAATGGACCTCCGCTTTATTACCGTAAGTACACAGAGAGAGAGAGAGAGAGAGAGAGAGAGAGAGAGAGAGAGAGAGAGAGAGCTCTATTAACGTCCTTTGGAGGTCAATATTGACATATAGGACAAACCAGTGAATTCATTACATTCCACCTCGGGTCATCAGAAAGATGATATGAGAGAGAGAGAGTGTGTGCGTGTGCGTGTGTGCGTGTGCCAAAAAAAAGGTGGGCATTTGCATACCCTCGAGGTGTAACGGTTCAAGTAGAATGCATACACCTTCATCCATTCATTTCTTTCTTCTGACCATAATTTTCCTTTCAGGTTTCTTTTCCCAGCATTGGGAGGACTGCTGTATGGATATGACATTGGGGCAACCTCATCAGCTAGATTATCCATTGAGGTATTGTTCTGTTATGTCTCAGATGTCCTCCGATCCAGTTGGAGAAGACAAGGCATCTTCATTTTCCGTGTAATTCGAATTGGTAGTCAATTACACTCTAGTGTTACTGCAATGCCGTTTTTAATCTATTGCCAGCAGGGCATCATAGGGCATTCAGGATCGGTTGACACAGGCATTGATGTTAAGTGGTCGTTTGTCTGATATGAAATATTGATGGATGGCCACAATTTTATGGTTATGAGCGCCTCCAAGTGCATTCTGTTTAAAGTGCCTGAGGTAGCTTTCACAGAAGAAGTGAAGAATGTGCAAATTCAATATATCAAGCACCTTATTATGGTGGCTTTCAGAAAGTGAGGGGAGTGGAAATTTTTCATAACAACCACTTCATTTCAGACATATCCTCTGGATGAAAACTAGGGACCATTTATACTGAGCAAGCTATGTCCAAAGAATGTACGTCCTTTACAGCTCTTGGGTCTTGATCATTTACCACATCATTATGTATCTACTGCCAAGAACCCCCCCAAAAAGAAAAAAAAGGCAAGCAAGTCATGCCATTGAAAAGTCAGATGGACAGTCATGCCAAATTTTTGGTCTGTCGGATTTTTGGTGCCCCAAATTAAGTCTAGTTGATCAAGTGTTTCAGTAATACTTGGAACTATGAAATTTCAGATAGTTGGGCTACATAGATTGTGTCTGACCTTATTTCAATGTAAAATTTACATGCAGTCTCCTACACTTAGTGGAATTGACTGGTACAAGTTGACCCTGGTTGAAATCGGGCTTGTGGTAAGCTGCATGTTGTCTCAGATAAATTTTTCCTTCATTTTTTCTGCTCAACTTCTTAAAAGTATGTTAACAGATACATTCTGAGTTGGTTGCAGGAAAGTGGATCATTGTACGGTGCTTTTGTTGGTTCTCTTTTGGCATTCAGTGTTGCAGATTTCTTAGGTCCTTTCTTATCACACACAAAAAAGGCCTCTTTAAGATCTGAATTTGTCAAGATAATTTTGGTTTGAAAGTTATATTTTGGGCATAGTCCTAATGGTCTGTGTTGGGAAACTGAAGGTCGTCGAAGGGAATTGCTTGCTGCATCACTGTTCTACATGCTTGGCTCCCTCTTAACATCATTAGCACCAAAACTTGCAGTGCTTCTAGTTGGGAGATTGGTATATGGGTTTGGGATTGGTCTGGTAAGTTTCTTACTCAATGGGTTTTACACCCTTTAGACTAGGTAAGATGACAAAGTTTGGACTGATTGTCAGGTGCATGACATTTAGTTTTGTCCAGTCCCCCAAATTGGTTTTGCATACAAATTTCCAATTGATCAAGGCTTGAGATGAGCCTTTTCCAGCTTCTTTGTAAAAAGCATTTTTTTGTTTTATCATAGAGGGGAGGACAATTGGATTATATAGAAGTTTTTGACTCTGTATGGAACAAGAGGTACTTGTACTCTGCTCCTTAGAATTATTATTTTGATGCCATTTATTCTCATAAGCCATATTAGAACATTGATGTGAAAGTTCAAAACCTTTCTCCGGCTGGCTTTGATTACATAATTAAGACCGTGTTTAGCTTGCATGACCTTTAAAGGCCACTGGTTTAGTAAATCATAAAAACTGTTATGGGTAAGGGCATATACTTTGGAAAAAAAAAATCTAGGGAAAACGAAGAGAAACACAAAATGTAGGAGAACACAAGGATTACTGTTTGTAGAATGCTCAATGGGAATGAATGAATATGAAGATGTATGATGCAATGTGGGGCCTCAAACCTCTCTCTCAAGGACCGGGGTTGAGGTGAGTTGAGAGTGGTGTTGGAGATGCTGTGAATAACTTCAAGAATGTTTCATGCACATGACAGATCCTGAAATGCAGCAGCAGCAGCAGCAGTCCACCAGTGATGATAATGTTGAGGGCAGCAGTGGAGGGTGAGACACAGTTCTTTGGGCAATAGGATACCATAGGTGACTTTGGGAAGCAAAAGCGTGTAAGTTCTCATGGTCATTGGAGGTCCATGGCCGGGGTATTTTGTGTTGGGTTGTCTTCAGGACAGTCTGGGTTGACAATTATTACCTGAAGAGTGAAGCACAGTTGGTGGCTCTTGACAAAAAGGCATGGGAAGTTCAAAACCCTTGTGAATTGAGTCTTGAGAGTCTGGTTTATGAGGCATGTGAATGGGGGCTAAACCATTAAGCTTTTAATAGCTTTAATCCTGAGCTGTAACACACATGCTTTTTTAATGATGATTTTTGGGTGTGATCAGAAAAATGATGCCATCAATGGCAAAAGCGAAGCAACACTGATCAGAAACAATGAGTTCTTTGAGGTGCCTTACGAGGCAGCATGAATTTCTTTTTGGTCTGTTAATAGCCATGGCGGACTGCTTTGGAAAGCCATAAGGCTTTTTACAAGGCTATGCGTGCTTTAAAGCATGGGACATGCAGCCTGTATAAGTAGGACAGGTCACTTTGTGCAAGAGAGGGAAGAGGACGTGAGGTGGCATGGAATTTTGCCATTGAGAAGGCAATGAAGAGTAGAGTTGGTGAGCGAAGGAGGAGTAGCCCGAGACCTAGCAGAGGAAGCCAAGGCAAGAGTGTTGTTTGTGGTGGAGTGAAGCCAGTAAGAGCCTGAGCTGTTGGAAAAGGCAAAGAAGTTGAGGGGTAGCTGCACGCTAGGGAGAAGAAAGAAGACAAGAAAGTGGTGAAGCTATCATGTGTGGAAGAGGAAGCTAAGAGTCCGTGAGGCTTCAATTTTTGTGGGTTGGACGAGACTTTGGACTTGAGGTCTAATTGTTGGATTTATGAAAAGCTTCTACTTGCCTAGTACTCTAGGAGATTGCAAAGGATTGTGATGTTCATGCTATTGATTTGTGGGTTGTGGGTTGAGAGTTTGATTCTTTTGGATGTGGATTATGAATATGACAGAACTATCATGTTTGAAGACAAGAGTTGCTTTGTGTTATGGTGCTTGAGGTGATGTCTATACCAAAGAGTTCTCTCCCAAAATTTATTGGCATCAAATTCATCTCTAAGTGACTTGTATTGTGGACATTTATACATGGCGTTCCACCTGATCATGTCCTAAAGATTGTGATGTTGTATCCAAATTTGAGCTATACTGTGGTTGTACTTCCTATTTTATACGAGCATCAACCCTTTGAGTTGCTTACTAGTTTAATGTAGTTGATTGCAATTGAGAATATCTTTGTGACTCTTCATTTAACTTGTCACAATGTGCATTAATGGTAGCAACCTTGCTAGCCGGCAAGTTTGCAACAGGATAGCTGTTGTCCAAGCTTGTGGATGTGGAATAGGCTAAGTGGTACGGTCCACAATTGGAAGGTGGCAACCTTTGTCGCGGGCACCTATCTTGGATATCCAAGAATATAACAACTAGAGATTGGATAAGAGGGGTTGGGGTGGGTGTGAATGAGGCATAAGAGTTTTGTAAATATTGAGTAGTAGTCATGCTTCTTGAAGGAAGGAGCATTTGAGTTTGTATTGAGCTTCACAGTGGAATCTAACGGAGTAGCCACTAGTCATGCACAATGTGGGAAAAACTAATCCACTAACTAGAGTGCATTCTTTTGTTGTGACATAAATATATCCTTAAAATGTTGCACAACCTACATGCTCGAGAAGTATGAGAGAAGGCCAAGATTTTGGTCATCTCTATAGTGGAGCCAAGCTATGCTTTGATGTATGCACATGTAGATGTGTCAGAGAAGATCATCAACATGCAAAAGTGCCTAGCTGCCCCCTCTGAAGTAGATTCATATTTATAATTTTGAATCATAAGGGTGTTTCCATGAGATTTAATTGAAATTGTTCATTCTATGGAACCAAGATTTGGGAGCTTGTTTCAGCCCATAAAGAGCTTTCCACAAGTGAAGGGACTTCTTTTCATGTATTGGAATCAAAAATTGGGTCTACTATCATACATGTAAGAGATTCAAGATGTTCAAGAGAAGTGAATCAAAGGAATATGAAGAGCTAGAGCTTGAAGATGAATAGATAATGTGGGATATTAAAGAGGAAGAAGATTCAGAGGTTATGGAAGGTGATGAAGTCCTTGAACTTGCAGAAGAGTAAGAGACACATGTTGGAGGATATTTAGGTTTGCAGGGGGTGGGTGTCGAGACACAGTGTGTTTAATGTGTGAAAACAAAAAGGCTCTTTAATATTAGAGGATTTTAGTGTGTACCTATGGGATGAATTATTTAGTAATTTATGTGACTTGTCAAGAGTAAGTCAGTGAATGACACAGTGTACACTGTAAAGTACTAGTTTATATGCCAAACATGCAAGTGATTGACATTAAGTGTTAGAGACCATTACCTGTGTACTAGGACTCATTTTGAGCGGTATAAGTTTTCAAAGCCGAAAAATATCGAAAAGTGATGTGTTTACAACAAAGTAATATTTCTAGCTATTTAGGGAGGATTTTTGCAATTTTTCTCGCATTGGCTTGTTGATCAGGTTTGTTTGCTTTGATTTGAGTACCATGATGACCCTATTTTGAGTTCATATGTGAAAGTTATGGTTGAAACAGGTTGTAGCTAGGCAAAGCAAATAGTAAGAGTTTGGAAGGCAAAAAGCATGAAAAGCAACAATGAAAAGTAGGCTTGAACTATTGTAAATGGTTATAAATAGAGATCTAAGCCATTGTTTGGCAAATAATCAAGTGATTTATTGCTATGATTAATAGGATTGAAGTAAAAGAGAAGTGATTCTATCTTTTTATGGGTGTCTTTGGCCTAGAAAGGCTTGCCTATAAGAGGTGATATTTGGGACAAATCTGAAGATTTTTTTGATCTATTGTTATGGACTATAAGTTTTCCTTATTACTTGTTGTCATAATTTCTTTCAGGTTGTAAGAGTAGTGTTGAGCTATTGTCTCGACAGAGTTTGCTTAAGCTATTGTCTTAGGCATAGTGTATTTAGTTTGGAGGGATTTTATTGCAGTTGTGCAGAAGAGTAATACAATTGCTTGTTGAGTCTATTTGTTTCTTGTGTTCTACAATATATTCAAGAGTTCTTGTTCTAGTATTTCTTTCTTCCATCCGTCCTTTCTTTTTTTTGATCCCTAGTGGATTTAGGTGTAGACCTTTCCAACCCTCGACACCGCTCTCTGGTGAAATGGTAGTGTACTCCTATATGCTTTGTCTTTAGACTGATGATGGAGTTAGCACCGAGTCCAATGGCACTTTGGCTGTTGCAAAAGATCACGGTCGGAATGTTACATGAAAACCAAAGTGCTGCCAATAGTTGACACTCAAATTCATAGAATTTAGGCATAGTGGGCTTTTCAATCGCTTGCTGAATAAAGTGAAAATATTTCTTTGGGAGCTTGTTTAGGAGCAATGTGACCTAGTTGTCAAAGGACTTAGGAGCCCTTGTAGTGGAGAACTCAGCCTGGGCCACGAATCCTAAATTCTTGGAGCTCATGGTTGAAATTGATACGACAGGTCCTATTCCAAGTCGCATAATGGTCAATCTGGTGTTCCCACTGCTTAGATGCAATGTCAAAATGTTGAAGTTGTGAGTTGAATTTAGGAAGCAAGCCATGCATTAACTCAATGATGGTTGGGGCATTGCGTGCCTTCCAAGAACGGATAATCCTAGTTGGAACAAGGTTAGGGTTTGGTTGGGGATTGAGCCCTTGTACCATGTTCCACAAGTTTCGAGTCTAGGACATGTCTTATCATCTTTGATGAGGTAGTATAGTTAGAGGTGTTAAAATGAGACTTATTAGTGAATGTATGCTTGGCTGATTAGGATGAAGAACTATGAGGTGTTGTGTAAGAGGAGTAAGGAGGATAGAAGGGTGGGTAGGATGGATAGGCAAAACTGGGATGAGAGTTTCTATAAGCTGCCAATAGAGGAGGTAATGAACCCAATAACCCTGGTCAACTATTGGTCAAGACATTGGAACATAACGAGAAGGTCTGCTAGGTATGGTCATGTGGAAAAACTATTGTATTGATTGGTCTACACTCCAGAATGCTTGAGGGGATCCCATGTGATGAAAAACCTGAAAGTGTGAGATGGAGGTTGAGCCTTCCCCATAGGTTCATGTGCACCATCTAGAGTGTGATCATAGAGGTCCTAAAGGCTGTGCCTATGTTTGAAGAACTAGTTGATGTAACGTGAGATGCTACATGCAGTGTATGAAAAGGAAAGGTGAAAGGTGTGAATGGAGATGCATCAAAAGAAGTGGGTGGGTTTTGAAATTGAGGTGTGGATGAGAATACATTAAATTGACTTTTTGATTTTAATGGTGGAAATTGAAATGTGAATGATGAAGGAAAAGATGAATATGATTATTTGCGAACTTCAAAATGACCTTGGGAACTAAAACTTGAAGGAAAGGAAGATGAAGGAAAAGGATAACCAGATTTCTTTTTACAAGCACCTCTTCTTGTGTTTACATACAAAAACCAACCCTCTTCAGGATTTAAATTGTAGTGAATAGTTTAAAGATTTCCTTCATTTTTTGATCTTTACCCAAATCTTGCTCGAAAATGGAAACACTAATAATTGAGAAGTAATAGCAAATGGACCTAGCACTGGAGTAGATGGAGGAGAAGAGAAAATAGACTTATACTTTGTGCTTGCCTCTCCAATAGGGTGGCTGGTCCCAAATGGAGCTTCTGATCTTTTTGCAAAATCAATAGATTTGTGCACTGAATCTAGAGGAGAATAATCAAGTTTACCTACTAGTTGTTGTTGAGTTCTATGCATAAGGATGAGGTCGTACTTGACTCATGAGATCTCGTATGGTCTGTGGACTCCAGTTTCAAAACCTCACAGAATAAGCTGTGAGGCTGACTTTTGTGGGGTTCTGGGTAGCATGAGTTGGAGAGCGTGTTGTACTTTGCAGATCCAAAAACATAGCAAATAACTTGTGAATGTGTCTAGCAGCAGCAAACACAGATCTGGAGAGTTTGGATTAGTACCGGACGTGAGTGAGACAGCTTGAACAGTGGTAAGCAAGCTGTAATCAATGAAGACAATGCAGATGACAGCAGCTGGAGTAAAGCACAGCAAATATACTGACGTGGCAGGTTGTACAACAGGTAGGATCAGCAAACGCAGGTTCTTGGTCGATGTGGACAGCTGGGTGACAACTGCAGCAGACTAAAGACAGGCTGGAACAAGTGGAACAGCAGAAAACCAACCTGCAAAGTATGCTGAACAGTGTAGACTGGCTAGAGAAGGTGTGTAGCAGCAAAATACAGCTTGTCTGGCAATGGAAGAAGGCTGATCAGTAGTTGCCAGCAGTAGGAAGATGTCAGAAAGCAGTGCCGGCTATAGACAATAGGTTGAGTTGAGATATCCTCTATAATCAGGGTGTGGACAGCAAAGACAGGGCACCAACAATTTGTAAAACAAGATAGGGCTGAGTTGTGGTCAGCCTATCTGTTTATAGATGAGTGGATCCTCCCAAATTAGGGTTTGGCATATGGAACACAGACATTCCTTAGGAATACATTTCTTTTTTTTATGAGAGTTGGGTAAATTTAAGTCTTGGGGCTGTAAACTTGAATTTGCATAATCTAAGAGAATGATTTGTCCATTCCAGTTTTTTGGAAGTAGGGGTAGAGCATAGGAATGGGTGGTGCCATAGTAGCCAATCGTGGACTCCCAGCCAAAGAAGGGGAAACAAGGAGAGAATGGTATGAAGTTGGTTAGGAGGGAACTCGGTCGCCTGTTAATCTACTTCACAATCTCTATCTCGATCTTGGCGCTCTTTGCAATGATCCTCATGGTCATGATGGTCCGAATACGAGTCTTCTCAATCTTGGTCGTCACTTCGATGGTCCTTGTGGTCTCGATCTAGGCAATCCTACCAATTATACTGGTTTGCCATCTAAACGCAAAGGCACAATGTTGTGGCTGATGATAACTACTTGTCAATCTGCTTCACAGTCTCTATCTTGATCTCAGCGGTCTTTGCGACGATCCTCTTGGTGGTGATGGTCAGAATGCCGATCTTCTCAATCTCAGTCATCAGTTCAATGGTCCTAGCTGTCTTGATCCATGCAATCCCACCAATTGCACTGGTTTGCCATCTAAGTCCTTCATAAATACTTGCAAAAACAAAGACACAATATTGTTGCAGATGATAACTACCTGAAAAGGATGACATCAGTGTGCAAGGGTCCCACCTAGCAGCTTTACAGTAGATCTATGATGACATCAGCAGTGAGAGGGGGGTGTAACTGAGGCAGAATGTCAAATCACTGCTGGAATGAGACACTTGGCTGCAAAACAGAGTGTAGGGTGAGCTGGGACAGAAACCACAGCTTGCAAAGGCTGGTTCTGATAAGGAAGTACAATGGATGGGAGTAATGCCAGTCAGATGGTATACCCTTTTGCTGTCTTTTATTTCTGAATAATTATTATTTAGAAGAATAGCTCAAGTGAATCTTTAAGATAATCATCCTCTTTTTCTCCAGGGTGCTTGCTCTTTACCATGTTTGGTATAACGTGTTCACTTTTCAAATCTCTTTGAGTTCACCATGTGTTTTTTGGACTAAAAGCTTTACATCAACATGGAACTTGTAGCAATCCACTTTTGTTTATTGTCAGACAATGCATGCGGCTCCAATGTATATTGCAGAGACATGTCCAACTGCGATACGTGGGACACTGATTTCTATGAAAGAGGCCTTGATAGTTTTTGGGATGCTGGTAAGTCTCCTTTCAAAGTAAGACCTTTAGAAAATGGAAGATGCTCATTATATCTCAACCATCAGTTCCTCTGTGACAGGTTGGTTACCTTGTTGGCTACTTGGCAGTAGAGGCAGTAGGAGGATGGAGGATCATGTTTGGATTTGCTTCACCCATCTCCTTGATTATGATGTTGGGGGTGTTATGGCTACCTTCATCACCTCGTTGGCTCATACTTCGTGCTTTCAAAGGCAAAGCAAGCCTGGAATCTTCACAAGAAGATGCTGTTAGAGCACTTCGTAACTTGATGGGAAAGGATGTTGATGATGAAGTCATTCAGAATCAGTTATGCGAAATTATGCAGTCACTTGAAGTGATGAGCAGCAAAGTAAGACTGCGTGAAATCTTCAGAGGCACGAGCCTGAAAGCTTTGACTATTGGTATTAGTCTAGTCTTATTCCAACAGGTCTGTCATTGTAGTGCCCTTGTATATGAAATGCTTATTTTGACTTTGGATGTAAAGCACTAACTGTTTAGTGCACTTTCAGTTCACGGGACAACCAAGTGTGCTGTACTATGCGGCTAAGATATTGCAGGTGAGGGCTTCCTTTGTTTGAATGATAATTTTTTTGACACATGCTGTTGAAGACTTGGATTTTGTAATTCATTACAAAAACACTACATATGTAAATTTCAGTAATTGGAGCTTCTGGATAGATTAATTAGGGTTATGTTTCTTTTCTGGCCTTACTTACAATGTTTGGTACTGGACAGAGTGCAGGATTCCCAGCTGCCTCAGATGCTACAAAGGTCTCTATCATTCTTGGCATCTTCAAGGTACAGGATTCCTTCTCTTCACAATTGAACATTATAGAGAAAACTAACACAGACCAGCTATTATTGCATGATTACTGACTGATTATGCAAGAGTTCCATTACTGTTTCTTCTTTACTAGTTGCTACAATCAAACCCTTTGGTGCAGATTTTCATGACACTCATTGCAGTTTGGAAGGTTGATCGACTAGGTAGAAGACCTCTGCTTATTGGAGGTGTAAGCATTCTTGTAAGTCTTACCTCAAAACATTTACCCTGTACAGTAATCTTACATTCTTCATATCAGCCAAATAAATAATCTAATTGTTGCTGCTACTGATTCTTTTGGTGCATGCTCTGTAGACGATTTCCATCTTTGTTCTGGCTTTATATTACGCCTTTCTACCAGGAGCTTCAGCTTTGGCAGTGGTATCTTTGCTTCTTTATGTTGGTGCCTACCAGGTAGCATATCTGTCAGAACACTTCAGTTCAGGTTAATTGAAAGCTGTACTATGAAGTTCCTTAGAATTGTAGTGTTTAAGTGTATCATCATGAGATCTAAATCATGGGGTGATCCTGATGATTGTGCTGACTTTCAAATTATTCCATTCCTTTCCAGGTTTCATTTGGACCAATTGGATGGATTCTGCTTTCAGAGATTTTTCCACTTCGAACACGTGGATGGGCTTTAAGTATCACAGTCTTACTGAACTTTGCAGCAAATGCAGTCATGACTTTCTCTTTTTCCCCCCTCCAGGTTAAACTTTACCGATTCTTTTGCTCTCTTTGATCTTCGGTCCATTCAAACAAAAAAAGAAATCGACAACGTTGATGGAAGAAAGACACACCCTCTGATTGCTCTCACACTCACGTGTACCAAATAAAACAGATATCTTTTTACTGTTAAGGGGGTAGGGAATTGGACAAGGATTGGTGTGAACTAATAGATTGTCTTAACGAATCAGATAAGAGCCAGCAGTGCTTTTAAACTTTATATACAATCCCCTAGCATCAGGTTGGCATCATATGCCAATTCCTCAGATTCTTTATTCCTGTTGTAACTAATTGGTTTTCCTTAGCATATCTTAAAACTTACAGTGAGGGTTGTGGTGAACTCACTTTAGACATTTTGACAAGAATGACCTTGTAGATGTTAGTTAAAAGTGATGGCCTTGGTGAACAGGCTTAGACATTTTGACAGGAATTAAAGGCCTTGTAAATGTGAGTGAGTGTCATTGGTAGGTATGTGGTTGTTGCATCCTTGGGAGGATAGTAAACCAGAAAAATGTCGATAACATGTATACAAAGATGATGGTACACAGACATATAGCAGAAAAGCATTTTTTAAAGGCAAAGTTTGTGTCCAATGATATGGACATTCAGCAAAAGTTATTAACGTAGTGCGGGGCACCTGGGTATATAGAGGACTTTAGGCTTACTTGGCAGACACATTTATTCACCAGGCATGATTACATGAAACTGTATGTGGAAGATTGCAGCAACCGACACTGTTAGCTGGAATGAAGTGCATTAGCAATTGAATACAACTGCTTATTTGTTCTGTATTGTGGGATGCCATGCCTGTGCTAGTACATGCTTGCTTACTAAATACAGCTCTCAACATCACATATATTTGAATTTTAATTTATTATGCAAATTCAAATTGCTTGCAACTGCAACAGTTTTCCTTTATGGCAATCTGGTTGTGAACATGGGCAATAGATGCTGATGCAACAAACATCAATACATTGAATAATATGTCATTGACAGATTTCTTTTTGATCTGTACTCAGGAAGCACTGGGTATAGCTCCAACATTCGCCATATTTGGAGTGGTAGGAGTTTTTGCAATCATATTTATTATACTCAAGGTTCCAGAAACCAAGGGTTTAAGTCTGGAGGAGGTCGAGGCAAAGCTTGCTATGGGATTAGTTCCTTTATAACCGCCAATTCATTTCTTGTAGATGCTGGTACGTTATAGTCTTCAACAATAAGATGTATTATGGTGATGGTCCAAAATGCCTTTGCTGATGCTTCATTTGTTTTTCAGTCCATAGGGAAGCCGGAAGATAGAATTCACTTCATTACACAATTGGCACATCACAGCCTGATTCTTTTAACCAAAACAAATAAATGTGAGACTCCGGGCTGTTGGTCTCTCTTCATGAAATGAAGGTCAAGGTCTGTCCAGGAGATGAGGACAACATATTAAGCACATGATCATGTACTTCTACAGACACAGTCAAATGGGAAGTTAGAGGGCCATTTAGCATCATGGTTTCTTTCAACAAATTTCATTCAGACAATTGTACAGCATGTTTTAGTCAGAGTTAAATGACTTTGATTATTGTTTCTGATGTGCAATCAGCAGTTTTTAAAACATGCTAAGCAGATTGTTTTTTGTCCAAGTTGCCCTTTCTCACGACCAGCTAGCATTCTACACAATTTTTTATGAAGGCATATGATTCAAGCAAAAAATTTTCTCAGCTCTCATGATAATACTAATAACCTTGTTAAACTATTTTCTGCTCGTGGGGTGTAATTGAAGAGAGAGAAATGTTATGCCACGAGATCGCATATTTTATTATCTGTTGTATAGATGCTGCTTGACTATGATAGACTGGATCTAATGGCTTGAACTTGAATTCCCAGATCAAGAGTGGTAAGGAAGTTGCTTGCTCAAGGCATTTGAAGTCAATAGCCACCTTGCCTACAGTTTTGAGTAAATAATGTATGGATATTAAATGCGTAACATGGATGACAATGACATATATGAAGGAAAAAACGAGGTTTGCAATTTGAAGGGGTTACTACAAACTAGTGATCCATGAAATTGATGCAAATCAATTATTTTGTGCCCCATCTTGAAATAGTGATGATAGTAATGGCCTAGATACAAATAAATGCCATTTTGTTTCATGGCGGACGAGAAAGTACTTTTCATCTATCCAATGACTACAAATATCAAGAATCTGTAATGAGTGCAAGGTCACTGCAAGCTGATGTAGAACTAGGGATATTGACTATTTACAAGTCAGCATAAATGTGTGTGTGACTTGTTTTTTATTTGGCATGGGAAAAATGCTTGTAGAAACGAGATCGAAGGCTAAAGTAAACACCTAATCTTCTTTCTAGAAAGGGCAAAATATTAATGTCTTCAATTCATGATCCTTAGTATCAGTTTGAGCTTTTCATTTGTGGGCAAACATAAGAATAGGATAATTTTTAACCGGTAGTTGTGAAGAAATCTAGGTATTGCCATTTTTGTGACTATTTTCCTTGCAATGGAGAGGACAATTTTAAAGTTACAAGCAAATATTTAGACTTGCTTGCTTGTCGTCATGCCCTTAACTTGGCTTTGTTCACAATTGGAGGAAAATTTCCATTTCCAATTAAGGGATTTTTCTTGGATTGAGTAATTTATGCCAACATTTTTTTGTTTAATGATGGATTTTAAATCCAAGATGCAACATCTTTGTCTCCATGTATTTCTCGTGGTGTTGTTTATAGTTGTGTTTGATGTTTGAACATGACATGTTTTACAATTTTATCACAACCTTGGTATTTTTTTTGTGAAGCATCTAATTTATACAAGCACTCCCTATATTAATTTCTTTTCCTCCTGAGAACTTAAAAGCTTACTTGGTGCAAGCCTTAATGTACAGATCGAGTTATATTGGATTGATTTTCTTTTGCATCAAAAGTGATATTTGGATTCCATGGAAAATGACTTAGTATTCTATCAAGAGAACTTGTAGTTTACTTGGTTGCAAGCCTTGTCTACATTGAGTTATCTTGTGTTGAATTTCTTTTGCATCAAAACTGGTATTTGGGCTCCATGGAAAATGACTTAGTATCCTATCAAAAGGACTTTAGTTATCTTAGTGGAAGCCTTATTTGCACATTGAGTTATCTTGTGTTTTTTTTTGGGGCACCAAAAATGGTATTTGGACTCCATGGAAAATGACCAAGTGTCTTAATGAGTGGTTGAACATAGGTCTCAACGTTGTTAATTTGCATACAAAGTTATTGATCTTGCATCAACATTAGAGGAAATATGGATTCCAAAAGGGCCCTTTAGTTGAGGAGTAAATGCTTTTTCTAATTGCAAGAGATTTAAGGTGGACTAGTGGGTATGCTCATTTTATCTACTTTCCTTTTTCCCTTGGACACCAGTACTTATAGGGTTGTTCCCTTATCTTTTATTATAATCGAACTTCTCACACCCTCTCTAGAAAGTGATTTTCTCCCCACCAAATCCTCTATGTCATATATAGCCAAGAATATAAAATTTTGGTGTTTTTTAGCAAGAAATGTTTCTAGTTTGGGTATTCTCTTTCCTTTGCTTTGCACTATCTTTTTATAAGATCTCTCCTTTTATACGCACATAGCCATAGCCACAAAATCACTATTATCTTTTACATGTCTCTTGGCTTCTCCCTTTCTTCCATTGTGCATTTTGACCACTATTATATAGTCTTCTTACTTTCTCTTAAGCGGCATTTTCCCTCTCCTAAAGTAGCATTTCTCTCAAATCCATTCAAATGGCATCTAGATGTCAACAATTGTATCATCGTGATTCTCTCTGTTTTTTGTATGCAATACAGAGGATGAGCATGGTTGATGGGAAGGAGCAATGTTGAGAGATTGCTTTGGCTTTGAGAGGCTTGGGACATGCCTTTACAAGTTTATATGATAAAATGATGGTGTAAGTTGGGATGGTAATCAAGCTCATCACTAGTACCAAATTGTTGATGAAAGGAAATGGTAAGATGACAGGGGGTTGATCATAGGTGGTGGTTGGCAATCTTGAAGAATCGATATAGGTGGTGGAAGGTACTCTTTAAAGTTAGCGTAGAACAATAGATATTAAATTCCACCATGTCACGTTTAGACAGAAGCAGAGGGGTTACTTGTCAGAAATAGGGGGTTTGCTCAAGTTGAGGATCTGCTTCCTCAGAGTGTGAGGAGGAAAGGCATAAATTACCATTCATTGAACCCATGGCGTCTACTCCCCTTGTCCTAGTAGCATTGTTTCAAGCAATGGCTGTCCTTTCCTTATCATTCATTCCCTCCTCACAAGAGTCATCACAAGATCAACAGAGTGTCCCAAATTTAGCATCACAAGATCCCGCACAATAGCCAGAAGAAGAAAACTCGATCCATGAGACGGTAGCTGGTCCATCCTCTACCTTCGGGGACTCTAGTAGAAAATTGGATCCATGAGATAGTAGCCAATCCATCCTTTGCCTATAGGGACTTCACTATAGCCCCCATAGTTCCCATTGCCAATACTATCCCACAGATTAAGTTCAATCTTGATACAAATCTCGACATTAGAGATAGAGTGCATTAGGAAAAAAATGAACTCACAAATGGGCCCTTAAAAATAGTATAGTTTAAGATGTGGGCCTTTTGGATTGTCTAATAGGAAGGCTAGATGTTGACATCCATGGAGCGTGAACCTTCTCTCTCCAAATCTTGGGTTTTTTTATTAAAAAAGGGGTAGTGGGGGATTAAGAAAAGGGAGAATGAATAGTACACAAAATTTGAGTTTCTCTCACCTCGTATTTCCCCCCTTTTTTTGGAGAATTTTCAATTTTGGTTTTTTCCCTCACGAAATCAGTTTGACCCAAAAGTTGAGCAGCATACCACTTTCCCTCTCTTCTCTATATTGGTGAATTTTTGTCTCTGTTGAAGCTCCCTAGTGAGAGTAATTAGGGTTTTGAGCGTTTTACTTACCTCTGTAATTTCTTCTCCGTGAAGCTCCAGATTTTGGGCAAAACACAGGTGCCCATCTCTCTTTGCATTTTCTCTTGTTTGCTATTTTTTCAATAGGGTTCGATGTCATTTCTTACTATTATTGTTATTTTATTGCATAGGTTATTTTGGGCAGGAGGCACAGGTGCTCATATATATATATATATATATATATATATATATATATATATCTCCTTTCTTCCTCCCCTCTCTTTATGTGTTGTTTCTCTTTTATGTTGTGTTTTCAATAGAATTTGGTGTTGGATCTAATTATTGTTTTCTTACAGAGTTTATTTGGAGCAATAGACAAAGGTGTTAATCTCTCTGTCTCTGTTTGTTTTTATTTGATGCTATCTTTTCAATACAACATGATGTTAGTTCTAACCCTTGTTGTTTTATTGTAGAGATAATTTTGGGTGACATTGCATAAGTGCTCATCTCTCTCTCTCTCCCTCTCTCTTTGTCTCTCTTTGTCTTCTCTTTTCTATTGTTTTTTTAGTATACCTTCATGTGAATACTAACTCTTCCTATGGTCTTTTGCAGAGATCAATTTGGGCAAGATTGGATAGATGCTCATTTCTTTTTCTCTCCCGCGTGCGTACTCACACACTCTCTTTTTCTTCCTCTTTATGTTTTCTCTTTTCTCCAATCTTTACAATAGGGTTTGATGCTAGTTCTAACAAGGATCAATTGTTATTGCAACACTTAACACAAGGTAGAGTAGAGATTTTGTAGTTTGATTTATGGGTAAATTTGCCATATTTTGTGGTGCCAAAATTTATTCATTTGATTAGTGACTTTTATGTTTAATGGGATTGATGTTTTCTTTTGTCCATTATTTGTAATGGGTTTTGATCAACAACGATTCAATCTTATCTTCAGTAGATCAACTTATAGGTAAATTGGCCCTATTTTGTGTTGCTTCTATTCATGCACTTATCTAGATATTTTTTGTTAAAAAGGATTCATGCATGTATTTTTTTGTACATGCAAGTATTGTATAAGGTTTAGGTGAAGCACATAATTCTCAATAGACCATTTTGTTGTGGTGAGTGATTCCTTTGTGCTGGATGATATGGATCTGTTGGAAGTCGATGGTTTAAAAATCCTCTGCTTTATTGGTCTTGTGTGTCCATTCGGATCTCCATGCCAATTGGCAATAATCCATGAAACTCTTGTATCATATCATCCATATAACACACAATGTGTTGAGTCATATAATATCTCAGGTGTCAATCCAATGTGCCTATTAAGATTTGCATGCCATGTGGTTGCTATCCTTGTAACAACTACTTTATAATACCCACGTTTCATACGATGTATTGAGTCAAATTAAACTCCTATGCATTATAATGAAATTATTTTAGCAAAATTCTATGAGCATTCTTGTGCTATTCTCTTCATTATATTTCATGTAAATGGTATGATTAAAGTGATGCCTTGAAATTGAATCTATACTTTGTGTCGATTTACATATCCACATACATTTCGATATTGATGTTTATGTCTGTTTACAAAAGTGTAAACATATCTTAATGTCATTGATTTGTATGGCATATTGGTGATTACTAGATATACTTAAAATGCTTATTGTTTAGAGGTTAATATATACTTCTTTACATCTAATGTCTAGGTTATAATGCCTGAGAGAAGAACATACATTCTCTCAATAAAAGTACATAACAGAAAATATGAAAAAGGAAATTGGATCACTGATACGTATCATTGCTCGTCTTGGATACATATGTGTCCAAGTATGAAGGGAGCTTTCAGGGTGAAAGCATATGCAATTGCAGATGTATCAAAGCACCGAAAGGGTAAAATTATAGCACTCAGACAAAGAAATGTTGATTCTCACCTTGTAACAAAGGTGTTGGTACAACATGTATTCATGCAAAAACAAATACATATTGCGCACACTGTGCCCTTTCAATGAAACATTGCAAACAATAAGTATTTGCAACTCATTGAGAATGAGAAATTTCATAATATCTATGTAACTACTTGTCTTGTATTTACAGAAGTATACCCTTCAGATTGCTGTGAGTGGAAAAATGTCGAGAGTTTCACAAGTTCTTTTAAGTGTTACTACCTCAAAATTGGTAGATTGCTCTTTGAGGGGTGTACAACTAAACAGCTCGTAGAGAGGACCTTGTTTTTTTCTATGACTCCAAGTACATATTATCCAAGGGGGGTCGAGAATATGGAACCCTTGAGTCTATGCACATACCGAATATTAATAGCATAGAATGGCCATTGTGTAGTAGCGACATTTTGCATATGTGTTTAGTACAAAAACTTCATTGGACATATTGAACTCTATGAAGCCAAGCACTGGCTCAAAGAATGTATATTTAAGCTGGTTCATACCAACTGTAATTTTTACACATATGTTCAAGGAATGTAAGGATTTGAGACGTACCAAAAGCATGTACTTCATAAAAAGTGCATCGGAGGATTATGTAACAAGGATTCTAGGCAAAACTTGGACATAAAAAATGACTCACAGTCCTGACATAGTGGAGTGTCGAGTCACAACAAGGGACATTTCTTTCAAGTAAAATTTTTCTCTCTTAGTCTTTCCTTTCCAATTACAGGTACTTTGTCACACGATAGACTTTATGCCTAGTGTTCAAGTATTGTAGATGGAGGATGCTCAAGGGTAAATGGTTGTGCCTTGATCAAGACACGTGTGAAAGTGCAGTTGTGGATGTTACTATCATTTATGAGGGCCGTGAGTCCCAAGTGTTGCAAATGGAGGATGATTGGCCCTTGAGTATAATGTGCCAGGAAATTACAATGTTAATGCAGAATCCACCTGGTGGCTTCTATTTTAAACTGGATGGTAGAAAAATTCGAAGTGCTAAGGATACTGTTACCAGTGGAAAGTGTGTGGCTCCACATATTTTAGAAATTGTGTAGTCTTCCTAAAAATCCCAACACTACAAGTTGTAATATCCAACACTTGTAAATTTTTGATTTTTTTGGCCAATAGAATATTATCGCTTGCAAACTTGCAATATTTAAAAATTATGACATTTATGCAAAATCATACACTTGCTATACACTTTTCACATCAACACATTTACATATGCATGTGAACTTTATAAAGACGTTAAGTAAAGCCATAACTAAATATTGTATGTGAACAACCCTTAATGGTTTAAAACTTAAGGTTTTTAAGGTAGAACTAATTTAATTCTTATTTCGTTGTTTCATTTCACACTTTCTCTCTTCATCTCTTTACATCCACCATATTCCTCCTACTTGCTACGATGGATGCTCGCACACACTTTGACGAGTGGATCCACGAGACTATCTTTGCCAGCCAGGGTGATGAGATATTTCACGTTTTCTCTAAGAACTTTAACCTTGAAAGCGTGCTCTCATCGTTGGATCCCCCCCTTTAGATTTTGGAAGACTTCGTGAGTACCATTGCTACCTACACATACTCCATCGAGGGATTCAACATGACTTGGGTGCCTCTAGAACAACTCATGGTATTTCAAGTAGAGAAGAATCACCAAAAAGTGGTGACTAAGTGTTTGGCCCACGTGGATCCTTCGCACAGTGTATGCACTATTCCCATGGGAAACACACTAGGTACAACACCTTTGGATCTCGTGGAGTGTGATTGTGCATTGGCAATTTACCTCCTTGCATTGGATACACCCCTAGAGGAGGAGAGCAATGAAGATACAACTCCACATGTTGTTGCTATCACCTACACGGGAGAAGATCCAATTGAAGAGCTCATAAATATTGAAGAGAAACATCGAGTGGTGGCAGAGAAAGGGTTGGCTCTCATGGTGCCATGTTCTTCAGAACAACCATAAGTTGAAAAACCCAACCTTGCCTCCTTGACACCCATTAAAGTAGATGGTGTACAATACTTGCTTCTGTTGAATGTGATGCAATACTTGGAAATGAAGGAAGAAGAGTTGTTTTTCATCCTATTCAGGGACTTGAGGGAAGACCTGATTGATTATGATTACATGGATATGCATTTGACGATGGCAGAAATTGGAAGATATGATGGCACAAGCTTAGATATAGTGAGTGCCATCATAGCAGCACATGAGAAGATTACCTCGGTTGGAGAAGATTACATCGGTTGAAGAAGATTACCTTGTGCCAGATGCTAAATTTGAAGCACTACAACATGATCTGTTCGGACCAAGGCCCCATCTTCCTACCAAGGAGTTTGTAGATCCCTTTGCCCAAAGAGGTGCCTCGTTGACACACGAGGAAATGAAGATACAAGATGATCTAGAGAAGGTGAGATTTCTAACTACCATATAATTTTATGCAATGAAACTTGACCGTAGGGTGCATTGGGTCCCCGAGAGTCCACTGATGAAATCTTGGAAAAAAATAATGCCTACAGCTAACCTGTTCCTTGTGTCTGGGGCCACTTTCTTGGCATCCGTGGACTTCGGGGGACCTAATGCACCCTACCGTCAAGTTTTGTCGCTTTTAAATAACTCTAGGTTAGTTGCTAATTATATTGTTTGATTGACTTTGTCATTCAGGACATATTGTTGATAGATGAGTTTGCATCAAGGCAAGGAGAAGCTTGGCATGCAGATCGACGGAAGGATTTAGCTCTGAAGGAGTAAATTGGCAATCTTATTGCAGACTTGGTGGTCTTCCATAATAAGTGCTCATTACGAGGGCAGGAAACAATCATGAAAATTCTAGCTTTGACTAAGTTTGGATCTTTTGGAGTGATACCTGTGACATTTAGCTTGAAGAAGGTGGTGCTAGCTAAGCGGTCACAGCTTCTTTACTTGTTTGATCAAACACATGGTAGAGCAATGCGTGTGCTTGCTACATTAAGTGACCTTGCTAAAGTGTCAGGTCTGCTTCTCCTAGAGAAAGAGCTGAAGGGAAAGTGTGTCATTTTTGAAGCAAATAAGGAACTTATATTTTCATCAGAAGATGGCCCCTCCTCTTCACACTGATGAAAAAACCAAGGAACGAATGAGAGTTCTTGTAGTTGGCTATCGGCTTTTTGTATCTGCCATCACTATCAGCCATCACATGTATTTTTCTTGATGAATATAAGATATTTTACTTTGTCTCTATAAATAAATATTTATTGAATAAATGTGTGGTTTTTGTGAGTGTGATGATAATGTGTGGTACGTGAATGACGCATTCACATACGTTAACATAATCCAATTTAACTGTCAACGCATAGTACTATACTTGCGATTGTGCATATGCAATAATGTAACTCGTATCTGTATGTATTACTACTTTCGATACGTGCGTACATTAAACAAAAATTAAGAGTCATGTGTTTCAAGAAACAAAACAAAACAAAACAACTTTACTTAATTATTTGAATTCAATACACATCACATGATATATATATATATATATATATATGTATATGTATATGTATATATATATATGTATGTATATGTGTGTATATATATATGTATATATATATGTATATATATATGTGTGTATGTGTGTGTGTGTATATATATGTATATGTATATATATATATGTATGTATATGTGTGTATATATATATGTGTGTATGTGTGTGTGTGTGTGTATATATAGATATATATATAGATATATATTTCAATATAGTAAAGTATACAAAATATTTTGGCATTCCAAGATGCTATGGTGCTATAACACTCATTACAAAACCTTGCATAATTAATCTCATAACCTATGGAGGAGTCCCCTTGCCGTGTCGAAGCCGAACGATAAAGTTCATGTCTTTATCTGTGATTGTGATGCGCTTTGCATGGATGGCCCCTAGCTGTGTGTTATCAAACAAGTTGATGAGAAACCCCTATGCAGTAGTTTAGCAGGGCCTCCATAGTTGCAGCAGTCCACCTTCTTACTAGTGGGCCATCCCGCACTCGCACCCAAAATCTTTCCATCTCTTTCAGCTCCAAGTCTTGCATAACTTATCGAACAACCTTATGAAAAGGTCTTTTCAGGATGAGAAGCTCATATCCGCGTTGGATTCTCCTTATCTCCCGAAAGATGACAGTGCCCGATTTCCATCTCCTCTTCTTTTGTGGTGGTCATTATGCTCTATGGGGAGCACCTGCTGCTGCACACTAGACGAGGCTTTACCTTGTGCTCTAGGTGGCTGGCTGGCCTTGGCATGAGATCTTCCCGTGGAAATGGTGACATGCTTGCTTGGTGCGTGCCATGCAAGCTCAAGGAGGGCAAGATGGAGAAGAGATAGAGGTTAGGGGTGTGAGAATGGAGGAAGTAAAGAAAGAAAGATGTGAAAATGAGAAGAAGAATGAACTTTTAATCCATTTAAGCCCCAAAACCAGGTTAATGCAGCTTCATACGCACTGTCCATCGTGTGATCATAAATCCATAACCTTTTATCGGAATGCAACAAAACTTGATACGTGCACTCGTTAGGTGGACAAGAGCCCAAATTATATTTTTTTGGGAAAAAAAATACATGCAGACCCTTGGTTCAAATTTTCGCATTTGGATCCACTTTCTTGCCCACCTAGCGAGTGCGTGTGTTAAGTTTTGTTGCATTCCGATACAGTTTAGTATTTTAAAAATTATCACATACCAAAATTATGGGTGGATTGATAATCGAGAAATCAACATCACGACTACTGGCCCTTAGAAACTTCGCACCACATAGACTATATAGAGGCATTACGAGTAAAGTCTGCATAAGAAATGATAAATTTTTGTATGTTTTTTCTATTAAAATTGATAATGCTAGCGAAAACTGTAAGTAAGAGTTGAAAACATAGCAAAGATACACAATCAAAGTTGAGAGTGAAGGACAATAGTAAAAATTTAATTTATATTTTAAGGGTACGTACAATAGTTTTGCACTGGATATAGTCATATGTCCAATGCATGAGGAGAACTTTATGCCAAAAAAGATAAAATTAAAAACTATGTTCATTCCATTGGAACGAATGCATCCTTCACTGCTTGAAGATTTCTTACAAGTTGGAAGTCCTTAGGAGTTACAGTGATGCACTTCGGATGTATTACACAATGTTGAGCATCAACCATCAAGTCAACTAAAAAGGCCTCTGCAGCACACTATAGAGCATGAAGACATTCTTTTGTGAAGCGATCAAGTCTATCTTGACCTTGTGCCAAAAACCACCCCCTGCTTTCTATGCAGTAGAGGTCTTGCACAATCTCATGAACAAGTCTTGAGAAGCTTTCTTTCGGAATGATGAGATCAAAAGAGCACGAATATCTCTTGATTTCTCTCAGGGCCACTATACTTGGCTTCCACTTGCGTTTCTTGTGGGGATGCCGAGGAGGACCCTTGTGAGGGCGGCTTGAGGAAGCTGGGTTAGGTTGAGAATGGGGTGCATATGAGCTAGTAGATGCTCCAAGGAGCTGAACATGATATGGGGTACCCCTGAGCAGAAGCTTATTTGCAACTACCCTAGGCCTAGACGTCTTTCCTGCACAAGAGATGTGAGAACTC
The DNA here is from genome assembly GCF_053477565.2 of Lygodium microphyllum. Lineage (NCBI taxonomy): Eukaryota > Viridiplantae > Streptophyta > Polypodiopsida > Schizaeales > Lygodiaceae > Lygodium > Lygodium microphyllum. The sequence goes on along the minus strand of NC_141142.1, from coordinate 75,289,218 downwards.
AATGAATAAGATAGAAAGTGAAACCCTCTTTTATATAACCCTAAACTGTAAGACTCATTCACATAGATGCACTCTCTCTCTTTTTCTCTTAAACTATAAATTGCATTCACACTGAACATATTGTTCATCTTACAATCTTAACTCTCTTCGAACCCATTTTTTGCCTTGTTTCTAGCCGCTTGGCATGGTTTTCTTTGGCACTTGAGGTTTCATAACACACTCTTTTAGTGACATGACGTGATTCCAAGCCAAAGATGATGCCTCCAAGGTTGCTATTTGGGAAAAAAAAACTCACAAGTGGGTCTTTTAGTCCCCCCCCTCCCCCCCCTCTCTCCTCCTTAAAACAAGGAAAAGAGAAGAGAAGAATGGTAAAATAATCCTCTTCTCTCTCCACTTTTACAATCTCATTTTGCCTTTTTATATTATCTACAAAGATATACTCATATTCCTTTTCTCTCCTCATTCAAGAAGTATTTTTGAACCAAATTTTATATTAAAAAAGGAGTTAGTTACGAGAGTGTGGTGCTTCGTTTTCAATACAAAATGATTTGTAGATACGAGGTAATTGATCTTTTAATCGAGATTTTAAGTTATTTTGGGAATTTTTCTAGCTTTTGGTATTAAAAAAAAACCAATTGGTCAAATTTCGTGTTTTTTGGAAATATTTTTGGAAATAAAATAAAAATTTCCAAAATATGAAAACTCTTGGATATCCTTACTCTCTAAGCTATTTTCCCCCATATCTATACTCTCTCATGGCTCTATTGTGACCTCTTCTATATGTTTATGCAACATTCATTAATAGAGTGAATTACTTACACCCTCCTTTTCCTTGGTACCTTTGTGTGCCTCTTTGTGTATCTCCACTCTACCTCCTGTGACAACTAAGTAGGCTTTCCATTTCTATTAATAGTAAAATGAATACATGAAAGAAGGAGCTGCATATTGAGGTAGAGATTGAATACACCCCATTATTCAAAAGAACCTAGCATACTAGTGTCAATCCTCAGGTTCTGTAGAGTTATAGGCAAATGGGATTGAAGCATGTGAACTTGTGGGTTGATGGGGGAATCTACCAAATTGACCCCTTAAACAATAGACCTCCAACTTTCTCAGGAATCACAATTTTTTTGAAGTATGTGTGCGAGGGTAAAAATGGGTTGCTCAATTACACGGCGGCTCAATGATTAGGCATTCAAAGTATTTACAACTTGCCAAGCAACCATTAAAAAATTTCATAATGTGATCACTCCACATTAACTTCATATACGACAGCTCATAGGAAAAGTGCTATAGTTGAATGACACTATAATTCAACAAAAAAATCAAATTATTTCAATGCAGGACACTATCCATGACATTGGTATCTCATATGAGGAGGCAAAGGCACAATTGGACAACTTGAGGAAGATCAACAACAAGCTAACACAGGAGCACAAATGAAAGAAGAAGCCAATCAATGAGTTAATTGTGAAGAGTGACCAATGGAAGCGATGTATCAAAGCATGCAAGGTAGCTCAAAATGAGAACTTAGGTGAGGGTGAGGTTGGATCATGTATTAGTAGATTACTGAAGGCAAGTTCATTGGAAAATGCTTTGAGCAATCCTAAGTTTAAGGTTGTGAAGGAAAAGGTGATTGAGTGTACATTAAAAGGTGTGCCAAATGAGTTCTCAGCTATAGATGCATAATCCATTTGTGATAGAACCGGTATTAACACAATGACTTACTTAAAGATATTCAAAGGTGTGAAGGTTGGGTTTGGTTGTGTGCTGAAGAGAAATAGAATTGTGCCTCTTCCTCAACCTTTAAAGTTAATAGAGGCCCAACGGCAACTTAATACAAAGGTTTTGGAGCTAATAGGAGATTTCATGCATGTTCAATACATGAAAACACTAAAGGCTAGGACCAAAAATGCATATGAGGTGAAGTTCACCAAACTCAACAATTACTATTTAGATTTGTATAAGGTGCAGTCGGCAATGGTAATGTACTACAATATGTCTATTGAGGAATACAATAGCAAATTGCAGTTTTTTATAAAATTGGATGAAAGTGAGGTCGTCAAAGGAGTAAAGCTTGAAAGAGTTAGTGTAACTTTGATTAATAGAGCTTTACAATTCGACAATAATAACCTCAGGAAATTTAGTGTTCAATCCGAGCGCCATGTGTGGTGGCTCGTTGCATTTGAAGTTCTTAAGGAAACATTTGAGGTGCTGCAGTTGTTCTTTACCCACACAAGCATTCCAAATATCATCGATCATCAAGAACATGGTGAAATGCTCTCTGTTGAAGGGTATGGTCGATACTTGGTTGAATGGCATCTTGCAGGAGACTTGAAAACTTTAAAAATGCATGTGTGGAATCTCCAATGGTGCAAATACAAAGAATCCATGCCTATATTGCTTGACAAAGAGGGTGGAAGGAAAGGACAGAAAGAAAAACTAGCAAAGGGTGACAAGTGCTACCAACGCACAATAGAGAAGATCCCACTTGGAAGCCCATCTTCAACATTCCATTGGATCGTATTCACATTTTTTCATTGCATGCTTTTATCAGAATCATGGAGAAACTCGTATATGAATACATTTTCTTTGCTTATAGGATGCAACCAGAAAAACAAGCCATTGCAACATGTAGGAATCTTGATAGGTGAGTGACCATCGAAAGCATTGAAAGACATTATACAAATAGCTCTCATAGGTACTTCAACAAGAGTTACAAAAGTAAACCCATTGGGGAAAGGGTGTTTCAGGGTCAGCTTTAGCACACCAGAGCAATCTTCAATGGCTCTTTCCACTAGCCCATTAGATGTTTGAACTACAATTGCTTTCTTTGATGGATGGATTGAGGGCAAGGATTATTCCATGCTTAGAGATGAAACGATTATCATAGTACAACTCCTTGGCCTTGAGGAGTATTTCTTGCCTCATATAACTCGAATTGGCAAAGCTTTTGGGCATGTCATTTAATGGGATAGGGTCTTCATAGATGTAGTGGCAAAGGGATAACCTCAACACCCATAAGCAAAATTTATGGTCCCTACTTCAACATTGGGATCCCTTCCTCAATCCATCAAGATTCCATCCATGCACGGAGGGTATATGATTCAAACGATATATTACAATGGTCTCCCATGATAGTGCTTTACTTGGAGTATGGTAGGCCACCAGTGATAGAGAAGAGGTTCACAATCAAATTTAAATTGGATGTAAGAGGTAGAGTTCATTCGTTTTTTTTTTCTACGCATTTTTTTCTCTTTGCCACAACCACACACCTTGCGTATCATAAGTCAAGAATACGTGTGCTCTTGACCAACCAGTTTATGCTCAGAAAACAATATATTTCTAAGGTAACAAACCTTTATTGGTCATATTTCTTATGCATAGGTGTCATGATTTATTCTCAATTTCAATGAGAGCAATAGAAATCATTGAATAATTTATTTTAAGGAGTCCATCTTTACTTGTGTTAAATTTTTCCATTGCTAAACGGTAAATTTTGTTGGATGAAACGTGATAAGGCTCCACAAAGCTCCTTTGATATCCATAATCACATTTCATAAGTCATTAAGTCATAAATCGTGAATGCTCAATGAAATGCGAAAGATGATGCCACGATCATGCTGCTTGAATGCTGAACTCACATTTCATAAGTCATTTTGAAGGCAATTAGGACTTACAAAAATTTAAATTGCTTATTTGGATGTAAGCAAATGTGGATTGGTTCTTTGTATTCCTAAACTTGTCTTGTTGTTTTAGAATTTGGTTCTGTGAGTAATCAAAATGACTAAAAGGAATATTTCTCTAGAGGGAATGGAGGAAGAGGATCTACAGGATATGTGTGATGAGAAGCTCTTTGATTTCCTCCATGCAACTAGAAATTCATCCGAATTCAACTACATTAGAGACATGCTCAATGTTCCCTTTGATTTGCAAGAGCTCTTGAAGGATCTTGAATGCAAACTAAAGGATTATAGGGAGTATTATGATAGACATGTGCAAGGCCTAGATACTGAGGGATTTGTCCATTATAATGATGTAGTGGAAGCTACCAATGTTGCTAGAATAACTATGCAAATAAGGTTTAGCCTCATTGATAAGGAATTCAAGAAGTGGGAAGCAGATTGCCCTTTTCATCAGAATCAACATCAATGTCTTCTTAACCACAAGGATGTTGGATTTCTTGTATATCTTCAATATATGGATAGTTTTTCTTTAGATACAATACAAGAGAAGAAGACAAAGGATATTGCAATTAAAGATAAAGAGGTTAAAGAGAATGGGAAATTATTTTAGGAGGATGGATGTTGATAACCAACTAGTGCAAGGATTTGATGTTGCTTTGTTTAAAAGTGAGAATATTACAAAAGTGGAAGAAAAGGAGATAGAGTTGAGTGCAAAAATTGAAGAAGGTCCTCTTGATTATGTTCCAATAATTTCCACTTAGCTCATTAAAAAAAAGAGATATGTATTGCTAAATGATATTCAATTTTAATCTCGAAGAAGATTACTTCTTTGCAAAGTTAACAAATAAAGAAAGTTAATAAAAAAGTCTTATATGAGTCAAAAAATGAAGAGACATACGTATGCAAACTTTTTACAATATAGTGAGTGAAGTATTGATCATCCCAAGCTTCTCTGGTTGCCTTTTTAAAAATGTTCAATTGGTTTTTGAAGTCTTTGAGATCATCATCATTCCATTTAGTTTTATCACAATAAAAGAATACTTTGTCTAGTGTCACCCAAACATTGGCTTTTCTATTTCAAGATTATCCATTATTAGCATGACTCTTAACTGTATTATGTAGGGACTTCCACTGATTGTATCTAATAGTTGAGCCACCTTTCCTAGATTTTATCTTACCAAGTCTCCCATGAAAGCCTAGGACCTTCCTCGAACCTTCTAACCTTCACTCCACCAATAGATGGCTTTTTGGAGACACAATTGCCATCCTTAGACTTTTCAAGATCTAGTAACAACATTATCACTATGCAAACCAATTGCAAATAAGAATTTTTCAATCTTTGTTGTAACATGTGTTCTAGTTGATAATGGCTTCAGCTTCCATGCAAACCCTATATAAAGATGAACAAGCTTTTCAATTATCGTGCAAAGTGCATAAAGTGTACAAATATGGGCATTCACTAAATGAATATCTAGGACTAGCTTAAACTATGGATCCTTGTGCTTAGAGGGAGCTCTAATCCAATTGCTTAAGTTCAACTCTATGGTTGGGGACATACAATATAGACAAGGAGATCTTGAGTTGGCTCCCTTTGACACATTGTACATACATTTGAGTGTCTTTAAGTCACCACCTATGTGACACTCAATCTTATAGTTTCCAAATCCTTCAGCAAAGAGCTCTTCTCTTGCGTGCTATCTCTTAATAACATCATGTATTAGTGTTTGATGAGATACTCAATACAATATATCAAAATCCTCGGTATCTACTTCGAATGCTCCTAGCCATCAAATGTTGTGTTCAGATTGAACACTAAATGACATTGAGTGATTGCAATGACTTGATGCAACTGATATATTCATCAAATAAAGGCCTTAATAAGGAAACCCTATTGTTTCAAGCCCGCTTTCTCTGCTTCCAACCGTTGGAAGTTGATAAAGAGGAGGATCTATTACAAATACTAGAGAGGCAAGGAGAGAAAGACGGACTTATAGAGCTGACCTATGAGGAGTCCTTGGAAGAAAGAGCATGTAAAGAATTGACCACAAGGCTTAGAGATAGGTGGATATATAGGCTTCTCAATAAGGAGTAGTATAGTTACTTAGATGGGAGAGACCCTCTCTAATTTTGTGCATTTCAGAATCTCACTTTCATCAAGTTTAACCACAAATCTAGCCACTCCTTGTGTCTCTTCTAGTGATAAGTCATAGAATTTGATTATTAAACCTTGTAGGGTGGGCAAGTTAAGTAAAATATTGTTAAATTCATTGAATACAAATTCCTTTTTCTTGCCCTTGAAGCAAGCATTGATGTGAAAAGGCTCACATAGAATCTCCATCACTTTGTTATTCATTCTCTGTTTGATAGTTCTAATAACCACATATGGCCTTGAAAGTATGCAATCTCATACTTGTCCTTGTTTCATATTTGATTGTAAAAGGTGAAAAAGTTACATATAAGCATCTCAACTGATGCCAATACTATCTAGTATCTTTTGCATTAATTATCCAAAGGATGATCCTTTATAAATGACTCAAAGCATTATTTCTTTGCCTTTTTAAAAATTTTTCTTTTGCAAAATAACTTTTGAAACTATTGAAGAAAGAATGTGAAAAATAAAACTGAGATACTTCTAAAGAATCTCTTTCATTTGCATTCGGTTGAAGAAGAGACCTAAACAAAATTAACATCACAAATCAATACAATTAATCATAAACAAAGTCATATATAATATTTTTAAAGTGAAAAAAATATATCTTGCTGCTTGGATTATTTTACTACAACTACCTCCTCCTTGTTTGAGACTCTCAATATTTTTAAGAGCCCTTTGTTGATTTTGAAGGCCTAAAATAATTTGCTTTTGTTGACAAGATTTGATGTGTTTCTCCAATGAATGAATCCTCTGTTGACAGCCCTCTAGCTTCTACAATAACTCATTTTTACGTTTTGATAAAAGATAGTTCTCCAATATGAGGACATCATTTTTTGTAACCAAGTTAAGTGTATAACCTAGAAACCCATTATAACCATCACCAATGAACCTCATTAGTGAAGAGCTATTATAGAAAGGCAGAATGCTATTTTTGCTAGGATCTTTGGGATATAGCCTACCATCTAACCAAAGATTAAGTTTCTTCTTTCCTTCAAACCTGAGTATATGTTTTGTAGACTTTATAATAGTGATGGGTTTTGTTTCCTTCCTTATTGGTTCATATTCACTATTCAACTCAATATGAAGATGACATAGAGATCTTTTACTAGAACTACATAGATAATTGGACAATTGATCCATAGCTAAGGATGTGATTAGAAGATTGGATTGAAAAATTATGTGAATTCGAAATAAGAAGGAAAATGAAGAAAAAACTTGTATAAGGAGGGGAAAGAAAGAAGAGACTGATAATGTAGGGAAGTAATCAAACATTGAAAAAAATTCAAGTTGAATATTAGTTTTCACTTTAATGAGGATGAGTAAGATCTTCATTATGACAATCTTTATGATGGTGGCCTATATTTCTAGGTTTGATTTGACCATGAGAATATCACAATAATGACTTATTAACGATTTTTGATATATTTACTTATTAGCATATAAAAGTTTATTAAAAGCTAAAAATGATTTTATTTTCTAAAATATTTGCTCTCTCTAGGATTGCTTAATAGGACATTTTCAAGACCTCAAAACTCCTCGAATGATTGGCAGCACTTCAAAGGAGAAGGAAAAGACAACCAAGATGTAGGTGGGTGGCAAAGAGAATATATGTAGCTAAAGCAGAAATAGATGCTATGAAAGAGGCCAAATCATAGTATAAGTACCATGCAAGGGCCTCTTTTTGGGCACAAGCAAGAGATAGGGGAAACAAGAATTTCTTTCACACCACATGTCCTAAAAACTCTAGATAAGGTGTTAGGTGACGTAGAAGAGTAGATGGATCCCTTGCCTAAGGGCCATAAGAGGTTGGCCATGTGGCCATGGATTATTACACTACTTTGTTGGGCATCATGATGAGGCCTTTGAGATTTGAGAGGGATAGAGAGATTGTGTGGTAGAGTACCAGGAGAGGGGCCATAGAGAGCATGATACCACATGAGAATTTTGCTTGGATCCCCTATGGCACTTCTATGAGATACATGGGTTTCCATGTAGGCATTGATATTTCTTCAAAATAGCTAGTTGGCACCCTTATTACTTAGCATAAAACAAAAGCTACTAAATGGGAGCACAGTAAGACTATCACTAGCAGGTAGGGTGATAGTTGCAAATCAAGTTTTATTAGCCACCATGTGGTACATAACTTCTTGTTGGGCCTTGTCTAGGTCATGCATTGGCCAAGTGAAGTGACTTATCACATGAATTTCATTTGGTCAGGTGGACATAGTAGTCTTATGAGGGTTAAGGTATCTAGGATGTTATCATCCATCCTAGATCCAAGGGTGATTTGGGGGTTATTGACCCAGATAGTGAGAGTAGAGCACTTGTGATAAAGCTCATTGTGAGGGGCCTTCTTCTAGGCAAGGAGCCATGGAAGAAGCTACTATTATGGAGATTACAGACTATTGCTCATGTTTGTGGAGGGTCGTGGTAGCATAGGACACATCGATTATTTTGACATATGCAAGGCAAAAGGCTCAAGAATAGTTTTGAGGTTGGATTTTCTACAACTATTATATGGGATGGAGATTAGTATCTACAAGACTTCATTAGATTGACCCAACGAGTGTTGAAGAGAAGTTGAGGCAGCTACTTCTTTTTAATCAGCTACTCCAGATAGAGAGAGGCCGCACCATTGGAGAGAGGACCCTCTCGGTCTTCGGGGAGATTCTCTACAGAGGTAGCTTTTATAGTGGAGGATTGGTTTGTCTTTCTAGAGCTATGAGACCATATAGAGAGACTTGGAGGTATCAAGGGGTCCAGTGTCATAATCTAGAGGAGAGATTCTTCTTGCAATGGCAGCCACTACTAGTGGAGAGATTGTGCTTACTTTTCTAGTAGCGATGGATGGCAGACTTAGACAAGAGGATTTGGATTAGTTAGAGTTCACAAGATGCTCTCGATAATTAAAGGATTAGATTCGTGGGTCATCGTGATAGGACTTGGTACTTAGACCCAAACCCTTAGACTTGTATTTTAGGTTTTCCAAAGAATGTTAGAGAGGACAAAATTTGTCACTATTCAATTGTTCTAGTATGTAGCATTTGACAATTTTGATGGCAATTGGAAGGAGGAAAGCTTCTACTACTCTTAACACACACACACACACACACACACACACACACACACACACACACACACACACACACACACACACACACACACACACACACACACACACACACACACACACACACACACACACACACACACACACACACACACACACACACACACACACACACACACACACACACACACACACACACACACACACACACACACACACACACACACACACACACATGTACAAAAACAATCCCTCTTTATTCACAAGTCTTTTAAGTACTATATCAAAGATACACTCACCACTAAGGTACATTTTCCTTAAGATAATAAAATGCTAATTGTGTGATGGCGTTGTTGAGAATAAGAAAGTAATATGTACATTTATCTTAAATCAATCTTGTTGAGGATAATTGTAATTTTCATGGATTAACTCCTTTGTTCATGCCTTAGTGTTTTCACTTGATTGTGTAATAAGACATAGAAAGAGCTCAGGTTTGAGCACACATTCATCGAAATGTGAGCTTTGATTGATACCTTGAGTTACAAATAGCATAGTTTCAAAGTTTTATTTCTTTGTTGATAGGTTGCAGTTTGAGATTTTCCCATTGAGCTCAATTGTAGTCAAGGTCTTTTAGCTCTACTGGAATTCCTTATCTCTTCTCATGGGGTTGTGAGTAGGTTTTCTCCTATGCACTGCTTGGACAACATATTTGCAAGTCCCTTAAGGAGTTCCACAAAGACTTTGACTAGATAGTTGAGGTTGAACTTAGAGCACAACTTAGAGCACCCATCGTGGCATTTATTTCCTAAAATTTCATGGAACCGAGGAAATATCCTCAAAGTTTCACTAAGAAGTTGGGGTTGGGTTGTGTCATACAAAGGATTAGTGACCTTGTCGTAGAGCTTCAAATCCTTAGTTACTAATTGCTGGGTGAGGGCCAAAGTTGGATTAAAGACTATGAGAAATATTAGCATTAGCAACATCTCCAATACCCATAGAATATGGAACCACCAAACAATCATTCCTACATAGGTTCATGGGTGTAGAAACTCCATAGGATCAATGGAAGAAGATGGAACAATGGCAGTTAGTGGTAGGTCAGACTATTGATGCATTTACCCTAGAATATGAGATATTGTGGGAGTAATGAAATGTGTCAATTGGGATGGATAAAACATACTAAAAGTTAAGAATTTCATGGAGAAGATCCAAGTGGGGGTGAGAAAGGAGCTAGAGTTTAAAAGGCATGATACATTTGAAGGGACAAAATGATAATACTAGATAAAGAGAAGAAAATACAAAAATAAAGAAAAGGGGACACAAGAATATGAGATATTGTGATAGGTCAAACTATTGATGCATTTACATGAGATATTGTTGGAGCGAAAAAATGTGTCACTTAGGATGGATAAAACATACTAAAAGTTAATAATTTCATAGAGAAGATACAAGTGGGGGTGCCTAGAATATGAGATATTGTGGAAGCAATGAAATGTGTCACTTGGGATGGATAAAACATACTAAAAGTTAAGAATTTCATAGAGAAGATCCAAGTGGGGGTGAGAAAGGAGCTAGAGATAAAAAGGCATGATACATTTGAAGGGACAAAATGATAATACTAGATAAAGAGAAGAAAATACAAAAATAAAGAAAAGGGGACACAAGAATATGAGATATTGTGATAGGTCAAACTATTGATGCATTTACATGAGATAATGTGGGAGTGAAAAAATGTGTCACTTAGGATGGATAAAACATACTAAAAGTTAAGAATTTCATAGAGAAGATACAAGTGGGGGTGCCTAGAATATGAGATATTGTGGAAGCAACGAAATATGTCACTTGGGATGGATAAAACATACTAAAAGTTAAGAATTTCATAGAGAAGATCCAAGTGGGGGTGAGAAAGGAGCTAGAGATAAAAAGGCGTGATACTTTTGAAGGGACAAAAGGATAATACTAGATAAAGAGAAGAAAATACAAAAATAAAGAAAAGGGGACACAAGAGGCACCAAGGGATGAACAACAAAAACTTAGTAAATGGAATCAAAATTTCCAAATCTTGTCAGGGAATGGAGAAAGGTTAACCCAGAACAAGAGAAACCAGTTCAATCTGGGTCATCCCATAATGGGTCATAAGTCTGCACTATTCTATGTAGCTACTAGGCATGTCCTTGCTAGCAATCATATCCTTCCTATCTCTCTTTTGTATGTATATAAAAGCCCAATAAGCTTCCTTGATAGACAAAAATGCATTATTTACCTTCACATGATCACCTAATTGTAGCTCTATTAGTTCTCATGTACCTCCATGTCTCATATTAAAGCCCCTAATGTGATGTGGTTGGAGCTATTGTCCTGTGTATCAATTGGGTTGCTGTTGCTCAAAACTGGCACACTCTACATAGCCTTGTGTATGATTCCACCTTCATATATAGCCAGTTGGGATTATTCAAATCCCCTCATAGGAGACAGTGCACTTGATTCCATCACCTAGTTTTCATCTGGTCAAAGTATAAAGAGACTTAGAGGGAAGACAAGTACACATTGAGCTTTTATCTCACTAAGCTAAGAGAAAAATAAAGGTTGTTAAGGTTGGTCGCACACCGTTGTGACAAGCTGATGATTGTTGCTTTCTTTGGGAGTTCGAGAGGTTCTTATTGGCTATGGTGATTAAGCTTCAACTTATAGAGGCTAGCACAAAGTCGCTTCACCTTACCACTACTCTTTAATATCTCTACTGTGTCAGCCAGAGAGGGCTTGCAATTCTTTCAAAATCCTCCCAATATATTTGTGGATGAATCCCTTTCTATGGATTGGTTCTGAAATCAATAGGCCTTTAAAGGAGAACATCTTCGTTGATGGTTTCTTTATGGATGTAATTGAATCTCTTTTCCTTTTCCCTTATTGGATCAGATCTAACTGCTACAAGCACAATCAATCCTTCCTGTGCAACCATCAATGCATGCACAAATGAAAAAAGAAACAGCAGCAAGTGTTTTTAGCATAGAAAGTAGTCCCACCCAAATCTAGGGTCTCTTTTAAGGTCCCACCTTATTCTTAGGGTTTCGCTTCCTACTTGCAACTCTTTTTTCGAGATCTAGAAGATATTTCGTGAATCTGAAGTCTATTTTATCCTTATGAAAAATTTGGTATTTTTGCCCTTAAAAATAACATGGATATTTATACCTATGGCAGGCAATTCATGCACTATCTTGCCCTATCCTGCACTTAGCAGGATTTCAAATGCTTTTCCAAGTCTCTTTAGACTTTAGAATTTGTATTGACAAATTCTTATCAATGTCTAACAAGTACTATAGACTTCTAATATCTATTTAATTTCTTGATACTGATAGTTTCAGGGTTATCGATTATTTCATAGTTGTTTTTGCTTCAATATTCTCGATATTTTAGGTAAGGTTTTCTCGCTAATTCATACGTGGGTCAACTCAGGATATTGACGCTCTTGCTAATATAACCATTAATATTAACATTGCATGTGTTTTCAGTAAGAAAATAATTTTTATTTTATTCTACTCATATTCTATGGTTTAATCGATGATGTGCAAGAACTTCAACGTTATCTAGAAAGAACAATTTTCATTTAGCTATGTCCTAAGTACAATGTTGATTGTTTTTCTGAAAACTTTATTCTAAGCAATGCAAAAATTATAAGTGCAAATTTTCTTTCATTTTTCATACATCGAATTATATTTGCCCCCTTAAGGAATCGAGATGTCCTCATCTCGAAGGGAATTGGGGGTATTGTTGGTTGAGAGTACTCTCGTTAATCCGTGTGGCATCTTCTTCTAAATAGTCCTTCCACTAGATGAGGTACTCTTTGAGAGTTCTACTTCTCAATCTCTTTTCTCGAATGTCTAAGACTGTATCTGGTCAAAGCTCAAGGACTCCTTGGCTTGGCATTACAACTTATTGATCATTAAGTACATGGCTATGATTGGATAAATATTTCTTTAGTAGGCGAACACAAAATACATTGTAAACCTTTACGTTCTCGAGAAGTTAGAGTTTGTAGGAATTGGGCCCTCACAAACTGAGAGCCATCACACGTGTGTATGTCCATGTGGACATTGGAAGGCCAACACCAGAGCACACAAAGCTCATAGCGGAACCCCTGACTTGGGATAAGCAACAACATGTTTGCTCCCGCTATGTAACTATCATTGAAGAAGTCATGAAGGACATCCCAAAAGCCACAGCTAGAGAATTGTGCTTGATACCCTCACTCTATACTGCTCAATGTGAGACAAACAAGGAAAAGCTCGAAGCAATCAAATAAAAAGGGAAAGGACAAGGTAACTTTGTGCAAAAATGGTATTCCAACCAAAGTTGGGCAGCCAAAATTGACCACCAACTAATGACTCTTGCTAAGCAAAGGAAGGCCCTTTGGACATCAATACATGATCCCATGTACGTTGCCCCAACCTCATTAAGAGTATTGGCAATGATCCATTAGGTCCAACTTTCTGCCATTGTCCAAAAATATCCCTTGTACAATAAACTACTTCTAGAAGAAGATCTACACGTGGCTAGCACAGTAGGAGTAGGGAGCATGGTACTTGATGTTAGCGCATATGTCTTCTGCCTCACTCAAGTCCCTACAATCCTAGATCTCTATGCTTTCCATCAATACAACCTTGACTTCTTCAACTAGCTTCGTCCAAGCCTACATGACAGGAACCCTAAACCATCTCTTGGTTCTGCACTAGAGTCACTCGAACCTCCAAAGCAAGAGAAAAACAACTCTAAATACAACACCCACTCTAATAAGAAGCAATGGAGGCATGTTCCTATGGATAAGGATGAGAGTCTAGAGCAAAGAACCAACCAGGAGCAACTACCAATGCAATTGGATGAGGGGCTAAACAGAGGGGAATTAGCTGAAGAGCTAGAATCTCCAAGAATGGAGGAAGTTTGTACCCTCACAACCTAGAAAGGTTGTTCAGCAAGCCATGGTAATGTCCCATGAGGACACACTAGGAAAAGAGAATGCTGAGGCCCAACCAATCACATTGATAGCTAACCTAGTTCAGGATCCTAAGTCTTTAAAGGATACACCTTGATTGCCCAAGAAAAAGAGGAGAAAACAGCAAAAACAATGGCAGTTGCAAGTGGCTATAGATGCCAAGAAGATTGAAACCAAGAGTGGTGAAGAGATGAGGAATAAAACATCCATTCCACCCATGAATGAACCCATTGCCATCTCTCCTAACAACAATGAAACCTCAGACACATCCGTGTGTTCTGATAATTCAAAGCAACCATTACCATCAATGGGTGCTTGCAACACTCAATCCATCGACAACAGAACTTACATTGACCAATCAAGAGTGGATACAATACTATCACAACAGGTTGACAAAACTATACTAGTCACTTCCGAGGAGAACCATGACACAATAGCAGCAAAGCCTCAGGAGAAACATGAAAACCCTGAAAATAGGAGCAATCCTAGTAGCGATCAATCTTGATCATCTAGGCATGAGTCTCCAGCTATTCTAAAGCCTAGGGAAACTTCTAGAACCTTGCATGAGATAGCAATCGAGCAAGCCCTCATTGAACTTAGAAGTGTCACATAGTCCTTGATTGAGTTGGATGCTAAACTCAAATTATTCACACATGCCTACGTCCTTGCAGGAATGAGCACATTCCCTAGGGAGTAGCTTGAGGAATATTTGTCATATCAGCTATCTTGGAAAGAGCAAGAATATCTTAACAAGCACTATGACAAGCTCCTACATGAACATATGCAACTCATCTCATTGATTGACAATCCAGCATTCTTCCCAAACAAGTATAAAAGTATCGATTTCCTTTGACTTAGGGTTTCGTAATCCTTGAGCTCTCTACTTGCCTTTGAGGCCTGGAGTTATTTGTATCTAGCCTAACCCCGAATTGGATTGATGAAAATAGTAGTTATCTCAAGGCATTTTAGTCTTAACCCTTACGATCATTGCTTGTACTAACTACACACATCATCAAGATCCCAATCTATCAAACATGAGCTATTAGTTCATGGTATTAGCAAGAACTTGGGCAAGGATCTAGAGTTTCTAAAATGAATTTCTTTTAGACTAGGTTGCTTACTATGCAATCCATCAAGTGTGCAATCTACAATATATACCTTCAATGTGGTGAAAACATATCTCCTATTTACAAGAAAAGGGGAGTTGACAATACTTTGGAACCTTATATGCTATTTATGCTATGTATGAATTTATCGCATAGCATCTTAGATGTAATTGACTTCTCTCGATACATGCATTTTGAAAAGTCAGTATTGTGAGTATTTGAGATGAAGTTTATCCCTTCCAATGATTTTATTCTCGTGCAACATAGTATGAGACCTATTGTATCTCATGCCGAAATCAAAGCAAGCATCTAACAATTTAGAAATGTATTACTTATGTCCAGTACTGTAGTTGTATTAACAATGATACCCTCACTTGAAGCTTCTTTGCTGATTGTGGGATTGCCACCTGCACATGACATTCTTCGCCTGGGGGCCATTCTCGATCTTCTCTTCTAGGTGTGACCCTCACAGGAACTTCAATAGCCTCTCGTTCAAATAGAGGGGCAATTGGAGGAATAAGCTCATGGGGTAGCGGCAAAGGGAAGGTGCATCTGGACTCCCTCTAAGGAGGGGAAAAAATGGGAACCTTCTAGAACCCTCTCTCTCTCTCTCTCTCTCTCTCTCTCTCCGTGCAGCATGCCAAGGCATCCCCCTCTTTGTTTTCATGGGGGGGAAAGGGATGTGGTTTTATAATGGGGGAGGTGGTATGGGGTGGTGGTGGTGGTGTCTCAGCCCACCCACCATTTGTCAGCGAGCGCATGGCAGCGGGGGAGTTCTCGACCTCCAAGGTGGTTGGCGGACTGGTCGAGTTGGTGGGCCAGGAGGTGGTAGGCCATGTGGCCTCCCCCCTCATCATCATCATCGTCTTCATTATCTTGTCCTCTCCCCCCGGCACCTATTCGGCAACAACAAGGGAGAGGAGATAAAAACATTTGCAATAATTTTAGGTTCCTATGGAACACGCGAAGGGGGGTTTATTTCTCTCTCTCTCTCTCTCTCTCTCTCTCTCTCTCTCTCTCTCTCTCTCTCTCTCTCTCTCTCTCTCTCTCTCTCTCTCTCTCTCTCTCTCTCTCTCTCTCTCTCTCAAGATGGAGAAGTAAGAAGTAAGAAGAGAGCTCCATAAGATTGTACATCACAAGGATGACCTTACTCATTTAATTTTTAGTTTTTATAGGTGGCTTTGATTTTCTAAGTGCACACTCATCCTTTTGGCCCAAATCAGTATTTCCTCATTCAATGCACACTCTTTTCTTTTTACAAGCCTATTCCAATTTTATTGAGACAAAATTTTATGCTTATGATGCCTCACTCAAATAATACTACAATTCACATAGGAGTGAGCTTGGCTTTCTCTCAAAATAAAGTATAACATAATTTTTCATCAAAACGATGAGTGTCAAGAGATGCTCTTGTGTTCTCTTTCTCTCTAGCTTGCCTTGACTTTATCTTTACCTTCTTAGAAGAGGTTAATAGGTGTCTATTCTCTTTTCCTTTTCTTGCTTCTTTGAGACTATTTATTCACTATGAATAGTCACTATTGGAGGAAACACCCATAGTGACCTCAATTTGCATTGCCATAGCATGTCACTATGGACATCACTATGATCATGTCACATAAGTGATAACTTTAGTGACATCATTTGCCTTGCTTAAGCAATGATGAGCGTCACTTAAGCAATGCAAATAATTTTTCTGGTTTTCAAAAAAAAGGGCAACAAATTCACATAACAAAAGCTCTCCAACTTTGATCTCTCTCTCTCTCTCTCTCTCTCTCTCTCTCTCTCTCTCTCTCTCTCTCTCTCTCTCTCTCTCTCTCTCTCTCTCTCTCTCTCTCTCTCTCTCTCTCTCTCTCTCTCTCTCTCAATAACACACATGCAATAAACACTTTGGGGTGTTCAACATATACTACAACAAAAGATGGTTGGTGATTAAAGTAGCTAAAATATAGTGAATATGTGAATATAGATTTATATGTATACAATGTCAACATGTACAATATAATATATACATAATGTAAAAGCAAGTTGTATGGTTGTATGTATGCAATATCAAAAAAAGCTGCTAAGAGCTAGTTGTTTCCGCTCTCACAATCATTGTAATGATTGTCACCATGTCCTATGTGATCATCAAGAGGTGCCTCTGGTGACCATGTAACATCATATGCATTACATCGTGACTACATTGCATGCAAAAATAAGTAATATGGGATGAGCCACATTGATGGAGGTCTATTTATGTTGAGCTTTATGATTTTAGACACACAATGCCTTTTTTATAGTATAATATTAATGCCATACTCAGAGCTAAGAAGCTACAACTTCCATGCCCTCATACACAATATCTGAAGAAGTAAAAGAATTATAGATAATTCTTGTTTATAACATCAACTTACTTATAAAGATGACACACTTTCAAATTTAAAGATAATGGTGGTGCTTGGCTTAGTTGTGTGGGCCTTCCCTTTGATTTAAAAAAGCAATACCTTGTGCATTATCAAGTCTTATCTACATGTAATGATTACAAACAATTCAAATAATGAAACAATCTCACTTATTCAATTTTTTCAAATGTGTCATCTCATTATAGTCTTCTCAAGTCCACCTCCTCAAGTTGAGCTCTCTCTCTCTCTCTCTCTCTCTCTCTCTCTCTCTCTCTCTCTCTCTCTCTCTCTCTCTCTCTCTCTCTCTCTCTCTCTCTCTCTCTCTCTCATCTTGATTTCCCTCTAATGATAGGCAGTCTCTAGTTCTGATTCTCTCCACGTATCTAATAGGATCTCCGATAGCTTTCTAAAAACTAGTTTTTATAACAACAATAGCTACAACTAGCCAATAGCCAATAATATGACGTATCCCACATCCAGATGACTCTACAATATTGCTTCTATTGTCAACTCAATTTGTGCCTCCTCTTTAGATTTCCTTATCCCTTTACTAGCTATAGGGCCTCCTTTTCTTTTTCCCTCTAGCAAAGATGGTCCTCACTCTCTCAAGTCGGCTGCCCCTCTAAGCCTCTCTTCAAAATTGTAGCAGTTCCTTGCTCAAAAGCTACACACAAGAGGGCTAAGGATAGATTTCAAACACCTTTTCTTGCTCTAATGTGGGAATGACCCAAGTTGCTACTTTACACGTAGGGAGCGCCTGGGGAGTCCACCTACTATCAGAAATCATCTGTATAACATGCATTCAAAGGATATTAAGAAATACCCTTTCTTTACATGCTATAAGGCCTTTAAATGACCCCTTTTACTTTACTAAACTTATGGATTTTTAAATTGTAATTAAAAAACCTATTTTGTAAATATAATAATAATTTTTTAAGAAAATATAATACCCTCCCTTTTGAACTCACGTGGTATCTCGGGGAAGTTACTATATGTATATCTTCTACATCATGTGCATTCAAAGCCTATTACCCATAGCCCATGCATTGCTAATAAATGCATCACCATCTCAGGCATCCACTCATCTTGAATGATCAAAATGAATGCTTCTTCATGTCGTTGGCAACCGCAAGATACTATGGCTGGAAGTAGAGCACTTTGCCTTGGGTGAGGAGCTCCTTCACCTCCCCACACATGGAGAACCTTTTTAGTACAACTATTATTATTATTATCTAGGTTCACATTATCATTGAAATACATAAATACTCATCATATTTGTCATTGGAATATATAAATATTCTACGTACTATCGAGTGCTAAAATCTCCACTATAGCCCATTTAAAGTCATGATTTGTATGTAGCATTTAGTGTTGAAAGATATGGAAGTGTGAAATAGTCAATACAAAATTGAAATTAATTTCTTATATGTGTAAACAAACCATGTGCTCAAGTAAACACAGAATGCTAATATACAACGGAACCCCTTTGAATAGAAAAAAGAGCTAAACATGCAGATGATTACATTACATGTTTGCAAGTTTGGAACGTGAGACCTCGTACTAAAGATTCTATTTCATAGTGCCACTAAACCATGAATGTTTATATGACAAGTTTTAGCAATTTTATTTTTATTTAAATTATTACCTATATGGTGGCACTTGTTTCCATGACTTGAATTCCTGACCATCGGGCAAAATAAGTTGGACCCACGAAGTTACATGTAAAGGGCTAATTTGCTATAGGACAAGGTAGGGCACTTGAAATTATCATAAGCCACACAAGAGAAACCTCGTCATCCAACATCCATATTTCTCCTCTAGCTTGTAGTTTCCCCTTTTTCTAGGAACCCCTCTGCTTCTTTGCTCAAGCTATTCATCAATAGCTAAGACTCTCTACTATGCCATATTTACCCCTCCTCATCAAATGGAGAAGTCACCATTTAATCTTCACCATCTTCTTATCTAAATTTCCTTCCTTCCTTCTTTTCACATGTTTCTTAAGAAAAATGCCTCTTTTAGCCTTAAAGAAGATAAGTTCCTATAAAAACCTTGTTCACATGCATATTAGCACACACAAGCATGCACAATGCCCGTCTTATGCACAAGGTCACACACACACACAAAGCAAACATGAGCATTCACACTTAGGCACACTAGTATAGACATGCACGCAAACGCACGAACTCACACAGTAGCTTAGATGCAACTAGGCACACAATTACACATACCATCAATCTTTGCACGTAGCATGCATGAGCATGTACTCATTCATACACACACATATATAAGAAAAAAAACACAAGCATGCACTTCAACATATAATAGACCTCAAGACACATTAATGCACTTATACGTATATAAATGTACATAAGAGGCCATAGAACAAGGTATATTTTCATGTTTATATATGTAAAATAATGCTCCTCTCTTCTCAATCTCACTGCTCATAATTGAAAGAAGATCTATTCTCACCCAACACCCTTGTGAAACTTTGAAATTAGAAGAAGCCCATTAGCCTAACTCTAGGGTCCATTGTTTGGGGTACCTCATGACCCTTGGTGCATCCTAATGAAGGAGACACTTATGCAACTGATAAACTTAAAGCCCATGCATGCAATAATAAGGTGAAAAACGTGAGACAAGATCATGAAATGTAAGGCAAAGCACCCAATGTACACATAGGAAGGATGAATTCATTGGAGAAGTTGTGCCTATATTGTGGCTTTAGTGCCTAACACATTATGCACACAAAGGTTTCATGAGTAACTTAGGTCCTTTAGCGATCATCTCCTCGCCTCTCAACTGATGATGGAACTCCTCTCAACCCCCTACACTCACGAGAAGCTCCTAAAAGATGTGATAGTAAAAAAAGACCTTAGTTTTCAATTGATAACAACATGTCATGGCCCTCAACTCACCCTACCTCCTCTCTCTCATTCCAATGGTACGTAATAAGTGAAAAATATTCTCAAAGTGGTGTGCAACAAGGTGTGTGCCCAATTGATGGTGTTCTCTCATGTGCATGTAGATCTAATGTCACTAAGTATAGCCTCAACAGGCTTCATATGAATTAAAGGCTGTTTGTACTAGTTTCTATATTGAGAGATCCCATCCATTGTCAAATTGCATACATGCCAATGTGTAGATTAGAAATAAAAGGGGCAAGCATGAAATGGATATAAATTTCTTAATTTTTCAAGGCTATCCTTTACCATAGCTATTTTTTCTTGTTTTTTTGAGTTGGAGGAAACAAACCTTTTCCTCATGTAGCCTAGCTTTCCATTAGTCACTTGTAACAAGACTCCAAACTTGACAATAAAAGGTTATATGCTTAAGAAAATTTCAAAGGATAGACAACTTTTTGAGCTCCTAGGCTAGAAGCTCAAGTTCCATTGATTTTCCAAGCAACAAGGAAACAACCATACCTCTGTACAAGACTTCAAAAACCCAACAATCCATTACAAGTTAGGGGTCTTTGGAACTTTCTTGAAAATCATCAAAATGTGCCTAACCACCTTCTTTGCAACCTTCTATGAACCACCCACTTAGAAGAATACATAACTCAACCCTTGAGCCATGGACGTTGAAATTTTCAAGAAAATATATGTACTTGCAATGTAGCAACATTGAAACATGTTTGGTAGAAGAATTGGAGATTTATGAGTTGGTGATATATAACCTTTACACTCAAAGTTTGCCAAAGGGTTGAAAAGAAATCGTGTTGGGTAACCCAACCACTCAAGTGTCACCAAACTTTCTGTAATGAGCCCTTATCTGCATGTGCACTAGGCTTTCAAGGAATAGACCTTGAGAGGTCATATCCACAATCACTATACCACCTAGGGCTTAGTTGACTATACCATTTAGAACTCTTGGGGACCTAGAGTGTCACATACATAACCTTCGGAGGATCTCTTAAGTCTTTGTTGGGAACCCAACCATTCAAGTGTCACCAAACTTTTGCAATGAGCCTTTACCTTCATGTGCACTAGGCTTTCAAGGAATAGACCTTGAGAGGTCATGTCCACAATCACTATACCACACCTAAGGCTTAGTTCACTATACCATTTACAACTCTTGGGGACCTAGTGTATCACATACATAACCTTAGGAGGATCTCTTGAGTCTTCATTGGGAACATCCACTATATGTCCCAAACTGAGCAACCAAATATTGGTACTAGAGAAACTTGGACCATAATAAACACTTTTATTGACTAGTACCTAATGGGGGTCTTCAACCATTTGAAGTTCATTGAGTGCAAAGTAAGGGAGATGGAAGAACCCAGTTACTTAGCCAATGCCTAAAAGAGTTCGAGGAAGCTAGCACACCCCAATCCTGCCTTAAAACATGAGTGTGAGCACCATTGACTTTTGCAATTGGATAATTAATAAGTGGCCCAATACACCACTCATGACCTTGAAGAGGGGCTTCTAAAGCATTTGTTTCTCACAAACTAGGTTGTCACATCTAAACACCACTAGGATTATTGAGGAGGATCATGGGACTAGGTTGGTAGTGCTACCTAAAGTGGATCACAACACCTAGTGGCAACAACTGCACCGAGGAACTTATAACTGCACTTACACTAACCGATTCCAATTTCCCATAACTAAGAGTCAAGATTGAACCTTAGGGGCCATAACTTTTGCAATACAAAGCTACCAAAGTGTTTAAAGAGAAAAAACTATCCTTTGGATCTTTGACGATGGGATAGATTCCTAGATGTTTGAGGGTTTTTATGCAATGCAAACTCAAGCAACAATTTAAGGAGCTAGCTTATAAGAACATCTTGAGTTGGCAAATAGGACAATAGAGGTTTTCAAGGCCGATCTGCTTGGATAAAGAGTCACCATCCTACCTGCAAACCTGACCACATAGGTATAAGAGGATGAAATATTTACCTACATAAGTAGTTGCAAGTGCTTGAAATAGGAAAAAGAATGTCAATTGACTCTAAAATATGTTGTACTAATTGTGATTTAGTACTTGTTTGCACACATCACACTTGAATAGCAAAGTATAAAGCTTTCTTGAGCACCATTACCACAATACTTCTCTTTGATCTTGGCAAATGTGCCCCAAACTCCTCTATGTCCAACCCATAAACTTTCATGAAACTCCTGCATCACCTGTTGTTGAGAAGCCCTATCTCCTAGTACATGTACTGGAGCTCCTCTCTTTTTCTTTGCATGCTTCCATAAATATCCATCTTTCAAGAAAAACCCATAAGCTTTTCTTTTAATCCTTTTGAATTCAGCTTCAGACCACTCAGCCTTCTTTGTCATGAGGCTGAGATATTGGCTTATTTTCAGCCGATCATCCTCATACAACTCTTCCAAAAATTGTGTTCTCACTGAAGCATAACATTGATGATGCTTTCTCTCTACTGCCCATCCCTTCTCCATGGTTACAAGCTCTTTTCTTACTGTTGAAATCCATGTTACAACAATTGTACCTGCAGTAAGAATGTACTCATTCCCTGCTATCATAAAGTCATTTTCAACACCTATCACATCATTCTCTTCATCTTCCATCAGCTTCTCTTTATCTTCAAACCTTACTCATGAAAGCATGTCAGGTAGGGGGTTTTCTCTACCTGTAATATGCTGAAAATCAAGGTTAAGTGACTTTATATATGCAATCCTATGTAACATGGCAATATCAAGAGTTGAGCAATTCATTATCATGCCCAATAGAGGTAAACAATCAGTCTCTACCACTACATGAGCTCCCATAAAATACTCCCTATCACACTTAAGGGCTGTCACTACACCCCAAATCTCTCTTTTGACTTGAGAATATCGTCGTTGTCGTTCATTGAGGACCTTTGCTCCAAACCGAATGCCATACCTATTCCCATCAGTGTCATCTTGACCCATTGCCTAAACAATGCCAATTGGGCTTGTATTCATGGTGAGAATAATAGGCTACCCATTCTCATAATTTGCTATCTTTAGTGTTGGGGTTGAAATCAATAAGCTCTTTAACTTTTGAACTGCCTTCATATGCTATTTACCCCACTACTCTCAAGAGCTGATATAAACTTTTAGCCACATGAGCAAAATGTGGAATCCATATCAAGTAAAAGACACATGCACCCAAAAATCTTCTCACCTCGGATACATTCGAGCATGTCTCCTACATCCTACATATGGCATTAATCTTTATTGGTGAGGGCTTTCTTCCATATGGTCCACACATGTGCCCAACAATTAATACTTCCTTCACTCCAAAAATCGACTTTTCTCCTGACAGAGTCAAATGCACTTCTTCAAGATGACTCAAAATCCTGTCACAATCAACAGTATGATCAATCACAAATCTTCTACACCCATGCTCATTCAAATCTTTATTCTTCTCATAGATATCACATTCTTTGATTGGCTCATCATAAAAAAAGGGTAAGGTCAATTGAGGAATATACTCCCTCAACACTTTATGCATAGCATTCTTCATATGTGCCATTGAATTGGTTGCTCCCTGTGGAAGCGTACATATCCTAACCAATCCAAGTGGTGTCTTCATGGTAGTGATATACCGACTTTCTAATGTAACTTGAAACTGATCATATCCTGAATATAAATCTCCCATACAGTAAATTGCCTTGCCTGCAAATGCTTCTGAAAATTCATCCATTATCGGGCCTGATCCAACATTCCTTATGGCGACCCTATTAATTGGTTGTAAATCCTATATAAACCACAAAGAACCATTCTTCTTTGGAATAGTGAACCATCAATTCGAATATGGAGCTAAAGAGGGCTCCGAAATCCACATCCCGATCTTCTCATTCAAAAGCTCCAACAGCTTAGACAAATATGCCCGAGGTACTGGAATAGGCTTTAAATTCCATGGCACATGAGGTATTGTAAAGATTACCATATGTGCAACTATGGTCGGATCAACACATCCAATTTCATCTGGCTAAAACGCAAATGCTTTCCCATGCCTTGAAAACATTTGCAAGAAACAAGCTCTTTCTATAGGCAAAAGAAAGCTTGTATCACCAATTTTCAACTTTTGTAAAGTTTCAGCTGTAAATTTATGTCCTACTCCATGTGGATCCATAAACTAGGCTCTTGAGTCACTTTTTCAGCCAACCCATCACTTTCAAATGGTAAAGGCAAAGCCATAGGCTTAACCTTCTTTGCAACTATTTTGTACTTTGTATCCACCCTTGCTTCAACCCTATTTTGCAGACCATAAGATTCATGTTCAGCAAAGCCACATGCTTAACCTTCTTTGCAACTATTTTGTACTTTGTATCCACCCTTTCTTCAACCCTATTTTGAAGCCCACCCATCACTTTCAAATAGTAAAGGCAAACCCACAGGCTTAACCTTCTTTGCAACTATTTTGTTCTTTGTATCCACCCTTGCTTCAACCCTATTTTCAACCAACCCATCACTTTCAGACGGTAAAGGCAAAGCCATAGGCTTAACCTTCTTTGCAACTATTTTATACTTTGTATCCACCCTTACTTCAGCCCTATTTTGCAACCCATAACATTCATGCTCAGCACAAAGCCATAAGCTTAACCTTATTTGCAACTATTTTGTACTTTGTATCCACCCTTGTTTCAGTCCTATTTTGTAGCCCATAACATTAATGCTCAACAAACTCCTGAATGACTTCATACATCTCTAAAGTGTCAACATAAATAACCTCTTTTTCTGCCCCGTTTTCAGCATTAATTGCTACAGAAATTTCAGTCATTGTATCAGCATCAACCAGCCCTAAAAACATTCTTGAAATACCTTCATTTGTAGCCATCAAACCATATGTCTTCAGCTCTTTTTCAGCCCATGTCTTTTCAGCCCTGCACATGGCTGAAATATTCTTAAAGCTGCCAAGACTACATGTTGTCCATTCCTGCAATCTAGACACAAACACAGTTTCCCCCTTTCTTGGAGGAATAATTATCTTCCTAGAGGCACTGCCATAGCCTCCACTTATAGCAGTGCTATCTAAAAGCCCTTAAACTCTCATGCATTAGGTGGCATGGGATTATTCCACAGCCTATCTCGATTGCGGGGATGATTCACACAAACAGTGAGAAACTGTACCACCTTTGTATTGTCTTTACTCCAAACCTAAGCATATGAAGAACCATCATCTAAGGCTTTTGTTTCCAGCCTTGATTCTAAAATATAGGGCTGCCCCAAAATCACTGGATAACTACATGAATCCTGCACAAAAAATTGATATTCATCCCTAACATCTCCAATAGTCACGGGTACATTCAGACAAGCCGCATAAAGATCCCTTGATGATTTTTTGTTGCCCGCATGCACCATCCTTGATCTACATCAATCGGTGAACCTCCATTCTCATACAAGCTTCATTCCACCATAACATTGATTTCGAAACCATGATCCAAGTTAGCTACACAAGGCATCTCTCTTTCTCCCACTTTAACAATTGCCTCTGTTGTAGCACGAGCCGAATGCGTTCATGAATAATGACTGCTTGGAATAAAATGAGCATCTTCTTCTTCATGTGCTTGTTGATGGACATTTCCATTATACACAGCCTTCTCTCCATGCTTAGTGCTGCCCATAATACCATTTTCAACCACTACAAGCTTGTTGTCTACACTCCCATTTAACCCATTTTTAGCATCAGCATGTTCCAAAACAACATTACATGCATAATCATATTCCCTCTGAAGATGTTTCTCTATGTCTTTGTCAACCTGCGTCAATGCTTCAAAACTTCACCATCAAACTGTCTTTTTTGTTTCAGTATATCAATGATTGCATCATGAAATTCACACTTTGCGATTCCAAGAACTTCACCAAGTGTGATACTACTACCAAGTATGCAATCTTCCAATACCTTTTTTAGGTTTGTAACTTGTAACCAGGTTGCTTGCCCCTTTTCTTCCCTTCTTGTTTCTTCTCTTGAGATGCATCCTCCATAACATGCTCATGTATGGCTTTTTCAGCCTCTTTTTGCTGCTCCATTTTACTTTGTGTTATGCGTTTAGATGGGCCTGAAGAGGAAGGACTAGTAGTGTCCTCATCTCTTTTTCTCTTTTCTTCCACAAGAGCTTCTTGATTATGAACCTCAACTAAATAAGCATACTCTGAAAATGAATCCACTGGTGCACTCCATCCTGTTCTCCCTTGTATACTCTGACTTGCATTAGCCAATTCAGACTTTTTTGTTTTTCCCTTTGCATTCTAATGCTTGCATCCAAATGCGAGATTTTGCTTCAGTCATGCCTCCTTTACGAGCTTCATCAGTCCTTTCAATTCTCAACCCATATGTGGCTACATCTATGGCAACAAATGCTATCCTTGCAGCCATCTCTTCCAACCTCTTCTCTGCGTGCCACCATTTCCAAAATTTGGCTCTATTGGAAGACCAATTTTTGTTGCATGTATTTTGCTATATTTCCAAAAGACTAACCTTTTTGCTTTACCTTCACGGTAGGCTATAGAGTCTCACTTTTCATGCCATAAACTGTCACACCAAATGCATCTCCTCTTGTATTCTTCTCTATACAGCCTTTGGGCTGTTGCTCGACCCTTCTCTTGTACCTTGACATCCAATTTTTCGACCTTTGCATTGATTTCTATCAAATTCAGCCTCAAATCACTCATGCCTTTGATTAATTCATCCACAGCATCACCTTTAAGAGCCGGAGCAATAGGTATAGGCGGTTGTTCTGCCATAGCTATAGGCGCCTTACCAATTTTCATTTGACATGTTCTCTCTGCTAGCATTGATATTGCATGCATTACCACACACTTATGCACACTTTCTCTCGTTTAGCATTAATTATCTCTCTCTCTCTCTCTCTCTCTCTCATGTGCATGCACACACACACACACATTTGCTTATGTATATGCGTGTATGCATGTATATTAGCATGTATGCACTTATATGTCATGTCAGAATGATTAGAATATAGTTAGAAAAATAAAGGTTTAATAACTTTTTAAGTTTAAATTATTGATGTCTTTTGAGAAAGTTTTAAGAAAGTGACCATGTATTTTTATGCTAAATATAAAGTCATTAAGCTCATGTACTCATTATTAAATATTCATATGATTTCAAGGCAACCTATAATGTTAGTGCATGATACTTAAAATGATAAATTGATTGATGTCTTATGAGATTCCATTTGGATGTTATGTACCTCAAAGAATGACAATGAACACATGAATGAAAAGAAGAATATGATATGTGTGATATAATAAGCAGTGCCCTTTAGATGTTTGTCACTTTGTGTTAGTTATAACATCTATCTTGTTGAGAATCATGGACCTAGAACTAGATGAGCTATGGTGGATGCAAATCAAACTCACGATACATGATTAGAATGAGAAATTGTAACTCAAGTGATTTAGGTTCCAAGATAGATAAGCTTGGACTCATAAAACACAATCTTGAGTGACTCAAATTGATTATACCCCCTTACATTGAAATGAGTGTCAAGTGCATGCTTGTATAGCTTTTGGGTAGTACCACTGTTCCTCAATCACCATGCTTATGGGGATTTTAGACGTCTCTTCCTAGAGCATACATCATTTATCTATCTTATAACCTCTTTAGGGAATACATCTAGCCTCTATGGGCAAGCATCATTTGCTATTCTCAACACCCCCCTCAAATGATGAGTCCCTACACTTGCTGGCTTTTGCCCCCCCTACATGGTGACATAGCCCGGGAAACTAGCTCATAGGAAGCCTAGTCAAGTTAAAGCTTGAAATTTTACATTTTCGTAAGGGTTTTTACATCCACTATGGGAAAAACATGATTCATTAAGGGAGATCCATTATGGAAAATTCTTTGTTTGTCAAACAACATAAATTTCTTTATCTTCTTCTTGCTTTTTTGGCAACCCTTGGTGATCACAATCTTCTTGGTGTCTTTGATCTTCTTTGACTCCTTCTTGGTTTTCATGCCCTCGTCCCTTTTTTTGATGCGCGGTACTTCTCTTTTAGTCTTTTTGACACAGTCTTTTTGTGTCATGCTTTTAACTTTGCTTTGACTTGACAAGCTCTCATCACTTCTGATTTCCCTTCCTTGTCTTTCTCCAACTCATTGATACGTTTACGTAAAGCATCTGGAGAGTACTAACTTCCAAGGTTGCACTCATTAATTACATATAGAACAACTTTTAGGGATGTCAATTCCTTTTGATTTGCCTCATTCTATGCAGTAAGAGACTTGTTTCCAGTCTTGACAATAGCATGTGCAGCTTTTTTGCTAGCTTTGAGCATTGGTATAGGAGGGTAGCGTTCAAACAAGTCAAAGGACTTTGCAAATACAACCACATCTATTTGCTTCCACTCTTAATTAACTTCTCAACAACATCTCCAGCTTTCTTAGATAGCCCAAGTGAGCAAATTAACACAGGTTTTTGCTTCTGACGTGCAATCTTACATACAATCTCACAAAGCTCATCTTTGCTGTACTTTGATCCCAGATCAAATGCAGAGAGAAGTTGTAGGAAACTTTGAGCTTCCAATTACCAGCTGAAATTCATAACCTAAAGACCTCCAACAATTCATCTCATGAAGCAAAGTAGCTATTTGTGGATACTAATTTCTTCATTTCCTTTTTCACATTGTTTAAGTTTGACTTATACTCTCTAAGCTTCGCCAAAAGGGAAGACTTTTGGTTTGCCTGCAAACTTCTGGCTTCCAAGTCCATTTTGTGGATCAGAGATTCTATTTCCTCCAATCCTGCATTTAACTCTGGAAGTTTTTGTTTCTTTTTTTCTCCAATAAGAGCCACCAAAGAGGCACACTTTCTTGAAAGATTGGTGGAGAGCTTGCAGTACTACCTCTCATAGCCATTGAAGATATTGTTAGAGGCTTCTCTCTCTCCTGCCAGACCTTCTAAGATCGAGTCCAAGGAGACCAAACGGGGAGGAATCAGTGATCCTCTAATGTCTTGATCCCTCCCTCCCTTCTTCTTCTGCTGCTTGTCCTTTTCAAGGCTGCGGATGCAACATGGTACCGATCCATTTCCTTTCCAAAACATGTAGGTGGCTAGCACTTTATAACACAAATAAAGGGAGCACCCCCAGCTTATTGTTGTGGCCCCACTAGGGCTCTCCTACACCCCAAGGATTGGCCTCGGGATGAACCATCTCAACATATAACACATACGAACAAAGTCCACTCTTCACAATATTCATTCTAGGAGATAGTATATTCCTCACCAAATTAGCCCCAAGGAAATGATTATACTAAATCTGCACTATAGGGAGCCTCACACTCATCGTGGGTTTATTTTTTGAAACCAAGTGCTATGCATCCAAGAGATAGTTCTCTTTATACCATGTCAACACAATGCAATGCAAAGTGGATAACTTTGAGCGCACAATCATTTTACTTAGACTAAATCAACATTGTCAATGTGATCAAATATTCTTTCCATGATTTTCCTTCACTAATGACATTGTTGCAATGATAAGGTAGTGCCAAACTACTCCATGCCATCATACCTCTTAATACTTAAAATAAGATAAAAACCTATATGAAAATTACAACAAATAAATCAACTTTTAAACTAGATTCAATACATAAGACCTCTCTCTCCCTACTATGTAGGGTTTTGCTTGCGATGGGTAGATTAAGAGGTGTTTTCATGTATGTTTCTTCATAATGTAAGCAATAAATACGCACTAAAACATAAAAATGGGGGTAAACTGAGGTAAATCCTCATGCTTTATCTCCATTATACTTGCACAAATACAACCCTAATTTTTCATACTTTTTTCACACACAAAACTATTTTTTTCTATTTTTTAATCCCAACATCATATTTTTATATTTTTTATATTTTAATTATGTAAAATTTCATAGCTTATAATTTTTTAGATTCAATAAATTATTTTCAACTATAATCCATCATCACATCTAATATCATCCCATATGAACATGATTTGATCACTTGAAACCAAGAAAACAACAGTTTTCCTCTTAAAACATGAATTTTAGGATTTTTAAAAAATTATAACCCATATGCATAGACAATGTGTAATGCATTTTATAGTTCATAGACCTCAAATACACCACAACCAAGCTTCAAACAAATTGTCATCACATATGAACATGATTTGCACCATATAAAAAAGAATCCAAATTTTCATTAAAAAATAGGCTTACCGCCATTTTTCATGTTTCAGGTCTCAAGAATTGATTTTATGGACAGAGAACGGATCCACCATTGGTCCCCAAATAGTGTTATTCATTGCTACTCAACGTCGGCATGGTGCCACATCAATCTGGTTCAAGCCGAAAATCGATCTCCAACATCCCGATCTTTTCACAAGAAATTCCACATGAATAACCCACAAGAGAAGAGAGAGGGAGGAGAGAGAAAGACATATTTTGGATCTCCCTAATCAATCCATCATTTTTTTGAAGGTGGAGACAGTGATCGAAAGTGAAAAAATGTAGGAGCAGGTTGATGTGATCTATTGATATGGTTGTTCTTTGGCTGTGTGTGTGTGTGTGTGTGCGCGTGCGCGCGCTTCATTTTCATTATCATCACCTACAAGAGAATGTTTTTTCTTCATGCCATAAAAGAAATGCCCCCTCTCCCTCACGTGAAAAATTGGGGGCTAGGGGAGGCCCCAAAGGTCACCACCCCTTCCCCCTTAAGCCTCTTTATACTTCTTTGGTCCCTACTTGCTCAGGCACCCGCACAACTCCAGTTTCTAGCATCCAAATCAAAGTCCCAAATTTTTTACATGACTGTCTCGGAGTCTTGTACTGCTTGAAACTTGTTCCACTTCATTCTGACACCTAGAAAGTTTACTAAAAATCAAACACTATTGCAAGGTCCATCTTCAAAAGCACTTTTAAATCTCACCTTCCATAATTGATTAAAATTGTCAAGTCCACATTTTTTCCCTTTTTTTAAAGCTTAAAATCCCGCTCTCATTAGTGACCATGAGATAGGGCAAATCAGCTTGTCAAATCCATGAACTGATCTACACATAAATAAACCATAAAAAGAGCATAAAGCTGCTTCAAAGAAGAATACACAACAAAACACAAACACAACTCATACCCTACCCTCTAACAAATTCAATGCATGAAGATTCATGAGAGATATACCAAGCATAATTTGCTAGAGATCCAGCTAGTTGCTAACCAACTGCTCCAACACAGAGTAGCTAAAAAGAACTATCAAAGGAGTCATCCTAAGTGGTGGTCTGACTTGCCTACCTGACCTAGGACAACTAGACCAAGAACTCCTACTAGGCAAGGACTCCTATAACCTGGTCTTTTATTTTCAGATACTTTTCATTCATCACTTTTTAATACTTTAGGACTTGATACTCAAGCATATAAAAAAGAGGAAGCTAAGCATATCGTGTCTCAAGGAGAACAAGGCATCGATCTCACGTCCTATCTCGGTGCCTAAGAACCTACCAAGCTCTCGCAAGGTGACACTAAATCAGTTTTTTCTTTTACTCACTTTTATTTTCACTCCAACCATCCTTATTTATTTTTTTGGCTCAATGTCACCCCTAAGAAGACAAGGCATCGAGATTCTGGGTATGTTGACTCGTGCATCAGGAACCTACCAGGTCTTTACAAGGCAATGATAATCTGCCCTTGGAATTTTTCTTTCTTTATTTTTTATTTTAGGGGTTAGAACCCCTTTTTACACACCTCTGTATTTTATATATATTTCAAATATCTTCATTTTTTATTCTCTTTCTTTTATTTGGCAAGCTTCCCTCTCTGCCTCACAATTAACAAAGATTCCTAGAAACAATTGCCTAGTAGGCTTACAAGATAGGGTCACTAAAGACTACTCTCAAAACAGATCTTTAAATGCCTAACAATGCCTTTGCAGAAGGTGGAAAATTCCTCAGACCTCCCTAGACATACCGAACCAAACCCTAGGACTTCATGCCTTGAATGCTAGTCCCCCACAAAATAAGAAAATTCCCCACAAACACATATACATTCGATTAAGGGGTAAAATACTCAAAAAGAAAGAATAACACTTGGACTTAGCCACAAGAAGCTTCTGCCAACAAGAGGCTCCTTCCAGGTACTTCATCGAATCTGTTTAGTACATCACTAAGATAAGAAACCATTAACTGCACTCACACCAACCAAACAAATGGCCTTCTTGGCCTAACAAAATCAGACATAAATCCAACAAGAACGACCCTCTTGGCCTAATGAAAATATAGCTACAAAGAGCACCATTCAACATCCTATTGCTAAAAACAAACCCTTGGTCCCCACATAAATCATACCAAAGTATAAAACTAGACCAAGGGGATGGGTTGCTTAGGTCCTACACTAAATGCATCAAATTATTAGCTAGCCCCTGCATAAATTGCAAGGGGTGTCTAATAAATATGTTGGTGAATGATCCTATGCATCCATGAAAGAATAGGAAGATGGTCAATCACTACTTGGCTCATCACCCATATTAACCATTGATAGCCATAACAAGACATCTCATAGTAGTCTTAGGTTAATAAGATTGGACAATTCTAATAACCCCTCAGGACCACAATTGAGAAATACATCCTCAACAAAGGCATAATTTGCCAACGAATCTGCAAAGCAATTACACTGACAAGGAACCATCTAACAAGTTACTATCTCAAAAATCTCAAGTATATCCAAAGCTACACGATGATACATCTACCCTACGGAATGGGATCCCTCACACTATAAGTCCCATTCAATTGGTTGATCACTAACTGTGAGTCACCTTTCACCAATAAACGGCGGATGCCACCACGTTGAGCTATATTTAGCTCCATGATTAAGGGCTTGTATTTTGCCATGTTATTAGTAAAAATGGTACCTAAATAGACTCCCATTTTCATAACAACTCTACATGGGGGGTCTTTAATAATCATACCAACACTCACATGCTTAGTGTGTCCTTGTGAAGCTCCATCATCAAAATACAAAGTATAGACCCATTCTTCATTAACATGCCATGCCATACCGATTAGCCTACTCATACTTATGGCAGTAAGTCACGAGAGAGAAGATGTATGACAAGTACAATCCCTCCTTCCTCACTAAACTCAATAGGGATGCTAATAAAAACCCTATGACATTCGTGGCATTAGACCTTAATATCCCACGTGAAAGATCTACCTTGCTACTCACTAATATGATAACCCTTACTTCACCAGATCACTCAACCTTAGTGGTAACACTACTCTAAATATGGATATTCAAGATAAGGAATGATTTTGCCTATTTGATTGCCTTGGCACCTACTGCAAGTTTAAGCTAGATCTCGGGAGACTTGCAAAGGCACCAAGTTTGACGTCAGCCCTTATATAAAATAGGGCTTCAACTTATTAAAGTTTATTTTCAAACTCTATCCCCTGCAAATCCGCTAAAAGGTTGTAGAGCCATTCTTTCTTGTATGGATGATCTTATAAGGGCCATCCCATTTGGGTTTTAACTTACCACAAAGTAACTCATGACATGCATCATAATATAGGACCAACTAACCCTTCACAAATTTATATCTTTTAGTATGAAGGTCATGAAGCAATTTCATTCTCTACTTCCCTACCTCTTGATGTAAGAAAGCCTGCAATTGGAACTCATCAAGATGTGCTAGGGAGGTCAACCTTTCTTACAATGCTTCCTCTTTACCTAAAGAATGGTTCAATGCAAACCTCACAATGGGTAGCTAAATTTCCAAGGGCAAGACACACTCTTTCCTATATACTAGCTTAAATGGGGTGTGGCATGTTTCTCTCTTAAATGTAGTAGTATTATAAGCCTAGATGGCCACATGAAGTTTCATGTCCAAGTCATGCTTACCCTCATATACAATTTTGGGTAAAATTTCTACACAAGTTGCTTGTTGATACTCTCTACTTGTCCATTTGCTTGGGGATTATATAGGGTGGTTTTATTATGTTTAATTTTTTGACTTTAGTCAAGGCTTCTATGACCTTATTTAGAAAGTGTGTCTGACTGTCAAACACCAATTCTTTAGGTGGACCAAAACAATAGACAATTTGTTCCATAATAAAACTGGTTATTTCCTTGGTACTGTCCTTCATTGTAGCTCAAGCTTCAGACCATTTTGTAAAGTAGTCCATCGCCACAATGATATATCACTTCTGCATAGTAGATGTAGAGGAAGGACGCATAGGTCTAATAAAATTGATGTCCCACTTCTCAAAGGGCAAAGTTACATAGGATTAAGCGGACACTTACACTTTTCCCTAATATCATGTCTCTAACAAACATCACAATTCTCAACATATGCAAAAGCATCTTGAAAAATCATCGGTCACCAATAGCCGGAACATAAAGCTTTCTGGGTAGTGAGCCATCCAAGAAAATGGCCTCCACATCTTGAATCATGACATTCTTATAGAATAAAGGGTATCTCATCAAGGACCACACAATGACAATAAATCTCATCCACACCTTTTCTATATAAGACACTCGCTATTATTGAAAAGAAAAGTGCTTTCCTACTTAATCTTTCTCTTCTTGCATTTAGAAAGAGTTTCCACTAGGTTGCCTGTTGATAGGTAATGCGTGATAGACATATACCATGACGGAATAGAGACTGCATCAATTTTGTATAAATTCTTATAGTCACTAATATTATCTCACTCTTCCTTAGGCTCACCAAAATATACTAGACACTCTACGATACCTTGTAGCTTTGATGACTTGCTCCTAATCTCATAGTCAAAATCCTACAAAGAGATCAACCACTTGGCTAGGCGATTAGGGGATTGAAGCTTGTTCAGTAATAAGCGCATCCCTTTGCCTAGGTGAAGAACACCACCTTCTCATAAAGAATATAGTGTTTGAACTTTCTGGTGGTGAATACCATAGCCAAGCAAGCCTTCCCCAAATAGTTCTAATGAAGCTTTGAAATTCTCAACTTTCGACTTGCAAATGCAATAGGATGATAAAGCTATGCCTCCCAATTTTGGGATAGGCAACAACTAATACTACACCTTGTCGCAACCATAAATATATAGAAAATCTCACCCCTTTTTGGAGATTTTAAAACTGGCACTTTGGATAATTCCATTTTAACATCTTCAAATGCCACTTTTCATGCTTTTGTCCATTCAAAAACATGGCTGTGAGATAAAAGATTCGTCAAACAAAGGTTGGTTTGTGTAGAAGTACTTGTGGTATGTTGTTTTAGGAGCTATCATGTATCCTATATGCCAAATTGTATTTCAATAGATTGGGATTGAGACTATTACGAGGAGGTAGATCTTACCTCGGAGATAGATGATGACCACGATTATTTTGTGCTTCTCAAATGCATCTCTAAAACGGTTCTTTTGGTTGCTTTCTCTTATAGAGAGCTTCGAAAGTGGGGGAGAAGCTATAGATCTTGTACAAGAGTTTTTTGACCATACGAGTTGTGTCCCTCTATGGTCACCTAAGAGACTTTGAAGTTCCAACCTACGAATATAATCTAGTCTTTTCTTTGGGTGACACGGGTATAAGATCAACTTAAGCACATACAATCCACCCTTCTAGAGACTCATCTTGTGGAGACTATACTTAGAATCCCCATAAACTTTTATCATGTGTTGAGGCATCTAGGAAATTTGTAAAATGTAGGTAGATAATGATTACACATTAGTAACTCCACATCACAAGGAGATGAGACAACTACTAGGCATTTAGGAAAATTTTTAAATTGCAAGTAGATAATGATAGCGACTAAAGATTTGATGACATTAGTAAAACTCTTGGGTAGCCAAACATGGGCAGATTGTCAATAGGTCACAAGATTGAAGAAAGGTATTGTCATAGTAGGGAAAAATTGTGAAGCATGATATGTAAACTAAGCAGCTCCATTATGCAAGTTAGGATAGGTTGTCATGTTAGAGTGCAGCAAATGTGGAAGCATATAACCGAATTGTTAGAAAGAAGTGAATAGCAAATGTGGAAGCATATAACCATATTATTAGAAGTGAATAGGAGGTGCATGTGCGCGCGCGCGCACACACACACACACACACACACACACACACACACACACACACACACACACACACACACAGGTGGAGAAGAAGCTTAAACATTGTAATTTGCTAATGTTAAATATTGAAGACATATATGCAATGGCTGCTTGAGCATGAACAACTTAGAAAACTCTCACTTTGCATGAAAAAATTTGTC
Organism: Lygodium microphyllum; assembly: GCF_053477565.2. Taxonomy (NCBI): domain Eukaryota; kingdom Viridiplantae; phylum Streptophyta; class Polypodiopsida; order Schizaeales; family Lygodiaceae; genus Lygodium; species Lygodium microphyllum. The sequence continues at coordinate 75,252,685 of NC_141142.1, read as the reverse complement.
ATTGTGACCCAGGGGTAGGGCAATCTAAACATGTTGAGAAAATAATTAAAAAATGATTAGGTTAGGTAGATTGCAAGATACTTGTTTAACCTACTCTTGTACGCTTGTGCCTATCCTAGAGATAACCAAATCTCTAACTTCCCCTCAGATTTTGAACATAGTATAAGGTTGAGGGATCCTAAATGCTGACAAAGAATTACCCAAGGAAGTGCCTTGGTGAACAAATCTATCAAGTTATTCTCTGACCTACAATACATCACATCAATGGTTCTATCCATAAATAAATGAAGTGGTACTAGATCTCTATGTGCTTCTTCCTTGCATAAAATAGAAGATTTTGTGCCCAGGCTATGCAAATCTCATTGCCACACAAAAGTGTAGTAGCACCTATCTATTGCAATAGCTTATAGTCAATTGCTTGCGATTAATATCACTAGCCTAGTTTGAGTTTGTCTAGCCTTGAAGCACCAAAGGCAAATCACTTGCACTCATTTGATAAAATAGAACTAGATTGCCTCCACACCCCCCCCCCCCTTCATGTGCGAGTTTGTGCATGTCCCAATGGGTTGAGCACATTTCTTTTTAGTGATGATGCGGTCACCTATTTCTGGCACCTGTTGTATGGTTGATTTGTCATCATTATATTGGATGACTTTTATTATTTCACTATTTTGTGCCAAATTGCTAGCCAATGTAATCATATTGGGGGACTATTTATGGTTATGCACTTTCTTCTCCAGATTTGTCCATAGCATACATCTACATGCAAGTTCTATTAGAGAGGGAATTAGTGCCAGTGCCCACACAATGGATGACTCATATTGTTCATGTACTATCTCATGTCTTGGTATATATGGATTCCATTTTTTGAGCATATTTTTTCTTCTAAGTTCTTTATGTAGTCTTCTTTCCTTTGCAATGTTTCCCTTTTCTCTTCTTAGAGTGCCCTCTATGCTTGAGTACTTGGTGTCGTTTTCTCCTATTACAGGTTTGTGTTTTGATCCTTCTATTGATTGGACCTATCTTGCACTGTTGTAAGTGTTCTATAGCTTGAGTGACCACTTGCTGTAGCTTTTTGATCTATTTTCACCTTGTTTAGCTTGGAGTTTGGCTATATTAGGTTTCATTTTGTGTTTGCAAGTTGAGGCAACCTGAGGAAGTGTGCATGCAGGAAGCTATACAACTACATGAAGTTAGTAGGATGCATGCATATATTCTCAAGGCAAGGTTGCTTAAACAATACATTCATTTGACCACCCTACTCCTCATGTATGCCAAGTGTGGATACTCACAAAAGCACAAGATGTGTTTGATGAGCTTGGAGCAACCGATTGAGTTTCTTGGAATGTAGTAATTGCAAGATTTGCTGAGCATGCACATGGTAATGGGAAGGTCTAAAATGTAGTGGGTACTTGTGAGTAAAAGTGTATTCCCAAATATAGTCACTTTTAGTTGCGTTTTTAAAGCTTGTGGTATCATAGAAGCAATTGATAAGGGTAAAGAGATACACGCTAAGGTTCTTAATGTATCTATTACATAAGGATTTGTTAAATTATTTTATGAAAAAAAATCTTTTATGAAAAAAAAAAACTCACAGTAAGGGATTTATAAATTGTGGCAAAAAGTTATAGAAGAGTTAAGAAAACATCGCAAAATAGATTACATGGGATGTATTGAACATGCCATGAGCATATGCAATATACAGGATTTATACATAGTGACCCTCCACCGCTCTTGTCTTGGTATATGGATTCCATTTCTTGAGCATCTATCTTTTGAGTTCTTTTGTAGTGTTTTTCTTTCTTTGCAATGTTTCTCTTCTTTCTTGTGTTTGTGCAATTTATTATAACAAATTCTCATGCTTCCATTTATACATTCTATTTTAACAAGGTACTTAAGGAAAGAAGAGTAGTGTTGTCCAAGAGGTAATAGGAGTTAATAGTGCAAAAAAGTGTAGCATAATAGCAATAACAAAACTTGTTGTAGTAGCCATGCTAGTAAAAATACAGCAGCAAGTACCAAGAGTGTGGGTTGCATATAAAAAAGAGAGCATCAGCATGTCTACAGGGTTGAATAAGTAGATATGGCACCAATAATAGGTTTGTTGATAAGAGTAATATCACACACACTAACTACATTAGGAAAGACAAAAAAAATCTTTTTTATTTGTTCTCTAATGTCCTCTCTATGGATTTTGGATTTCTCAAAGTTTATCTATAGATTAAAGGCTTTTTTTAATCTCTTTCCTTGAGTTGAAGTAAGAGAGGTGGTAAATGATTTGGTCATTTCCATGTTCAATTAGGCTCAAGTCATGTATATGCTAGTCTAATATGACTATTTTATTGACATTGAAATGTGACATTTTTAAATATCTATTATATGTTGGAAAACTCAACAAGATGTTGAAATCCAAAGCATTTTTTATTAGAGAATGAAAAGTTTGATTTGTGTATATGGTAGTTTTTGAATTGTTGTATTGAGGTCCTTGTTGATAGGAAATCCTTCACAAAACTCCTATAGTTGTTTCTACTACAAATGATAATGCTTTTTGGCTTGCAAAATATGTTTTAGAGTATGTCACATCTAGGTTTGTTTTGACCTTTTGTATTAGATTTCATGACAGAGACAAAACCTTTTTGAAACATCATTTGTCTTTGAAATTGTAAGAGCATGCCACTTCTAAAATTAGAACACCAAATATTCTTGAATTTTATGTGTGTTTTCATATTTTAAAGCAGTTCAAAAAATTCTACCATAATTACTCCAAAAATAACACATTTAAAGTTCTATATTTTTATGAGTATCATTGGAAGTCTTCACTAGATTCATTATATAATTTCTTTTATTTAGACAAAAATGGTATCACTTTAAGTCTAAGCTAGAACTTTAGCCACATATTTTATAATATAAAATTAAAGATAGGTCCTTAAAGGAATCCTTGACTACCTCTACCAATTTTTCTTTTGTTTTATCTTTGGACTCCTTAGCCTTTATAATCTTGATATTAGCTTCCATGTCTTGTTGGATCTTCCTATCTTTCCTGTTGACTTGAGGCTCTCGATATCTTGACTTTATTGTTGGATCAAAGCTTTCTAAATCTTTGCTCTTTGGATATGTTGTTTGATCTTTGATTTTCAATTAGTGAGCTCTTCTTATAAAACTTGTATTTTTTTGCTAGATTTCGATGTGATCCTAGTGAGTCATGCATCACCCCATCTTTTGCCTCGAAAGTTACCTTTGCAATGCAATGCATAGCACCCTTAGAAGCTTAGCCACACCTTTATGTCCTTACGACATTTCTTTCTCCATGTATAAGATTACAATGTTGTAAATTTCACTCACACACACACACACACACACACACACACACACACACACACACACACACACACACACACACACACACAGATCAATTTCTTTATAGAGGGAAAAAGGGTACACATGAATACTTCACATCTCCCTTCCCCCATAAATCTTAGGTGATTTGTTCAAAAACTTAAAGTCATTGACAATACTTAATAGAATGGAGATGTATTGTACACACACACACACACACACACACACAAATTTCTTTATAGAGTGAATAAGGGTACACATGAATACTTCACATCTCCTTTTCCTTGTAAATCTTGGGTGATTTGTTCCAAAACTTCAAGACATTGACAATACTTGATAGAATGGAGATGCATTGTTTTATCCATGCCTTGGACACTTAAAAAACCAAACAGAATGGCAAAGAACACTCCCAACAAATAACTTTTCCAAAATAGACTTCACAAACCTTTAGTCACCAATGATGATTTCTCTAATTGTGATTCATTGCATAGATATATATGCAAACTAGAAATAAACAAATCATAGTTAGTAGTATGTGTGTTTGTGTGAAACAATGTCATTATTGTCATTTCATAAACTCGCCCATAATTACAAAGTACATACGACTTTGAGAAGTTCAAAATGATTCCAAAAAACTCAAATTAGAAGAGTCACACTTATTCATTTTCCAAAGGAAAATTTGGTTTCAAATGATTATGCAAAAGTGAAGCTACCCATAAGCTTAAGCTTTCAAGGAACCTACACTAAATCAACAAGGAATGACAAATTGCATAGACTTTGCCATCTAAACAAGCATCATTATGAAAATCTTGCACAATGCTTGAATACCCAAGATCTAAGTTAAGGTGATTAAAGAACCATGATTGCAAATGGACACATTTGACCAAAACTATGATAAGAACCATTCATCTATTCTACATGGGTATCCCCATTTAGACACATTTGTCTCCATGTTGTGCCTGGTTTGGCTACTCACTAGTAGTAGAACTGAATTAAGCACAACACCGAGCTTGAAACAAGAATGAACAAGTACCTTTAAGTCTTGAATATGATTGCCTTAGAAGAGACCCATCATAATTCATACCCTTTGCACGATTAACTTGGAGATGACTACCATTAGAGCCATCCAATATATTTCATACCCTTTACATTGTTGACTTGGAGATGTCTAATGAGTAATCTTGAAGCTATCTAACATTATCCACTCATTGTAGAAGACAATCGACTTGGGTAACCTTCCACCAACTAATAATAGCCTTACATTTTAGATCAAAACCACGCTTACTTCTAAGCAAGGTAAAGGTCCATGTAAATCTTCATGGCACATCTTGATATGACCTATTTAGGCAACACTCATTTTTCTTTTTCATTTATTCAATGGAGAGTCACTTTGAAACATATAGATTAGTTAAGTTTCTTTCTTGCGAGGAATTGTAACAAAGAGTCATGACAATGAAAACCACAAGGATCATGAGAGCAAATAGTTGTGAAAGCTAAGGGTCAAGGATCATGAAGACAAGAATTAGCACACATACTTACTACATTAGGAAAGGCAAAGCGACTCTTTTTATGTGTTCTCTCTGATGTCCTCTCTAAATTTCTCTTGGCTTTTGGATTCCTCAAAGTTCATCTATAGATTGAAGGCTTTTTTAATCTCTTTCTTCAAGTTGAAGTAAGAATAGTGGTAAATGTTTTGCTCATTCCCATGTTCAATGAGGCTCAAGCTGTTTACATGTTGGTCTAATATGACTATTTTACTTGACATTGAAATGTGAATTTTTAAAGTATCTATTGTATATTGGAAAACTCAACAAGATGTTGAAATCCATAGCATTTTTTTACTAAAGAAATAAAAAGTCTGATATGTGTATATGGTAGTTTCTGAATTGTTGTATCGAGGTTCATGATGCAGATAGGAAATCCTTCACCAAACTCCTACCATTTTTCCTACGGCAAATGATAATGCTTTCGGCTTGCAAAAGATGTTTTAGCATATGTCATATCTAGGTTTGTTTTGACATTTTGTATTAGATTTCATGACGGAGCCAAAACCTTTTGTATGTCATATTTAGGTTTGTTTTGACCTTTTATATTAGATTTCATGACAAAGCCGAAACCTTTTTGAAAAATATTTTGTCTTTGAAATTGTAAGAGCATGCCACTTCTAAAATCAAAATACCAAATATTCAAACTTGAATTTGATAATGGCTAAGTTTAGATCCAACTTTGGGGCTACTATAAATGTAGAATAAGCTATACTAGAGTTAGCTTTACATGGGAAATATAAGAGGAAGACCTTCAAGCTCATAGACTTTCTTCTCATGATAGCAAATGTACAGAAATATGTAGACTTGTTGATTTGAAGTGCCACCAACCTTGAGCTTGATAGAATAGGTAGACTTGTCCACAAGCGTAGGAATATGTTATCCTTGGCTCTATTATTAAAGTCAAGAGATAGTTGAGTATAATATGGCTACCATCAGATTGCTCAGATAAGACTATTATATGCTTCAATAGAAAATTTAGGATACTATTGCAATGTACTTGATGAATATATTATTTATGGATATTTGTTTGCAACAAGGTTGAGCTTTAAAAATCTTGTATTTCCTAATTTACCTTGCTTTAGTCATACTACTTTCTTTCCCTTAACATGGTCGAACTATTTTTCATTCTATGGTTTCACTATCTTATTATTGTAGGATGGACTTATGGATTTTGAAAAATAGCCCTAGTGATTATACTTAAAAAATCATAACTCGATCCTTAATTTTTATCTTGAGTAGAGGGCAAGCTTGAGAAATTCAAGCCTTTTTCTTTGTAGATAATGAACTTGAATAGAAATGTGCTTCAATAGAAAATTTAGGTTACTATTGCAATGTACCTGATGAATATATTATTTATGGATATTTGTTTGTGACAAGGTTGAGCTTTAAAAATCTTGTTTTTCCTAATTTACCTTGCTTTAGTCATACTATTATCTTTCCATTAACATGGTCGAACTATTTTTCATTCTATGGTTTCACTATCTTATTATTGTAGGATGGACTTATGGGTTTTGAAAAATATCCCTAGTAATTATATTTTTATCTTGAGTGGATGGCAAGCTTGAGACATTCAAGCCTTTTTCTTTGTAGATAATGAACTTGAATAGAAATGCGCTTCAATAGAAAATTTAGGTTACTATTGCAATGTACCTGATGAATATATTATTTATGGATATTTGTTTGCAACAAGGTTGAGCTTTAAAAATCTTGTTTTTCCTGATTTACCTTGCTTTAGTCCTACTGTTTTCTTTCCATTAACATGGTTGAACTATCTTTCATTCTATGGTTTCACTATCTTATTATCAAGAAAATTCTATAGTATTTACTTCAAAAACAACACTTTTAAAGTTCTATATCTTTATGAGTATCATTGGAAGTCTTCACTGGATCCAATGTAAGATTTCTTTTAATTAGACAAAAAATGGCCTCACTTTCTAAAGTCTAAGCTAGAACTTTAGCCACATATTTTATAACATAAATTACAGATAGGTTCTTATTAAAGGAATCCTCGACTACCTCTACCAATTTTTCTTTTGTTTTATCTTTGGATTCCTTCTTAGCCTTTATAATCTTGATATTAGCTTCCATGTCTTGTTGGGTCTTCCTCTCTTTGATGTATACTTTGAGGCTCTCGATATCTCACCTTTACTTTTGGATCAAAGCTTTCTAGATCTTTGCTCTTCTAGATATAAAGTTTGATATTTGATTTTCTATTAGTGAGCTCTTCTTATAAAACGGGTATTTTTTCATTATATTTTGGAGTGACCCTAGTGAGTTATGCATCGCCTTATCTTTTTGCTCAAAAGTTACCTTTGCAATTCAATGCATATCACCCTTAGAAGCTTAGCCACACCTTTATGTCCATATGGCATTGCTTTCTCCATGTTTAATATCACAATGTTGTAAATTTCACAGGCGTGCGCGTGCTTGCACACACACACATATTTGCTTATAGAGGGGAAAAGAATATACATCAATACTTCACATCTCCCTTCCCTTGTAAATCTTAGGTGATTTGTTTCAAAACTTCAAGATATTGACAATACTTGATAAAATGGAGATGTATTGCATGCACGCACGCACGCACGCGCGCGCGCACACACACACACATTTCTTTACTTCACATCTCCCTTTCCCCATAAATCTTGGGTTATTTGTTCCAACTTCAAGATATTGATAATACTTGATAGAATGGAGATGTATTGTTTTGTCCATGCCGTAGACACATTAAAAACCAAACAGAATGGCAAAGAATACTCTCAACAAATAACTTTGCCAAAACACACTTCTCATACCTTTAGTCACCAATGATGATTCCTCTAATCATGATTCATTGTGTGTGTGTGTGTGTGTGTGTGTGTGTGTGTGTGTGTGTGTGTGTGTGTGTGTGTGTGTGTGTGTGTGTGTGTGTGTGTGTGTGTGTGTGTGTGTGTGTGTGTGTGTGTGTGTGTGTGTGTGTGTGTGTGTGTGTGTGTGTGTGTGTGTGTGTGTGTGTGTGTGTGTGTGTGTGTAAACTAGAAATAAACAAATCACACTCAGTAGTGTGTATGTCTATGTGAAAAAATCTCATCATTATCATTTTATAAACTCACCCACAATTGCAAAGTACATGTGACTTTGAGAAGTTCAAAATGATTCCAAAAAACTCAAAATCTTAAGTCATACTTATTCATTTGCTAGAGGAAAAAGTGGCTTCAAATGATTATGCCAAAGTGAAGCTATCCATAAGCTTAAGCTTTCAAGGAACTTACCATTAGGGGGAATATGGACTCAAAAAAGAGCCTTGTAAGAAATCGATTAGGAATCCTTAATCTTGGATTAGTCCCTCTTCAATGGTCATCATTGCATGCCTTTTTGTTCCTATCCCCTCTACATTCCTAAGCTTCACCCACTTTTTGTGGTGGACCCTACATAGAAAGGAGGGGAGTCTCCCTTTCTTTTCACCCTAGTAACTAGCCCTTTTCATTCTCTAAGTTGAAACCACCACTCTTCCAAAAGTGCCACATTAGCAACTCGGATTTATTTTTACCCCTAAATATAACTTTTTATAAAATTTTACAAAAATGATATTTTTAAAAAAAATATCCAATTATATTGCAAGTTGAAATACTCATTTTCTATATACTTTTTTGTACTAAAGACCCTCTACATCACTTCATCCTCCAAGAAGGGCTTGCCACTCTTTAAAAGGTGTCACATCAACCACTTTGATTTATTTTTATTCTATTTTTTTTTTTCAAAAGGCATCCAATTATATTGCAAGTTGAAATACTCATTTTCTATATACTTTTTTACATTGAAGGCCCTCAAAATCGGCTCATAATTTTTAATACCCACACATGTGAGACTTAGGACCCTATAGAGATAGTTATATACTTTATGCTCCACTACTTCTCTTAATTGCCACATCAATAGGGTGGACTAATTTAGATCCCCAAAAGTGACATTTTCTCTCCCTTTTCAAAACATGGTCTTTTGAATCTCTAGTAGTGTCTAACTATATTATATATGCATCTAAGCATTTTTCATGCTCTCTTTTGTCCTCTAGTCGTTCCAAATCAGTATTATCCCATGAAAACTTAATCTACTCCATTTTCTCTCTTTCTCTAATGGAACCATTGATGAGGGACATAAGCAATCGTAAGAGAAAGGTGGATTTGCATGTTCATATAGATGAAGATAGCAAGTATGGACTAGATGTAAAAACTGCTTTTTAATATTGTTTAGAGGAAAATAAAAATATTCATCTTTGGATGGATGGTTCCTTGTATCCTAATGATTTGAGCACTAGGTTAAATCCACCTTTTAAATTCACTTCTTTATTACTTACATTTATCGGGGATGGTAAAAATGGTCTACTTGGTTATTGCAAATGCTTAGATGGAATATTCATATCCATCAATATTATCAATCAATGTTATATAGCACTCATTAATCTGTGTTACAATCCCAAGATTCTTTAAATGTGTTGCAAAAAGCCCTATAAGATCAATAAATCAAACTTTGAATGGTGAAGCACGAAAAGATGTGTGTAAGCATTAAGATTCGTCATTTTCTATTGAAAGACAATTTAAATCAACTTTATTTCTTTAAAATGTCTATTTTTTATTAGGAACTTTTTCAATATGATGCTAAAGCCTAAGATGAGGGTCAACAAATGGAGCTTCTAAAGGCATTCTTAACATGTAAGCATTTGATTGAAATTTGAGAGACCCTCGATATCGAGCTCTCCTACTTGCTGCTTTAAATGAGGTTCTTATAGATGTTCTTAATAGTTTATCCGTAGAAGAAGTTCAAATAGCATGTGATACAATTGGGGTTACTCGACAAGGCTATGAGGGTTTATACGATATGATAGCAACTGCATTGGCTCATAGCAAAATAAAGCACATGATTTTGCCTTGTCCATTTCAGCTAAGAGCTATAAGATGAACATGAAATATATACATTACTGATTTAATAGGAGAGTTTTTTTATTGTTGGAAAAATGGAAGTAGAGGGAACTAAAGCTAGAAATATTTATTATGACTATGATAACTTCAATAATATTTTTGTTGACCTGGTTAAGTTGTAATGTGACATGGCTCATTTCTACAAGATGCAATGCTCGGAAGGTATTGACGTGTCCTAATCTAACATTATGGCCTCAATATAATACACTTGTTTCTTTTAAGTTTGTACCAACTATGATTGCCAAGTTTTCGTTTCAACCTTGGAGTTTGTTATCAAGCTTGATGAATGCCAAATCATAAAGGGATGCAAGTTGGCAAGGATGGAACTTACATTGATGAATTATGCCATGGCCTATACAAAAGATAGCACACTTGTTCAACCGTTTAGTGTGCAATCAAAAAAGGAAATTTGGTGGCTTATACTATGTAGGCAAATTATCATACACGAGGGGGAAGTCATTGGTGATTGCCAGTATTGGCAATGCCTCATCCTCCCTCACTCCAAAAAATTTATCCACATCATGGAGAAACACGAATTCTTTGTTATCGATGAAGACTTTGCTCATTCTATCTATGTGATAATTTGCATTAACAACAGAGGATGTAGTCTCCTGCTCACCTGAGCCACCTCCTAAGGTGGTGTTATCCATAGCAACTATGGCTCTATCAACCATAAGGTCTAGAGCTTTTTCCTCTTCTATAGTCTTTGCTTCCTCTCTCGCATTGTCCATTGGTGAAGGATTTGGATCAAGGGCATCCTTTAGTAAGCCTCCCACATGCTCTTTAGCATCCACTATGACTACAACTGGATCTTCACCTTCATTGAGGAACAAAACAAAAGTGGCAATCCATGAGAGGTAGCTAGTGCCATGTTGATCAAAGCTATATTCCCTAGCTTGCCGAAGAGTGAGGTGCTTAAAGTAGGCGGGGGTGAGATTTGCACAAACTAACCTAGGCGCTTTTGAAATGCGTCCGTGCCATTGACGTACTTCAAGAGATTGCATGGCACACATTTCTCGTCGGAATCTTGGAACAAAAGGGTACATTCTTGTAAGTATGTGTTCATGTACTTGATAGGGTATTGCAGGTTTGGACCATACCACAATACTATATCATAGTACTTGATATTGGGACAAAAGATCTTGTAAAGATCTGATCTCTCAACTAATTTTGTACCCTGAAGGAGTTGCATGAAGCCATTAAGAGTGTGATCCATTGAGGAAGAAGGGGTGAAGGAGGCAAGTGCAAGGGTACTTCGGATAGGAGAAGTAGTTGGAGAGTTGAAAAATGAAAATGAGACCAAGTGGATGGTTTTTATAGGTCATAGAATTAAGAATTTTAGTTTAAAAAAATACATTAAATTATGTTAGTACAGTTTAGAAAATTAAAAAAATAAAATCACAAAATAACCCAAAATATAGAATGTTAGAGAATCTAAAATATTTAAAAATAAAAGCCAATGATCTATTCATGGTTACTTTTTAATACATCATTTTGTACAAAAATTTTGACTTGTTGTGAAGCACTCAATAACATATAATTCTTTTATATTTTATCCATCTGAAAGTAAAAAGACCAAATAAGATTTGAACTACTATGTCGTCCCAACCAAAACAAAACAATTCCAATATTAAACAAGCCACCTCTACCACCAATACAAAAGTTGAAGTTGCCCGTATGAATGCTTTCCATCAATATAAGATGCTCTCACATGTTAAGGAGATTCCAACAATCACTCATTGTGATTGGCTCGATTATTCCACTTGGCATATGAATTTGAATATCAAATGCTTGTCCATGTCTTTAGTGGACTCCAAGGGAATCCATTGGCCTACTTTTTTCATCCACAACGTTGATAATAGAAGCACAACGTCCAATCAAGTAACAAAATGTAATACTAGAGACCACCACTTTCCACGAAAAGATTTCACCTTTGTGCATCCCATCCACTTCATTTCATTCATCTTCAAAATTGGAATTAAGTCATCAATTACGTCCTTACAAATGAACATGAAAGGACATTGATGCTCATTAGTACTTTTGAAAATATATGCAAAAACATTAATTGCTACAAACCAGGAAGAAAGACCCATTGATCTTGAAGCTCTCCTGAATCTCAGTGAGCGATGAATGTCATGTACGATCTTCGTTTTTAATGTCTGAAGCGTCCATTCATCTAGAATGGACCATTCCAAAGAATTGAGATGTGGACAAAAAAGTAATTCAAGAGAACCATATGAATCAACTGATATATGCACTATATACATGAGCTTATAGAAAAAAATCTTGTGATGTCAAAGATATTGTAGTGATTATCCAATCATCGTTATCTCACCGACATCCACTTGCACAACTTTGTATGTCCTAGACAAGCTTTCCAAAGACTGGTTCTCACCAAGATTCGAAGGGAAAATGTCTGATAGGAGAGTAGTAAAAACCTCAAAAACATATGAGAAGTTGAGAATATAAAAGCAGTGACTTACAATTCAAGGGGAAAATTTGTTAAGTAGTCCTATGAGGTAGCTTCAAGTCCTTCACACCATACATGAACTAATGCAACGAGACCACCATCTCGAGCCTCCCAAAACCCAAGTCCTTTGCCCTTCCAATGATTTTTTAGTGACAAACTTGATGAGACCCTGTTGCTAGAGGTTACATATAGACCAATGAATCCTTCTTGAACAATACTCCTTCCCATTTGCCATGTTCATCCTTCGTATTGTGTACATATAGATAGCATATATGGAATCACGGGGTCGCCTTTGTTTAAATGTAGCTACCATTGAAATGGGAATGAAAGTAAGGAGGGCTGTGTGAGCACAGAAAGATGATAAATTTTGTGGAATTGAAGAAATAAAATTACAATGGAAGAAATAGAAAAAGTTGGGAGTTAGGTGGCTATGGCTAGGAGAATATGGGGGTTGTGTGGCTAGGCTATGCTCAAAAGAAAGAGAGAGGCTCGATGCTATGAGGTTGCGGCTGGGAGTGGGGACTATGTGGCTATGTATTTGTGGAATGGAGATTAAGATAATGACCATGGAAGAAAGTGAAAAGTTGGGTGCTATGTAGCTATGGTTGAGAGAAGCTGGGGCTGTGTGGCTATGGTTGAGAAGATGGAAGCATAGAGAGCTGAGAAGATTTGTGGAATGGAGGTAAAAGAATGACCAAACTGAAAGCATGTCTTGCAAAAAGACACCAAAAATTTTATTTTGACTACACATGTTATAAGGAAGAGATTTGGGGGAAGGAGAGGAAGCCATTTTTGGAGTGAGGAGAAAATTTTTAAATTTTGAGTGAAGCTACCCATAAGCTTAAGCTTTCAAGGATCCTACACTAAATCAATAAGGAATGACAAATTGCATAGACTTTGCCAACCAAACAAGCATCATTATGAAAATCTTGCACAAAGCTTGAATACCCAAGATCTAAGTCAAGATGATTAAAGAATCATGATTGCAAATGAACACCTTTGACCAAAACTATGATAAGCACTATTCGTCTTCTCTACATGGGTATCCCCATTTAGACACATTTGTCTCCATGTTGTGCTTAGTCTGGCTACTCACTAGTAGTAGAAAGGAATTAAGCACAACATCCAGCTTGAAAAAAGAATGAACAAGTATCTTTAAGTCTTGAATATGATTGCCTTAGAAGAGACCCATCATAATTCATACCCTTCAAACAATTGACTTGGAGATGACTACCATTAGAGCCATCCAATATATTTCATACCCTTTACATTGTTGACTTGGAGATGACTAATGAGTAATCTTGAAGCTATCTAACATTATCCACTCATTCTAACAACTTTGGTAACCTTCCACCAACTAACAATAGCCTTACATTTCTATTAGGAAATTTATATCAAAACCATGATTACTTCTAAGCAAGGTGACCGTGTAAATGTGCATCACACGTCTTGATATACCCTATTTAGGCAACACTGATTTTTCTTTTTCTTTTATTCAATGGAAAGTCACTTTGAAACACATAAATAAGTTAAGTTTTTTCTTGTGAGGAATTGTAGCAAAAGAGTCATGACAATGAAAACCACAAGGATCATGAGAACAAATAGTCAAGGATCATGAAGACAAGAATTTCGAAATGTGAGGTCATGTTACTGAAAGCTTAATGGCATGAGGGAAAGTTCATAACAAGCCACATGAAAGGAGGGACAAAGACATAATAAAAGCAAAATATGTGGAAGTAAACCATAGGATGCTTTAGTGAAAAGAAACATTATGATACTTGGTTGATAAGAAGAATACATAAATTTATTTGTACTTTTTTTGAGTTGAAAATGATAGGAAAGGATTACTCAACAAATACTTCTATCTTAGTAGTTAGCACACGATCACTTCATATTCTTTAAAGAGATATACTCCAACTTGGATGATGAATTGAAGGCCTAATTATGGAACTTTTACCATGTGAGGATTTGTGAAATAAAGAATTGACCATAAGGTTATCATTGATGTACTTGTTCTTGACCATTGATGGGCACAAGGTAACCAATGCAACAAAGGAGATTGAAGACATGACCAACATTTCTTGTCAAAACTCCACAAACAATTAAATTTTGTACTTAAAAGGCCACTAAACAATGTTAATATTTTCAAGGACAAGGTGAAATTTTGGCCAAGATAATTACTTATAAATGTCCTAAAGGTCTGTTTGCAAACTCTCTAGCGAGACACTCATTTATTAAACACTTTTTATAGATAAGTTAGAGGAGTCAACAATGACACTTAGAGAAACGTGTATTGTTCACTATCAAATGATTTAAAAAGTACAACTCAAGCCATGCCCATTATTTTCCCATCATCCTCCAAAAATATTTACATGTGATGTAATGGGAATCAATGAAGCAAAATATAATCGTCATATGGAAAATGCTCGCTTCTAATGCAAAGCATTAGAGCAACTTTGGTATTTTCCAAAAAGGAAACAATATGGTAAAAAGTTTTAAACCACCATTTGCAAATCAAATGGTTGTTACTTTCTACAGTAGTCATTGCCCATTTACTATACCAAAAAAAGACTAATGCTATTGGTCTTGCACCACACTATCGGCTCCTTTACCCTACATAGCATCAATTCACTAACTTTCAAGGTCCAAAATAATCACAAACTCATGAACTACTCTCTTCCTGAATTGTGAAACTTAATTTACTCGATCAAGGCAACCTATCCTTCCATTGAAGGTTTTCCAACTTTTTGGAAAAGGATTTAATTCAAGTCGGTTGTTATATATATTTCAATATATGGGTGGGGGCTAGTAATATAACACTTTTCAGCAAATTAGTAAAAGTCTAGTCATGGTGGTAGCTACATGTTTGGCTTTTTGAACTTGTGGGGGAATGGCCCCTCTACCCTTTAGAACATCCATGTACTCCTTCAAAAAGCCTACTATCATTAGAATGTAAGTAGAACATCCACTTCGAAGCAAGCTTGACATTTGTTAGTTTGTCCGATTGTCCAACTGTATGATTAAGTGAGAGGCTGGACTTTCAAATCTGCGAACGTGCAGTACAAACAATTGACTCATTGTACGATCCAGTTTTCATCATCTTCCTTTATAATACTTGCATCCTTCTCCGATCTTTAACCTATATATAAGAAATACTCCAAATAGCCTTGTATTGTACATTTGGCAACCGTTGCACAGAACATCAGAGTTCTTAAAGCAAGAGTACTCTGGATGTATTGCAGTTTTTTACAAGCCACTATATCGTGGATTCGGAAAAGGAAAACATGAAAGCTTGACACAAATGTTGAGACATTCCCTGGCAAACAAAATCCAGACGAGGGTACGAATCCCTGGCCTTGAAACGTTGTGAAGAGGGCCTAATAAGGCTTGTGTCTTTGTTTGTAACGTGATGACTTTTTCATAACCAGTGCCTTAGAAACCCAAGCTCTGCCCGGTTCAGGACCCGCGGCTCCCTCGGACCAACTGCAGAGGCGTCCATCTTCTCCGCCTGTCCAACACAACAATCCTGGCAGCTGTGTGCACTGCTCTTCTTGCCATGCAGGCGACCAGACGGCTCGTACAATGCTTGTGTGGCCACCTTCAAGAACAGCACTCACTGGCCCAATCATACCTGCGTTAGGGCCTGTGTTTGTTTGATGCCCACCATAACTTAACGGGAAATAGCCCAAAGACCCTGAATTGTTGCCTGCTATGAGCCAAAGGCTGTCAGAACCAGGTGAATAGTGACAGTGCACAAGGTAATCCACCTGACGCAAGGGGAAAGCGTGGCAAACGCAAATTAGCTTACAATATAAAATATGGCTGCATAAAGAGTAGTCGATGCAAAATGACTTAAGGATTTTCTTTCAGAACTCCATAAAGACTATTTATTCACAGTGAAACTTCACTGATGAAATAAACTTACTGGGGATGATGCCCAGTTTGTGGAAGCTTTAAGGCGTGCATCATTGAACTCGGCTAACTTTGTGCCCTCTTGAAAATCCCATACACTGCATGAACAGATCCAGACGCTCTTAACACCAAGAAAGCTTCCAGATCGAGTCTAGACACAATCTGAACATCAAAACAGCAGACGGACTTCTGCCAACATTTGAGGCAAAATATTGCATTACGAACTTGCCTGAGAGTTTCTATATGAGTCAAACACCATAGCTTCTCTTTCACTGAGCCATAAAACCCTACTTTCCCAATGGACGTCCCAACACTCATCACCTACGATTAGTGATTCAGCAGCAAACTAGTCAAATCATGATCGTCACTTTGCATGTTAAAAGCCTAAATTACATTGACAGATTATGGTGACATAGGCATGAAATAGACGAGCATCATTTAGCACAAGTGAAAGAGAAAAGATGAAGTGGGAGAAGATGCCCTCGTATATCTCATTTGGTAACTGTGTTGGCAAAATAAGCATCTTTAATCAGTGATATGAACATGTCAACTAATAAGCCTTAACATACTTCAGCTATTATGTATCCATTCCCACACACTTTGGCCCCATGCAAACCCCCATGCTCTATGGCCCCCCAAAATGGTTAATACAATGATGAGTGTAGGGACACTCATGCATGCCTAAAGAGGGAGATTGCTTTCGCCACTCTAATACATTACCAAGCAAGGGTACTCTTTAGTCGCCTTGTGTGTAGACGAAGAGAGACTACCTTGAAAAAATTGAGACAGAGATATACCAGCTAGTTTTGGGACAGGATAGCAAAAGAGCATGGAGAATATTTCATGAGAGACAATCCCCCCTACACAAATTACATCCACTAATGCTCGACTCCATCACGGGAGATAGTTGTATGATGCTCAAGAAAATAAATTTCATGCTGAGCTTTGGAATTTATAATTTCATTTCATTATGCCAAAGTGAAAGTCTGTGTGACACATATTCTTGCATTTGCATTCCCTCACAAGCATTGACTATGACAACATAGCAACTTCCCTCAATTTCTTCTTTTTTGCTGTGTTCTTCTCCATTAGCAAGACGGAAGGGAATTTCCTTGTGACATTGGGTTATATTCCCTATATTTAGTAAACAAATCACTAATATATCAAACAGCTATTGGCAATGCCAATAATAGTTTATTTTTCCCCTTCAAAACTTTACTATTAAGCTTTAAAATGTCTTATCTTTGTGAGAGATTTTGCTAAACAATCACAGAATTGTGACAAGTGGCCCATTTCTTGGCAAGCTTTCCATTTTAATATCAGTAGAATTCATGCAAGAAGATTTCAATGCTTTAAATGCATAAGCATAAAAAACTTACATGGTCAAGGCCTTCATCATCATTAATGTCTCCACGTGTGTCAAATACACAGATAAGTCCATCTATAGATGCAGAGATTAGTTTTTCCCTTTTCATTGGATGAAAGTGAACCTGAAATGTATATTGTAAGATACACAGTGTGCATTTGGCAAAACTCATTTTCATAATGTATATCAACAAAGAAATCAATGATTTACTTGATCTATCTTACATATTTGCCTAATCAATTCTTGAAAATAAATGACAACTCAAAAAGCTTATGGACCTACTATAGCAAACATAATCATAATTGAGCACATTGATTAGATAAACCGAAGAGATTAATGCTCAAACAGAAAAAGACTAGTCTCCTAAAAATAAGATTGTGTCAGAGTGTAGCGAATGTAGAAGCGTATGGACAAGACTAAAAGACAATGAACACAAGAGAAGAGGAAGAGAGAAAAGAGACAAGCACACAGAAATCTGCAGTCAATGAAAGCTGAAATGAAGAGGGCAGATGTACAAGGGCTGTCGGTGTATCTTGTCGAGCCGGATCGCTCTCATCAAACTTGAAAACAGAAGTGAGGAGGGCAGGCTGCACAAGTGCTATATATAGCACAAAAAGAATGCAACAAAATAGGCAAGTCGACTGGCCAAATCCCGCCGACTGCTGCCAGATTTGGCCAACCTACCAAATCTGGCCAAAATACCACTGATCTGGCCTGCAATAAATGCGATCCAATCAGCTTGCCCATGTGGCACTGGAGTGCCTGCCAAAACTGCCAAAACTTTGGTGCCCGCTGAAAAGGATGCCCAAATAATTGACAAGAAATGCGTATCTCCCTCCGAGAGAGCAAATTGCACCAATTGTATCCTGACAATGCTAGTCCAAGGGATGACTAATCTCTAAACTGTGTTTCGCTCCTTCACTATGCAGATTCCCACAGGTGGTACTGCTTGATTCAAACATGACAATATAGTTACCTTCTGAGCTTTGGAACCGTTATATCAACTTTTCTTCTCATAGCCTGATTCAATGCATCATCACCGTGTACTTGTGTTTCTAAGTTTCTCCTCTCTCTGAGTGTTTGTCGTACACACTCAATGTTACTTCCCCGCAAACCCTACTCTCTCTTTGCACTATCGCTTATTTTGACATGGTGCATCGAAGGAAATGCCAAAGCCTTTATTTGAAGCTCCCAAAGATACTAATGAAGCAAAACAGTTGGTACCTACGAGGCAAGGAATGCAAATGCAAGGCCATCATGGAAGTGTCAATCCAATAGATTGTGGACAATCGGGCATGCATGCTACGATGGGGCACCCAGGATACTTTGGTGGAAGTGCAGTTTTTCATGCTATAGTTGGACAAGGACGGCATACGGGAATGTATGGCAAAATATCTATGGTATGCAACAACCAATGCATGGTGTGCAAGGCCCAATGTATTGGAGTATGGTTTAAAATAAGCAAAACCCTATGTATGGCAGCATTGGTTTGATGCTTGGGGCACAAAGTAGCATGTTTGGTAATACATTTGCAACCTCGAATGCTTGTGGGGTTCTTGTTTAAGGCTGAGAAAAGAAGCAAATTTGAAAATCAGCTTGAAAAGATGCCAAAATAACAAAGAAAGGGCTCGAAAACATTGGCACAACATAGAGAATCGATGGCTACAAATAAATGTTTTATTTGTTAACAAGAGGGTCACATTGCAAGAGACTGTCCCAATAGGTAGCAAGCTAGAAAATCAAAAAATCAGGGAGATTCTAAAGGACAGAAGCCCAAATTTGATAATGGTGTAGGAGCCAACTTCATCTCTGTTGACATGGTAGCCCATCTAGGCATCAGAGATGATGAAATGGGACCCATGCGGTGGGAAGTTAGAATGGCATGTAAAGGCCATGCAGAGCTTGTCACACTACTCATTGGCAAGCTTCGGTTGCATATATAAGGATTTGTGGACAATGAAAAGTTCTTCATTGCTCCACTTGAAGGTTATGATATATTGCTTGGTATGCCATGATGTCACCATATGCATACAGTGATTGATTCTCATGTAAAAGAGATCACTATTCAGCATAAGGGAAAGGCACTCACACTTAATGTAAAGTTGAAAGGTGAAACTGCCATTTCTAAAGTAATGAAAATTCATCTTTCAGCATACTCGGGATCCTTTGATCTCCTCTGTTAATCCAACCACCTCTTGCTGTTGAAACTGACCAGCAAGCCTCCAAACCAATTTGCCCCTTGGTTTGCTTAGGGATTGGCATTCACCCTACTCCTTGAAATACAAATTCAGCCCCAAATCTGATATTGGTTGACTAGCCTCTTGAATCTCCCTAAAATTCCTCAAATACAGTTGCTCAAAGTCAAGTCCTAGGCTCTCAATTCTGAGCATACATCCCGAGCATAGTATCCTGAAATGCCGTTTTGGCAGCGCCGAAACGGACCGGCTATTTCGGACTGGAACGGAAACAACATACTGCCATTTCGCAAACTTGCAGCCCGTTTCGGAGCTGATTATCCACCACACCGAACTACGATTCCAATCGTTCTCCACTTCCTGACTCGCACGCGCAGCACACTCTAGCAACTCTCACCTCCTCCTCCTTGGACCTCCAGCTCCCACCTCCTCTTCCTCTTTCTCTTCCTTTCTTTCTTCTTTCTTCTTCTTCTTTTTCTTTCTTCTTCTTTTTCTCTAATCCATTACCTAGGTCCTAAAGGCTAATCATATCATGGCGTCGGACCCATATTGGAGCCACGTCACTCCAATCAAGGGATACGAGAGCTCCGGCAGATCAAAGAAGTAGCGGTGCAACTATTGTGGATTGGAGAAATCGGGGAGTGTAACGCGTGTGAAAGACCACTTGGCATGCATTCCCAACAAAGACATCGGGCCTTCCGCAAATTTGCTAGCAAAAGTAACAGTAAGTCTTCATCTTTGGCGCCGAAAGCGTATGGGTATTGAGCTAGAAGAGGACCAACACCACATCGAGCTAATGAGGCACAAGTGGGGCAAAGAGAGGCTAGTGGACCTAATGGCGCTACCCAAATTGGAGGTGATAGTGGCCTATCAAAAAGAAATGCATCCATATCCATATCAGGTCCAAGTGCAAAAAGGACCCGGTTGCCATCTTCTAGTGGTGGTGGGCAAAAGGGCTCCTTGCATTGTGCAAGTGTCCATGCAGGACTTCAAAGGCAGGCAATTGTGAAAGCAACTAGAAAACTCACACGCTTATTTATTTAGCAGCGACCGTACCCAATGAATCCTAAGCACGCTCATGCTGTCAAGGAAGAAATTGATAAGCTGATGAAAGCAGGATTCATTTACGAAATTGAGCACACGGACTGAGTATCACCCATAGTCATTGTGATGAAGAAAAACAGAAAAATTAGAGTGTGCGTCAATTATAAAAAGGTGAACGCTGCTACCAAGAGGGATAACTATCCATTGCCATACACCGAGCACATGCTTGAAAGAGTGGCAGGCAAGAAGGCCTACAGTTTCCTGGACGGCTTCTCAGGATACAACCAGGTGCAAGTGCATCTTGCCGACAGGCATAAGACTGCCTTCGCCACCGAGTGGGGCGTCTTTGCGTACATAGTCATGCCCTTCGGGTTGACTAATGCCCCTGCTACCTTCCAACGTCTCATGTGCACCATATTTAAAGACATGCTTCGCAAGGAGTTAGAAGTCTTTGTCGACGACCTCTGTATTCACTCGACCTGGATGGAACACTTGAACAAACTCCAGGCAGTCTTTGATCGGTGTCGCCTATATCGTCTCTCTCCCTGAACCCCTTGAAAATGCTAGTTTTGGGTGAAACATGGATGCATCCTCGGCCAAGTGGGGTCGAAGAACGGCATTGCCAGTGACTTCTCGAAGGTCAGGGCTATTGTCGACCTTCCACCCCCAACGGACTACAAGGGAGTTCAATGCTTCTTAGGCCATACGAGATACTATCGACGGTTTGTGTTGAATTACGCATTGATAGCAAGACCTTTGTACAAACTGCTGATTGTCTTCGAATGGACTGAAGCCTGCCAACGCGCATATGAAGAGTTGAGGAAGGCTCTAACCACAGCACCAATTCTACGAGCCCCGAACCATAACCTTCCACGTGCATATCGATGCTTCTAAAATCGCTATGGGGACAGTGTTGTGCCAACCTGGCAAGCACAATCTAGACTATCTATCCAGTGAGCTTTGCAAGCCGACAACTGACAAAGACGGAAATGAATTACTTGACAACCGAAAGAGAGGGCTTGGCCATGGTGTTTGCTGTGAAGAAGTTTCGGCATTATATATTAGCCACATCCTTTACCTTCTTTGTAGACCATCAAGCCTTGCTATACCTAGTGAACAAACCTTGCGCTACGGGACGCATAGCTCGGTGGCTCCTTCTGCTCTTGGAGTTTGACTTCTCGGTGGTTGTACGGAAGGGGAAACAACACTACATGGCTGATCATATATCACGCATCCCCACAGGGGAACCCGTTGGAAAAGGCATCACTGACGAATTGCCAGACGCCCACCTCTTTAACCTCTCCAACGGAAGGGATTTATTCAAAGCCGATTTAACATCATATTGGGCAGATGACATAGTCCAACTGTTTGAGCACGGACTATCTGAACAACCAATAGAAAAGGCAAGACTAAGGCGACTTATTCTCAAAATCCAACCCTATCAGTTGATAGCAGGCCAGCTATATCGCTTAGGGCAAGATGGATTGAAGTGCAGATGCGTGTGCGAGCATGAGATGCATGACGTGCTCTCAGAGGCACACAGTGGGATTGCTGGAGGACACTTTTGTGGAGACACAACATCCGGCAAGGTGTTGCAATCTCAACTAGGGTGGCCAACGCTGTTCTGTGATGCCTCACGATTTGTTAAGCATTGTGATGAATGTCAGTGAACAAAGGTCCCAATTCGCAAGGATCAAATGGAGCTGACCCCAATCATTGCACAACAACCCTTCGAAAAATGGGGGATCGACTTCGTGGGACCCATCAGCCCTGCTGCACAATATTCTCAGGCCAAATACATCATTGTGGCCACAGACTACCTAACGACGTGGGCTAAGGCGAGAGCAACCCGAAAGAACGATGCTCGAACGACTACCAAGTTCTTATGGGAGGAGGTGATCTCACGATTCGGATGCCCAATCGAACTAGTCAGTGATGACCAAGGGACACACTTAATCAATGAAGTGATAACTCATCTCCTATCCACCTTCCTGATTTTCCATCGGAAATCCTCTCCATACTATCCTCAAGCAAACGGCCAGGCGGAATCCACAAATAAGATTCTTGTCAACGTCCTAACCAAGGTAGTCTCGACCTCACGCAGTGACTGGGATAACAAGCTGATGGCGGCCTTGTGGGCTTACCACACAGCTTACAAAACAGCCATCGGACAGACCCCCTTTAGGCTCACCTACGGAACCGAAGCAATTCTCCCAGTAGAATTCTTCGTGCCTAGCCTACGAATTGCGCTTCAGGAGCGATGGGAAGGAAAGGAAGCATGGACACAACGCCTAGTAGAACTTGAACACCTCTCGAAGACCCGTCTTCTAGCCACTCACGCACTCATATGCGAGAAGGCATGATACAAGAGCTGGTTTGACAAACATGTCAAGCAACGCGACTTCGAACAAGGCGACCTAGTGCTCCTATACAGTTAAGGGGCACAAGTAAAAAATGAAGTTTCGGGGTCTTGGACCTTTCAGAGTCTTTGACCTTTCAGGGTCTTGGACCTTTTAGAGCTGGTTTAACAAACATGTCAAGCAAAGCGACTTCGAACAAGGCGACCTAGTGCTCCTATACTCAGTCAAGGGGCACAAGCAAAAAATGAAGTTTCGGGGTCTTGGACCTTTCAGGGTCCGTGCAATCAGCCGAACGGGCAACGTCAAGCTCGAAACTCTAGCCAGCGACGGAATTGGCTTCTTCAATGGCAGCCGTGTCAAGAAATACTATCCCTCCGCGCATCCTTTGCATGAACCACCAATGTTGAAACAATCAACGTCCGTGTAGCCACCATCACCGAAATCGACGACGCGGAGGAGGAAGTCGTGGAACCTGCATACCTGCACATCACGGTCACTACCAAGCAGACATGCATCTTCAATGCCTTAATTGACGAGGGAGCGGACTTCAATGTCCTAACTCACGATCATTGGACCCAACTTGGCAAACCACCACAACAACCCACTAACGCCAGGTTAAACCCATATGGGGGCCGCTCCTACGCACTCCTCGGCAAGTGCAAGGCCGCCGTTTCTATCGAGACTGAAACTGTACCAATGATCTTCTACATGCTGCCAAACACCAAGGACGCAGGCACGGAGACGTTGCTAGGGCGAACCTTCAAGAAGCAAACTCGTTGCCACGTCAATTATGAGTCGCAACGCGTTCACCTCGCCATAGGCAACATCTGCATTGATACACCTTTCAGTAAAGGTGGCGCGATGAAACAATCCACATGACCACCGATAGAACTATTAGCATTCGAATCTAAGAAGGGTGGTGCTCGGCCGCCCCCCACCACCACTCAAGAACCACTACTCGTGGTGACAAAAGCTAAGGCTCAACAGCATAGTTTCCAATGGAGGTCTAAACAACCACAACCGCCGCCTAGGAGTCATCACACACGATCTCATAAGACCCATAGCTCTAAACCTAGGACACCAAGACGCAGTTACAGAAATCAGGGCATGATCCGGCGCAGGGTCTCCAAAGCTCTCCTGCTCGCGCAAGGCTACTATGAGGGAAACACCTAGTTGTATATCCCTAAAACCCACCTAGCCAAGACCGCCACTCGTATGCTACCCCCGAGCTTGATCACACCCAACCCCATCAAACCTCAAAACAACGAGCTGCAGTGCTTCCCAGGACCACATCCATCAAGCCCATCTGCATATATGCCCGAAAGACTCGAACAAGCCTACCGGCCCAAACGACAGACACCATCGCATGACCCATCACCCACTAGAGTCCATCCGACTACAATGATCCACGCTGAAGGCAGCAGTCCATCAGAAGTAGCTGCCGCTCCACCAGCCCTAAGCCAGGACGCCCAACCGCAACCTAAGGCACACCCGCAACCACAACTATCCGCTGTCAAAGGCTCTAGAACCATCAAACCCCAACCACCGGCAGGTCTTAAGCCCTCCTACGAGCGGAAGTCATTTTTGACACTGGCCTCAAATCTAGCCGCAGATACATGGGATGATGTGGTTGATTGCATTAGATGGCTTGATGCCACCTTCAAAGAGCTAGCTCTGAGCTATGACTGCTTGGACTTAGGCTTGTTGCTTGAACCTTTTGCAATCGAAATTCGCACGATGCCTTGTTCTTGAGAGACGTTTGAACTTGCCTTCGCACAGGCAGCAAACTTCGTTGCTGTATTGCTCGGCAACGAGGTCTCTAAAGAGCAAGCACTCAAACAGCGTCTCATAACGTCATATAATCAGTGAACCACTTCTGCCATCACCGACCAAGAAATCGCAGAATTATCCCAGCTTACTGGGACTAAATTCCCATTTTTGCGGCATTGGTACACTCTTAGGTTGCAATGGGAAGTAGAGGGCTGCCAAATCATGACCAACGCGGAGCAGCGCCGCGCAATCAAAAAAGCAGAGTACGACCCCACTTATATCGCGCCAACCTCGTACAGAGTGTTGACCACTCTTCGCAACCGCCCCCTAGAAGAGCACATCAAGAAACATCCTTACCTCGATCGCCTACTGACTGAGGAGGAGCTACACATTGCTAGCCGCGGCGCCTCCGGTGACTTCCTAACAGATGTTCTCACTTACATAACGCACGTTGACACTTGCCCTTTTGATCTCGATCACACAGCTCAGTTAGAGTACAACCCTGATTTTTACACTTGGTTCCTACACCGATGACTCCTAAGACCCATTCCAAGGTCCTAAACCCCCCACACCTTCATCCTAGTAAGGATTCTTCTCCAGCTGGGAGGGGAAGGGAAGTAAGGTGAATCAAGAGATCAATTAAAATCAGAATCAAGAGATCAATTAAAATCAACGGGAGTCAAGCAAAACGCATAAGCGCGTAGGCAACAAGCGAGGTAGAAAAATGTCAAGAGAACGTTAAAATAAAAGGCAAAAAGTTAAGCTGAAAAGGGGGGCTCCACATTGGATAGGATTGTGAGGCTTCCATTCAATAAACACGTAAAGTCTTGCCTTTTCAGTCTATGATGTTTTTGTATTGTCAATTTGGAAGAACTAATGGAAACTGGGGTTCATGACAGGAACAAAAAATGTCACAACAAGACCATGCCCACCGGCTTCCATTCACAGAAGAGGAGAGAGCGCAGTACAGCATCACCTTGGAGAGCCGCGCCTACAACCAACTAAAATTCCAAACCATTCACAACATAGAAGGATTGGTGGCGAAGGAAAAGGAGGCCAAGAGAGTCGTTGAAAAATACAACTTCACCAAGTACCTGGAAAGATTCGCAGAAGAATCCAACCACATAAAGTGTGTGGAATTTCTCAAGTCTTACGACCCCGACAACGAGTGCGGCACCGTCACAATAGGAAGGGGACAAAACGGCAAGCAATTGCTAGTTCGATTAACCCCCGCCTTGGTGGAAAAGGCGCTGGGACTAGAACCGAAGATGGAAAAGAAGCAGAAGAGAGATGTGTACGCCATGCTGGGGATGAGAAAGGAGGACGTGCTGACAAACGACGACATCAAAATTCAAGATATCCCTGATGCAGAAACCAGATTGCAGGCAAAACTGGTACACGCGCTCTTCTCCAGCCAGCGCTATAACACATTGATGCACCGAATCAGTGTGTCGGTGCTGGAAAACGTGGCGGCGCATACCTTGCATGAAGTCGATTGGAACGGCTATGTGCGTAAAAGTATCGACCAGGCGGCTAAAGCATTGGCTTTAGGAAGCATGCCCGCAGGAGAAGAGTCTCCAGCGTCTAAGGCCGCAGAAAGAAAAAAGGCCTCGTCCAAGGCCTCGAAAAAAGGCCTCGTTCATCGCCTATGGAAGCATCTTAATAGCGCTCATCCAGGAGGCCATGAAAGAGACGCAAGATGCAGAAGAGGGGGAAGGGAAAACGCCCGACAGATCACTCCCTCATCAGTACCAGGAGAGGTCCAGCGAGAGGACTGAGACCGATAAGGAAGGACAGGGGCAAGAAGAGCAATCAAGCAAAAAGCAAGTCAAGGAAACCAAGAAGAAGACAACACAGAGGAAAAAGAAACCGAATGAAGGCCGCAGGAAGGAGAAGGAAGATTTGGAAAAAACAAAAAGACAATCCCTCAGGGAGGCCGAGGAAAGGGAGAAGAAGAGGAAGCAGGAAGAAGAAGAAACAACAAAGCAAGTCAAGCGGGCTAAAAAGGCGTCGAAGCAGGAGGCTGAAAAGAGAAAAAGAGAGAAGCATGAAGAAAAGGAGAAACTGGAGGAAGAATACAGAAAGGTCGAAAAAGAAAGGCAAAGAAGAGCTGAGGAGGAAGAAGAGGAATTAAGAAGAAAGGAAGAGGAGGACTTGGCCGAGGCCACACATCGGTCCATTGAGCAACAATGCAGGACGGATGACCCAGGAGCCTGGAGCCAGCTGAGGGAAGAAGGGCCTAGCTCTAGTGCGCAGGCACTAGAAGTCGCGCCACCTGCAGTCCTGGAAGGCAAAGGCAAAGCACCCCTCCATCCTATCCCCACCCTCATGGCACCCTCCACTGAACCTACTATGCTCACCCCTAGCATCCCCACCAGTATAGAAGTTTCCCAACTTTGTGGCCTGGATGCAATACTTCATCAGTAAAGAAATGGCCCAAGGGAAGAGCACAGAAACCACGGCCACGGGGCAAAAAAGGCCAGCCACGGATGTAGAATTGAGGCAGGACCAAAAGCGTCCGCGTGTGGAGGCCTCGACCACCCCCACCCATGCAACAATGATGCCACCAACCAGTTACGATGAATACGTCGCCGAGCTACTCTCCCAATTGGAGAGGGCAAAGAAGGAAAAGAGAATGGCAGTGGCTGAGTTGGTGGCAGAGAAAGAGTCAGTAGCCGCCTTCCAACTGGAGAAAACCCGCATCATAGCCATGCAACGACAAATATTTGACCTCAAGCAAGAATTGAGAGCAAAAGAAGACATGGAAGAAAGCTACAAACAGCGGCTTGAGGACGAAAATCAAGAACTTGTGCAGATGCAGCGGGAATACAAGCTCCTCCTGATGCAACATGGGGAACTGGAGGCGAAAAACCGCCAACATTGAGCGAATGATGGAGGAACTAAACGCCAAAGAAGAGGAGAGAAGACAAGAGAGGGAGCAACAGCGAAAAGAGATGGAGTCCATGACCGATCAACTGTACCTCGGAAGGAAAGAGCACGAGAATATGAGCAAAGAACTCAGAGCCCAAGAGCAGAAGCTCGTAACCCTAGCACGAAAGCAGGGGGAGAGCATGGAAGGAATGAACAAAAGGGCCGAGGAATGGGCCGCGCAGAACGAGAAACGGGTGAAGGCACTGGCCCGGCGCCTCATTTTGGTGGAAAAAGAAAAAATCTTGGCAGAAAGCAAAGCGGACGCCGCCCAGACAGCCTTCACTGCCCAGCAACAGGCCTTCCTCAACACATTACTGGACACGACCCGGCCAAAGGGAAAGAAGTCGTTGGAGGTGGTGCAAAAGAAACTGAGCATCGCACGCAAGGCCTTGCATGCGGGGCTACAGATGCCACCCCAACCTGCGGAGGTTAGGCTGGGCTTAGAAGAACAACGAAAGTACCTACTATTGGCCAGCCTAACCCCCCAGGAGTTGGACGCACTCGACTTTGATGAAGGAGCGCAACTAGACGACCGGTAGGGGGAGGAGGCTGACATTGAATTTGTCATAAGGAGAACCAGCGAAGAAATAATCCCACAACCCCCCTCACCGCATGATCAGGAACAGCAACAAATCGACCCGCCCTCGAACAGACAAACCGCGCTCAGGGAGCGATGAAGGAAATTAGTTGAAGAAACCAAGAGCAGTTGAGAGCCAAACCAGTCATGCGCCCATCCGCACCCCTCCCACCATGCCCCGATGACCTCTCGACACAATTCCACGCGGAGCTATGATTTGAGAACAGCAAGAAAACGAAAAGGACCCTTTCACTTTCAGTTTCCTCATGCCTAACAGCCTGAGAAGGGTCCTACCAATTAAGATAATGGAGGAGGAGATCGCGACTGGCGGCCGAGTGGGCTAAAAATGGCTGGAAAACAGAGCGAAGACCCCCACTCTGTGGGCCATGGAGGAAGCAAAGTTTTAGCAAGACAATGTGTTCGAGGTACCACACACTGTACAAGGCCACAACTGCCAACCTCTTTGGAGAAGGCAAGTATGCAATATTAACATGCTCGCCTGGATGGCGTTTTGCAACACCCTACCCTACGAGAGGAACGACCCCACATTCATGGTGTATCCTCGTAGGGTAGGCGTGGATTTTGTTGCCACCCTCCATGGGCGGCATGACTTCCCCATCATCTACAACTCCAACGCCGCCTCCTTTTTTATTTAGAAAGCCTAAGTGATTCCATGACGCGCTTTCTCACAGACTTCTCCTCTTGTCCAGATCTCGCCTTTATAACCACATACAATTACCTTAGGCTTCTTAAGCTATTACTCAAGCAAGACCCGACACCACAAGAGCGTGGCTTGCCCCCTCTCCCCCCCCGCCCCCCCCCCCCCCCCTCTTTTTTTTGACCCCAATGCTATTGATGGCTGCGCCATGGCATACCTAATGATGAGAGCTAGCCTTCTTCCCTCCTTTTGCCTAGCTCTCCTAGAAGATATGAACGACAGTCAGTTTACTAGGTGCAACCACCCCTTCCTTTCTACCACCTCTCTCCACGTCCGTATGAACCTCAAAGGGTACATACAAAGCCGTCAATTTTTTAGCAAGTCCATCCAACCCCCTTCTCCGTCTCCATCAGACAAGGAAGATTAGGTACTGGCTGTCGTTCTCCTAGTAGTGCCACCAAAAAAAAAAAAAAAACGGATCCTTACACATGGAATACTTGTGCATCCCTACGCATGGAATAAACCAAACAATTCACTTCCACAACCACTCAGCACCACATAAAGCACAATCACCGCACCTAGGGGTCCTCAAGTTAGGCGTGCCCGATGGCTTCGGTCAGCCGGCTCCACTCTTAACCCCCTAGCCCTTTTCTGCTCCCCCACTTCACGATTAGGGCCCATCAAGGGCAGGACATACCTAGGGAGGCCACTCGCCTATAGTTAGACCTGTCACCCTGAGCCACTCGCACTGCACACTAAGATAGACATCCCCCTCCTCAGGTGGAGCACCACCCCCTGTCCTTCCAAGCACCACTACCGCGCCCACCCACCGACTTCGGAGGCCTCCGTCAACATCCGTTACTTCTCCAGCCAACCTTTCTCCCACACTTCCACGAGCACCCGAGTCTACATGCTACCCTGCCCTCACATCACTACCCCGCCGACTGCCTCTTCAACCACCAACAGTCGACAAGAGTGCCATGGGACCGGCATCCATCTCGAAGGGGGGTAATGTTAACCCCAAGCCGAGAAAACGGAAAGACGAATGAAAAAGCAGAAAGAAGATGGAAAAGGAGCAAGGACACGCAAGCGGGCTCCAAAGCTAAGCCGGGGCCAAAACTGCAATTTTAAATATAAGGCGTCTCAAAAACTCCAAAAACTTTTGTAAAAGAGCGCTAGGCTCCCTCCTGTGCCACCTATAAAAGAATAGTCGAATATAAACCTAGGGCACAAAGGAAAAAGAGGGAATTAGAAAAAGGGACCTTGCTACAATGGCCGGTCATGTAAAAAAGGATGGGTGCCCATGGGGTTTTGGGGTTTGTATATATAAAGTTCAAAAAGTGAATGGAAGCTCATTCTTTGGTGTGTGCCCAACAAGAGCTCTTATCTTCTCCTCTTCTTCTCCTCTCCTTGCTTGTGTGTGCTCTTGAGAGAGGGAGTGACAGTGAGAGTGAGGGAGGGAGTGAGTGGAAGTGAGGGATCAAGGGAGTGAAGCTCTTCATCATCTTCTCTTCTCTTTCCTTCTTTTGCGCGCACGGCTATGGCGGTTGGAGCTTGGGAAAAAAGAAGGCTTGAGCATGCTTGAGCTAGCATCTAGAATCGTGGAGCTACCGGAGTGTGGAAGAGAGGAGGCAACTCATATCGGCATCAAGGTAAGCTTACTACACTCTTAGGATCGAGGGCGCGTCGGCTATGTGAGAGGTAGCCATTAGAGCTCGCTTGGAACGCTTGAAACAATAAGCGGTCCGTGGGTCTTGGCGGTTGAGCGAAAGCTCCCACAGTCCGTGCCATCTCGATCACACTGCAATTCTTCCACTCGAATATGCCATTCTCCTGAGAGATATTCATGTTGGCAAACTTTTGGTGAATGCAACAATCTGCACAAAAACAAGTTAGCTCTTTGGAGACAAACTCCCCTCCCTTGTCAAAACACAAGGTCTTGAGTTTTCTGCAAGACTTGTTCTCTATAAAGATCAACCAATCCTTAAAGGTGAAAATGTTTTGAACTTCCAAGGCTAAAAAATACACCTACTTCATCCTATTAAAATCATCAACAATTAGCATAAAATACAAACTCCCCTTAAGAGACTCTATCCTCATAAGTACACATAAGTCCGTTGTTTGAAAAAAGCTCCAAGCGCTCCTTAGCCCGTTGTGAAGCCTTGCTAGGAATAGCATCTCTATGCTCCTTGCCACAAATACAAGATACACATGACGGGTAACTCGCCCTAATCTTTGGCAAAACACACACCAACTA
Organism: Lygodium microphyllum; assembly: GCF_053477565.2. Classification (NCBI taxonomy): domain Eukaryota; kingdom Viridiplantae; phylum Streptophyta; class Polypodiopsida; order Schizaeales; family Lygodiaceae; genus Lygodium; species Lygodium microphyllum. Next base: position 75,221,310 of record NC_141142.1, on the reverse strand, counting down.
ACCATGAGGTTCCTTCCAAAGGTACTCAAACTTGAGGTGGCCAAACCGAGCACGCCAAAGCTAGGTCTAAGTCCGTGAAGAAAGAAGAAGAGAAGAAAAGATAGAAGAAGGCCACATCTTGTAGATTCCATTCTCCACATGTCCTACACAAAGAATCTATCGAGATACTCCATCAAGAACTCGGAAGGAGTCTTTATCAAACTTGACTATCAAACCAAGAACATAGATCTCGCTCACTGAAAGGAGATGATACCCTATGCCACGCACATAGAGCACCTCTAATGTGTGGGCACCGCCTTGCCCATCTAGGATCAACTACATACCACCCTTGCCTTTTGTGGGGACCAAAGATTTGTCACCTATGACATTTTGCCCATGCATCAGACACATACAGGCAATCCCATCAGAAGGAGTCGTGGTGAGAAACACCAATATCCACAATCCACTCATGAGACTATGGGGCCATTATTACTGCATTCATGGCCGTCTAGCCTTCACTTGGATGAGGGCAACTGCTAAAGAAGCAACCACCACTCCTAGGCCCTTTGTAGTTTTCTCCTTCTCTGTGTCCTTCTTGTCCTTGTCAAGGCAATCTTTCTTCCAATGACCTATCTTGCCACAAATGTGGCAAGTAGACTCCTTGGCTTTGTCCTGTTTGGACTTCTTGTCCTTATTTTTCTTCTTGTTCCTCCCATTCTATTGAAAAGACTGACCGGTCAAAGCCTCTAACTTAAAAGCGTTTTGACCTTTGAGTTGTTCCTTTTGGCCCAAGACCATAGAAACCAACTCCTCCCACTCTACCCTGAAGCAATCAAGATGGAGTATAATGCATTGAACCAAATCAGCAACTAAGAAAGAAGAGTTATCACCATGTCCTCTGAGGTAATCGCCTTCCTTGTGTTCTGGATGTGCATTTGCAATTGTTGAAGCTTATTGACAAGCTCCCACATAGAAGAAGACTTATTAGGACTCAAAGTCCTCATCTAAACCTCTAGTGACACCCGCTTCATCACACTCATCCAATTGTACATTTGATCAAGCTTGAGCCAATCTCCCGAGCCATGGTTAAGTGCTCAATGTGAGCAATGATGGTTAGAGTGCAACAGAGAAAGAGGAAAGAATGGATGTGGGCATTCAATTTGTCCCAATGTGCTTGTACCTTCATCAACTCGGCTTTCTTACCCACAGAAAGCTTAGAGGCATCATGGGCTGTAGAACTGTCTATAGCCTCTATCACAAGCTCCGTCAAATCATAAGACTCCAAAATGGCAAGCATCATTACACACCGAATGCAGTAATTCTCCCCATCAAGCTTTTGATCTGAAGGACAAGCCGGCAACATAGAGAACTTACCTTCCATAACAGCCAGAAACTACAAGTCAACTTCGATAGACATTGTAAATGAAATAACCTACACAAAAATAAGGGCAACCCCCTAAGTCTGCACACAATATCAATGCCCACTAGCGCTTCCTCCGCTCGTCCTCAAAGAGTTTCACTTGCCGGAGGCAATGAAAACTCAAAATCTGCTTCAAATGTATCTCCCGCCTACTAAGTGTCAAGCACTTGCGACAAAATCAACTCAACGGATTCAGTCTGGTGGCCTATGGGGACTAGATATACCAACATATCAACTCCATGTTAAATGATTGAACCATTGGGTTGCAGCATCTCTGTCTCTTAGGGGTCGGTGGCTAGAGAGCATCTACAACAATGGACTACACCATCTCTATCTCTTTGTCACAACTCTATAGAAACAGAATTTGTATCCTTTTTCATTAATTTGTCTATATAATGATTTATTAAATTTATTTCCTTTGCACTAATTAGATATAAAGAAAAGTGCATTGGAGCTGGCCACTGATGAGTGGTCACAGGTTATGGTGGACCCACGCGGTGGGTTAGAGAAAAGATAGTTCACACTTCCACCTATATGACCCGATTGGGCGCCTGTGACTAGAACTCACGCATATCAGGGTTAGACTCGCACACAGAAAGGATTGATGCCTTGAAGTGTGGGCTAGATCCACCAGAACAAACAGTTACAATCAACAAGATGGCATGATCATGAAATGCTTGTATAATGTGCATGTGTGGGCTGAAAGCTTGAAATGCACATTTCTTTGCATAGGAAAGTCACATGAAGATTCGGATACCATTTTTGCGATGTACACGGAAAAAGCTTTCATATGATACCCATATTGGGGGGGTCCCTAAATTTTAGGAGATCCCTAAAATTTAGGAGCCTCGAATCAGCCTAAAAATGCTAGTCCTAAAAAATAGGGATATCATTCTAAAAATAGTAAGTTCTCTACTCTGACTGTGCTTACTAAATTTGGTTGTTTCTATTCTTGACAGTATTCAACCCAAAAAGGAAGGCCATAGAGAAGAGACAAGTGTCAAGACACTTGTCACACAAGTTTCCAAGTGTCCCACCACTTGTCACATCTCATGACATGTGGCTGGACACTTGTCTTGTGCTACTCCACTTTCCCCTTTTGTACTAACTCTCCCCTCTCCTATAAATAAGAGCTCGTTTTTCTTCATTCATCATCATTTTTCTTTGCTGTAAACTCATGTACAGCACCCACAGATAGCCAAAAACTGGCCCCATCCATCCCCATCATCATCCCCCACTTCTCCATTATCAAATTCCTCCATATTCCCTCTTCTATCACTATTGTTTTACAGGACAGCAAGCCTGTAAATTCATTACAACACCTCCTCCTTGAGCTCTTTCTTCCATTTTAGCTACAAGAAGCAAGCCCTATCCATGTACTGCTGATCAACAATGGAGAAAGGCTGAATTTCCCTTTTTCTTCTCTCATACTGTAAAGAAATCAGTTCTTATCATTGCATAATAGATAATGCATGTGTGTTTGTATATCTTTGCATGATCTTGTGAGAGTGAGAATTACTTCTTCTCACTCTCAGGTTGATTGTAACTGAGCTCTTCCCTAAGGGACTTGGGTTGAGCAGAAATGCATTCCTTCGGGGGGGGTTGCCCATCTTCAACCCTCAATCTTGTCTCCATTACTTTTACATTTTCATGGCTGTAATTTTGTGAGTAATTTTCATTTTCAGCTTTAAGCGTTCATTCTCTTTTATATTAAATCTCAAAAACAAGCGAATATCATAATTGTTAAGCATACTACGTTGTTCGGGGCGTTTACACTCTTCAGAGGTTGCTAGTATCTAGGGGTATCTATGGGCCTTGGGGGCCAGAGAAGTGTTTGCAAAGGTTGTCGATGGATGAAGTGGCATTGCATGGGCATCTAATCTAAGGTCTCTTGCTTCTCTTTATAATCCTCACCCTGTTGTGTTGCTACGGTCCTCTCTAGCCCTATCTCTATCCACTATCATTGTGCTCTCTTCATTGTTGGCATTGGCTCCTCCTCTTGGGGGAATGTGCCACCTCTCTCTCCCCATCTCAACTCCTCCAAGGTTGGGCCTACCACCTCTATCATCTCAAATGGAGGTCTACCATTGGCATGTCCATGGATATTCTTTTGTTAGATGATTGACCGTTCTACAAGCAAAACACTAGCTAAGAAGACCTAAATTTCAATTAAACAAGGATTTCTCCATGTACAGAAGGAATCCTAATGGTCTGAGGAATGGTATCAAGTGACTCCATGGGAACAATACCTCTAATTAAATTATATCGATGGAGACCTTCCGACATAGCATCGGCAAATGTTCAATCTCCCTTTCTAAGGTGACAAGATACACTCCAAATCTTGAACAAATAGAAGTGAAGTACTCATCAAGGTATAGAAAAAATATAGTGATGGCAGGGCCATGCCCTAGTATGGAATAGTCTTGACCTTCAACCCATCTATCAAATTATGCTACTTGAGAATCTAGCGTCAAGCAAATTGGTGGCAAATGTTGTCTTTGATGCTCCAAGGAGCCAAACTAAAGCTTGAAGCATCCCTTCACCAATGGTACCACTCAAGTAGCCTTAGCTAGGGTGCCAATAAGAGCCATGTGGATGGTTGACCTTAAGGGTACAAATGGGCAAGTGATCTCCAACCAATCTACAAGCCCAAAAAAAGTCCTGGAGGGCCATCACTCTGTTGCTGAGGGAAAGCTTTATGTCCAAACAAAGTGAAGAGGCAAAAGGCATTGGCTGAGGATTAGTGGGGGGCTGCATTGGAGTTGCCTATTGGTGGTGGTGGACTAGCTGCATTTGCATGAGTCTCACTCAATCAATGGTACTAAAACTTCATAAATGTCTAATTCCAGCACCTCTTGTGGTGATTCTAATCACTAGGGAGAATGTTGCATAGGAGAGGAGGAGATAGAAGCAACTCGGAGGGGGAAGCAAACAAAGGTTGCTATAGTGGAGAAGGCGACTAAGGATGCTTCCATGTATAGAAAAAATGGAGCACCTACAGAAGCGATGTGCAAGATGCTAGAGGAAGGTGTGGTAGTATTGTATACGAAGCAAGGCTAAGAAGAAAGAAGCAAAGTGACACTAGAATGGGCAACGTGGGTAGCAACTTGAGCAAGCGTGAGTAAGCAACAACAAGTGAAAGTCTCGTGGAAAGGGGTGCAAATGCAAGGAAAGAGATGGTGCGAGAGAGACTCCATGCAATATTGGAGCAATAAGAAGCTAGCACAAGTACAAGGGGAAAAAAGGTAATGAAGGAGAGCAGCATAGTACAAGCTGAAGGCAATGCAAGAGAGGCTAACGGTAGTGTCACTGCACGGAAAGTAGGTAGAGAAGGAGAGGTTGAAGGTAGCATTGGAACATGAGGCAAGATAGGCATCAAGGCCAGTGCATTGGCATAACAATTAGCTTTTAGTTGTTGCAACTTTACCTCGAGGCTTTTCAGTTAGAGCCAACTTTGGTAGAGATTCCTTTAGGTCTATTAGAGCCGCAAAGATCTGGAGCAATGCGTATTGCTCAAGAGGGGGGTAGCACCTCCATTCTATCAATATAGAATATAGATGGGCTTAGAGATCTAGAAGTCACTTGATGAGACAAAGTTTATCCGAGGTATTGTTTGCTGACGATATATCTGCTATAGGACTTCTATGATGACTGAAGTACACACTCTAGTAAGACAATAGTATATGGATGCTTATCCAAATCCTAAGAATCATATGCAGTGCTAAACATGAAAATTATCACGTGTATCAACGTATGTTCAAGTATTGGTAATTGTGGGAACGCATGCATGGATAAGTTGAGATCAGCAACAATGTTCGATGTTGCAAGTGTCATTTGGTTCAATGTGTTTCAGTTTTCCATGCCTTTTGGTCGCACTAACATGCAATCGAGGACACTTGGATCTTGTACATTTCTATTGAACTTGTGAACATTGTCGCCACCCCTTTTGATCTACCTAACAAGACCAGGCTTAACTGTAACTGCTAAAATTAGGTTTTTGATAGAATCAAAATGGATTGTCAAGCTTAGGTATGAATAAGCTAGAAGAATGCTGAAATTGAAGTAAATTAAGCTAAAGGCCAAGCTCTAAACTCAATCGTGTTGAAGGGAAAAAATGCTAGCCCAATGATTAAAACAAACCTTGTGTATTCAATGAACAATTACGGTTAAATGCAATTAAAAACTGAAAGTTCAATGGTTGTTGTCAACAGAAAATGACTCTTAAGTAGGAGTCATTGGTTGTCTTTCTTTGAAGACTTGAGGTTCTTTTCTAAATTGGTGAAATAACTGAATTGTATTATATCATTGTCAAAAAAGGCCATCTTCAGTGTGAACATAGCCTAATATCACAAACCTTTAAAAAAATATTACAGAGTACTGAACTAACAAACCTTTTAAAAAATATTACAGAGTACTGAACTATCCGGATTGTAAGGCAATCATACAAAGACTACTGTAGAGATCTCCTGATAGGAAGACTAATAGCAGAGTCACTGGAGACCATATGATTTCAAGACTTCCAGATGGTCCAGAGAGCCCAGAGTCTACCCAAGAAACAGAGTAAAATAGCTCCTTAAAAAACAGAAGGCAAAATCTGAGACATCCATAAATCTTTGCTGAATCTGTGGAAAGGTAAACAAGCCCTCAAATGCATCGCCGCTATTTAGAAAACCACAGGCTAAAAGGCAGAACTGCAAAATGTGAGGCATCATTTTTATGGGTGCATTTGAACAATGCCTCTCCTTGCAAGCAGCACCCAGAAGTAAGTAGACCCACCAGACCAGACGAAAAGTGTCAATTTGAGAGGCTGGCCACTGCAATAGGGTGATGAAGATAGTGATGATACTAAAGGACGATAATGAGGGAATGTAAGAGTGGTTCCCCCTTGGTCCCCGGTTAAAGTTAGGGCAGGTGCCTACGTGAACTGCAACGTTTAAAAACAATCTAATTTGCCCCTTTTGGGGCTACTTTTGAGGAGATAAAATTGATTTGGCATTAGCTAACAAGCCTTCAGTCCCCCTATTACACTGCTGGGTGTTCTACTCTATTTAAGAAAAAGGCCAATGACTTACCTTTACAGCTTTGAACCTGTGCAATCAAATAAACCAAGAGCTTTGAACTATCAACATCAGAACTACCAATACCTAGATCTCATGAAATGTTTACTATCTGCTGTACTCAGGGAAAAGAACTGCTAATTGCGACTCGTGGCCCAAATAACAAATGTATACTCCATGTAGGATCATTCATGGTAAACTTGAGACATTCTACCAAAACATCAAAGCGACGTCGTCAGCTCACAAGTGGTGAAATGAAGAAGATTCTTGTTCAATACCTGTGTGACATCCTCAGTATGGCATTCCTCCATACAAGCCAATTCTTTTCTAGTCCTCCAATCCCAACAAAGCACCTGCAGACAGCCTAATACTACAAAGTCAAAAATTCCACAGTACCATCAATGCTTGCAATAGCAAGGGCTTTCAGACTAAAGCATAATCAGGGCTATGTTTCTGATTCAAAACAAATGGTATATACCTTAGCCTTACCACCAGCAGCAAAAAGATGACCACCTGATCCACCAAAACTGATGCTGTAGATTTCAGGAAATTGGTGTGTTCTCAGATGACTGACCTGCACACACTGCCAGTTTAACACTATGCCCAAACAGAAAGCTTACCAAAAGAAGAGGACAAAGTCATTTGAAAGCTAAGACACTCTGATACAATTCAGAAAGTGCTGTTTTATTGAATGTTCAGAGCAAAAGGCACTCTCGCAAGTTTTCATGCAGATTTGCTACCTATAAAATTTGCTTACACAGCAGTACTTTCATTGCAACCACAAGAACACCCTTTTAAATCAGAAAACCATTATATCAATAAAGTGCACATGTAACTCATGCAAGAACTGAATGAAACAATGGATACTGTAGTAGTGTATTCATCACATAGTCGATAAGACTGAAATCTACTTCATTGAATGTCGGTTGCATTCATTCAAGCATAGCACATTCAGCTTCGTTCTTGTGCATCCTTAAGTGATCACCATCTATTCATATATTTGATCCCCATAAAAGACAGACAAAGGTTTCTGCATGAGTTCATGAGCATGATAAAAGAATAACTAGCTACATGCCCAAAAAATCATCCATTAGCCAACACTACAGAAAATGTATCCATGCATGTTTTCTCCCCTTAAAACCCAAAGTGTGATTGTGTCAAGTACATCAGATGAATGCAGAAGTTTATCTATGTACAAACTGTATCAGTTTTAGAGTTTCACAAGCTTGAGAATTTGTCACTTCTTTGCCCGTATCCATTATACTCATCAGGTTTGATCTTTTTCACACATTGCATACCAGCCTTACCTTCACTATGCCTCCATAAGCAGAGAACACTAGTGAGAGGCTTTTGATCTCAGGGCTTTTTCAGGAGTTCATTGAGGACTATGCTAAGATTGTTGAGCTCTCAACTCATTTGCTCAAGATTATCAAAGCAACAAGAAGCATGTTAGCCCACTTGTTTGGACTAGTGAGCTTGACCCATGTTTCCAAATATTGGGGAATGGCTAATTTTCGCTACACCAATGTTGTAAATCCTACATCTGAATAAACCCTACGAGGCTTATACGCATGCTAGTGATTATGCTACAGAGTGTTCTTCTATATCAAGACAGCTAACCTATTGCACTTGAGAGTTGTAAGTTCACCAATGCCCAAACATGTTACACCACTCAAGAGAAGGGATTGGCAGTCATCCATGCACTTAAAATATGGCGTCCTTATTTGTTTGACGCCTGATTCATTATTTAGACAAACTATGATTCACTGAAATTCCTCTATGATCAGCCTAATCTTCACGGCCAAAAGGCAACATGGGTGAAGTTTATACAAAAGTTCGAGTTTTAAGGTTTGTCACCTTAAGGGTGCAACCAAAAACGCTGCCAATGCCCTCAATCAAATTCCAGAAGTCAAAATTTTACCTTTCTTTGAGATTTTTGACATAACTAGATACTCGCGTGGTCTTCACCCAAGTTGTTGTGATTGTTGAGGGTTCTTCTACAAGTTCTATTCTTTGCACAAGTACTCAAGATGGTGGGCTTTCCAAGCTCACTACTTTTGTCAGGCAGACTTCCCACAAGCTTAAGTTGTGTCACCACTCTTAGAGTTAGAGTTAGAGGCAGTTAACTCTAGTTGAGTTACAGCTAGGTCTATCTTAGACCTATCTTGTACCTTTCAATCTCATTCTTTCAGTTCAACAAGTACACTCAACTCTTTTGCTTCACCACACTCTCATTGTCTCTCTTTTCTCTCCTCCATAGCTGGTTGTCATTTTCCAACATTTGGTATCAAAGCAAGTTCTACGTGTGGATTCAATTCAGCCAATGTTGCCTCGTCTAAGGTCCTATTGCTGTCAGCCAGCTCTCTCCCCAAGGAATAGAAGGACCAGCTGCAGCTGTTTTCAGCCTGCGCGTGGCCCTACTCGCAGTCTTATACGCGGCCCACACGCAGCCCGAGGAGCTATTGTTTTGGAGGAGCTGCTGCTCTTTTCAGCTCTGCCCCTTATTTTCTCACCTCTGCCTACCATATTCTTAACCTTGCTTGTGATTTTCTAAAAACCCTAAAAGTTGCAAAACCCTAATTTTCAGATTTTGGATTTTTTCAAAATTTCTGCAATTTCCCATCCATTTTGGCCATCTCTTTCCAAATCTCAGCTCATGCCACCCAAAATTTGGGACATTTGTCAGTTTTCGCTCCCGGAGTTCAAATTGACAACCAATTCGAAGAAATTTCACAATTTCTCTGACACCAAAAATTTTGGGCCTTTTGCCCCATTTGCAGTCCTGCATGCGAATCTTCATTGGAAATGTCAACATTGCACAATTTCATCAACGTTTGTGCAAGAAATATGGGGCATTTATCCTAGAGGCTTCAACATGCATCACAAGGTAGATTCCAACTGTTGTTCAATGTTAGCACTCACCTTGAGGAGACATTGCTACAAAAATTTAGGTTGTAAGGTACAAATTTCTTTTAAACTTTAGGAAGAAATTTGGGGCTTTTGCCCAACACGCATTCCAAAGCAACAAATAAGTGGTACAGCAGTATTTAACTGCTTTCAGTCAGATTGAGCAAAAAAATTTGAAAAAATTCAGTAAATTTTGATAAGAATTGGCATTAAGTTGCTGTAATCTATCCTTTTGAGAGCATGCATTACAAGCCAGGTGTGGTACAACAATGCATTGCTGTTATTTCTTGGTTGAGTGTTGATTTGGGTCAAATTGGGCACACATTGGCATTTGTGTGACAATTTGGTACTTGTTGCATAATCCCGAGGGGATTTTTGGTACTCTAAGGATACAATCTATACTTCAGCAGAGAAGTGTTTGGCTACAGATTTTTGTACATTACTAACAGCATGGCATGTCATGGGACTAATAATCAGAGTAACATCTTTGGTGTCCCCACTCAGGAGAACAAATTTGACAAATCAAACTACCCATTGTGGAGTTTTATGCTCTGCACCCTTCTTGTAGCAAAGGACTTGTGGGACTATGTTACAGGTGATTTGCAGTGACCAGGAGGTTTTGCAAGTCAAACACCTCAACATAACGCTAAAGAACAAGCTACTAGTGTTGCTGTCTCTCCTCCCCCCTCCTACCATCGATTAGAGGAGATGGGACTCAAAAGATGCATATGCACTTTCTTTGATTGCCTTGTCAGTGAAAAGATTGATCATTCCACACATCCAGTCTTGTAAGACCTCAAAATCAGCATGGGATGTACTTAAACATATATTTGTAGTATGTAATGAGGCCAAACTATATTATCTCCATAGAGAGTTGGCCAATGTGAACATGGATGAGGGTGATAGCATAATAGATTACCTTACTCACATACAAGATTTGCGTGAGCAACTGTTCAATGTAAATGAGATCGTTCAAGATGCTAAATTGATAAACATTATACTGAACTCGCTTCCAAAGTCGTATCTTTTGTTCCACACCTCTTTGATGTTGTCTTCTTTTTTTGGGAAGGCATTAGCCCCTTACATTTGTGGAGTTGGAAGCCTCTTGTTGCAAGAGGAACAGACTCGAAAGAATGTTGCATTGCATTCAGGAGATGTGGCTATACTTTCCAAGTTTAGAGGCAAAGGGAAAGTCAAGCAAAATGCAAAATATCAACAAAAGGGTGATACTAGACATTCATCAAATAAAGCTGTCCAAGGCATAGAAAAGCCTAAAAATAAGGAAAAATGTCATTATTACAAGAAGCTACATCACTATATTAATGAATGCCATAAGAAATTAGCGTACTAGCCATAACCATCTTGTCCCTTTGTTTTTGTCTCTTTGCAAGCAAAGAAACAACATCTTCCATCTCTTTCCAATCAGTTTTCAGCCCCTGTTCAGTATCCTTATCTTCCAAAAGTACTTCAAGACTTCTTTGAAATGTAGGATCAACAGCCTATAAGAAAAGTTCAGTCTTTTCCACCTCAAGAGTTTGTTGTTCCTTGTTTGATAATTGAGAGTAGTTATGCTCAAACTCTCATAGCAATTCTATAGCCCTTTGTTGGGTTTAGCAACCCATTCTAAGAAAGTCCTCTTGGTTACCCACTCTAGATCTTCCATAAGTATTCCTCCTTGAGTGTCATCTTGAAATTGTCCCAATTGCTAGCATGCACCTAGTGTATCTCTCTAATCCTTGTTTTTATCTCCATAACAACAACTTGCTCAAAATTTGCTATCATTTAGAGAAGGAAAAGGACTCCGGTTTGACTGTCCAAGAGACATCAGCCAACAAATCTACTGATGGTGATGCTTCGGCCAACTTTGTGGAGGACTATGGCTTGCAGTTATGATTCTTCAATGGCTGATTCAACATTTAATGTTGTTGAAATGCAACAAACATGGTATTTTGACATTGGAGTTTCAAAGCACATCACTTCTAGGAAGTGTTTGTTTTCCTCTTTGCATTTAGCCCCTACTAGGGAGCATGTTACATGTGCGAACAGTAGCAGTTATGAATTTTGTGGCATTGGGACAGTCACTATTACTGCTACGGATAGTTCTAACTTCATGCTTCTAGATGTCTTGTTTATGCCCGGCATTACTACAAAGAACTTCTTGTCTATCTTTGCTTTTAGCAAGCATGGCGTTCAAGTCATCTTTAAGGATGACAAATGCATTGTCAAAGACATGGAGATGAATTATGCACTTAAGCTGTCTAGGACCCTATATAAGGGTTTGTTTTTGTTGGATACCTATGGTGCACAATCTCATGATGCTCTGGTAGTTACTACTCTATTGCCTGCTATGAAGAACGCGGAGTTTTGGAAGTTTGATGACCCTTTAGAGGTGTCATATGGTAGATGCATTGGCTCAACTGGAGACTCCACCTCCTCATGCTGCATGCGAGGGATGTATTTTGGGCAAGATGCACAAATCTACCTTCAAAAAGGATGGTGCATTGCATGCTGTCCAAAAATTGCAGCTTATTCACTCTAATGTTTGTGGTCCCATGAGGACACGTGAACTTTGTTGGACTGTAAGGACACAGCTTAGAGAGTTTGAGATCGAGCAGGAGCGTATGAGTGTGACGGCTGGAGAGAGTGTGAGCAGAGTGAAAGTTCGAGACGATAAGAGTGTACCAACAATGTGTTGGTACACAAAGAATAAAATGTATTTATACTTAGGGCACGTAAAGGGTGCGCTCACATGTACAATGTGTGTGTGCTATATACACGGAGGTCATCGGGCCTTTATATCCCAACAACCTCCCACTTAAAGATTCGATATGAACCTCTAGCTAACCACTCCCACTAGTCAAATGCAATGCTCGTGTTGAGCTCTGCTTAGAGTTTTAGTGAGAACATCTACAGGGTTATCTTGTGTTTTAATCTTGGTCAATGTGATTTGACCATCTTCTAGAATTTGTCTAATGAAGTGATATCGCACATCTATATGCTTTGTGCGTGAATGATACATGGCATTCTTAGCCAGATACACAGTACTCTGGCTATCACATCCCAAAATTGCAGTACCCATAGATATGCCGAGATCATCTGCAAGTCTGCTCAACCATATAGCTTCCTTAGAAGCTTCAATAGCTGATATGTATTCAGTGTCAGTGGTACTCAGTGTACCAATGTTTTGCAAACTAGAACACCAAGAAACAGCCCCACCAGCAACTGTAAAGACATACCCACTGGTGGACCTACGAGTATCCAAGTCACCTGCCATGTCTGCATCACAATAACCCTGCAAACTAAGTGCACCCTGCCCATAGCAAATACTTTTTCTTTGTGTACCCTTAAGGTATCAAAGAATACACTTGACAGCCTCTCAATGTGCTTTACCAGGATTTGGCATAAACCTGCTAACAACTCCCACTGCATGAGCAATGTCTGGACGAGTAGCAACCATAGCATACATAAGAGAGCCACAAGCTGATACATAAGGAACTCCCTTCATAGCATTTGCTTCCACGTCATCTTTCGGGCTGTTGGCTTTGCTAAGCTTGAGATAAGGAGATAAGGGTACCCCAAAAGGCTTAGCTTCAGCCATGTTAAATCTGTCCAGTACCTTTCCAATGTACTTTTCTTGAGATAAAAACAGCAATTTCTGCATTCTATCTCTACGAATTCTCATGCCCAAAATATGCTCTGCATTCCCCAAATCTTTCATGGAGAAAGCTGATTTCAACTGATTTTTTAGAGCATCCAAGCTAGTCTTTCTTTTCCCAGCTAGTAGCATATCATCCATATACAAAAACAAGTATTATGGGGCTGCCATCTGTATCCTTTTTCAAGTACAAGCAATGATCTGCATGGCTGCATGTAAACTCATGAGATAGCATAAAAGTATCAAACTTTTTGTACCACTGCCGTGGTGCTTGCTTCAGCCCATACAGGCTGTGTTTTAGCTTACACACCATCTATTCTTTTCCAAGAACTACAAAGCCCTCAGGCTGTTTCATGTAGATTTCCTCATCAATGTCACCATGCAAGAAAGTTGTTTTTACATCCATTTGATACAGCTCTAAATCCAAAACAGTAGCAAGAGCAAAAAGCACACGTAAAGTGGTCATCTTCACAACAGGTGAGAAGACCTCTTGGAAGTCAATCCCTTCCTTTTGTGCATAACCTTTGGCAACTAGCCTTGCCTTGTCCTTGGGTTTCCCATCAACTGTCTTGACTTTGTACACCCATTTGTTTGGAAGTGGCTTCCTTCCCTTTGGTAATGACACAAGATCCCAAGTATCATTTGCATATAGAGATTTAATCTCTTCCTGCATAGCTAGCTCCCACTTACTGCTAAACTCACATGACTTGGCCTCTTTGTATGTAAGAGGCTCACCCTTATCTGTAAGCATCACAAACATTAGTGCGGGTTTATCTTCTTGCAAAGCATCCTCACAATCCTTCAGGAACAAAATGCCCTGCATACGGTCTTTCCAAAGGTCAAATCCATAACCATCAAACCATTTAATCTCCATCAAACTCTTGATGTTTGAACTGGAAGAAGTTGCAGCCATTTTATCATGAACACAAGAGTAAATGCACTAATCTGCGGAAGCACAAGTTGAAACAGTAAAATACCCTGCTATTTTTCCTCAACCAAAAATATATCTCTGCTATTTATACATTAACCAGCCACTTCACGGGCAAAAGATGCAGAAATTTACCAAATTCTGCGCAAATCCCCAAAATTTCAAGTCCAAAATTGCATGAATGTCAATCAATCTGACCCAGCTTAAAGCTTTGCCAATACATGAAAAGCCCTAAATTTCTAGATCCAATGTCAGGAAATTTTACCCAAAAAATGCAAAATTTCGACAAAATTTGCAAAATCCCCAATTTAATTGAGGTCTCCGCTCGCAATGTCTGCAATTTCTGACTCAAAAGTCACTGACAAGGATGAATGATGACAAATCTGGGAAAAGCCCCAAATTCTATGGCCCAATTTGCACAGATTTTGAAATTGTGCCTTTGGTGTGTGAACACCCACCAAGGCAAGTGGTAATGAGGGGATTTGGTTGCATAGCCTATGCACATGTTCCAAAAGAGCTTTGTGGGAAGCTTGAAGACAAAGCTGTTAAATGCATATTTACTCGCTACAATTCAGAAAGCAAGGGCTATCGCTTGTATGACCCATGCACAAAGAAAGTTTTGTCAGTAGGGATGTCATATTTGCTGAAAATGCTGCATTTTCACATGATTAGTTTCAAATGCCAATCACCCATGATATTGGTGATGTCTTTGAGGATCTCTTGTCACTTTCTTTGGAGTCTATGCCTATTGTAAATGGTCAAACAAACATAATACAACGATTGTTGCTACACCATATATACTTGAATAGCAGGGTATTGATGATGGTTTGCCACATGCATTGGAAGATGCAGTATAGCATGAAAGGATTGCTGTAAATGTAGCAAAAACAGTCCCAAGATGGCTGTGACAAACTATATCATCTTTTCTTCTCATAGCATGATTCAATGCATTATCACGATCCTATTCTTTTGTGTTTTTGAGTTTCTCTTCTCTCTCAGTGTTTGCCACATACACACTTTGTGTTTCTCCCCGCAAACCTACCATCTCTCTACACTGTCGCATATCTTGACATGGTATCAGGCCATACTCGTTATCTTGACATGGTATCAAAGCACAAGAGCTTAGACATCTAAAGACCTTGCTCTTTGGAGAAGGCAAAGATAGGTTGCGGATTTGGCATCATCTGCTAATTTCCCCCTTCATTTGCATTGCATTAGCAAGAGATAGAGATACCCTTCTCTTCCTCTCCCTCCCACCCTCCCTATTACAAGTTAACACTCCGATGCTATGGTTTCACCACAAGGAGATGGACAAACCACTAGGTGCTCCTCTTTCGGCATCACTGGACCTCCCACTAACACTTGCAGACATGAACCTTTGCTCCCTACACCACTTGAGTATATGCATCCTACTGTCTCCCTCCTAGACCATAGAGTTTATTTTGGACCAGCCTTCACATTTTTATGCTCACAACAATAAGACACATCCAATACGCACTAAGTCCTATTGAGCAAAAGGAGGATCATCAAGCATCACTATCTCCTAGCCACCGCCGCAATGCACTACGAAGGTTGCTTCTACTTTTTCTAGGGTTTCAGAAATGCCACCTTGACAACCCAAGATTCTGCAATTCGCTCCACTGAGAGACGGTGATTGTTGGCTACCCTCCCCTCGACAATGCGCTCCTTCGAGAGAGAGTGGTTGTTCGACACCTTCCATTACTTCGGCTCCGCAGTCCACTCCATTGGGAGACGCTGAGTGTTGCCCACCGTTGGCTCCGCATGAGCCTCACCTTTCCCCACCCTTGACTACTCAAGTTCGAGAAGCCACCTCTAGGTATTCTTTGACATCTTCGACACCCAAGATACCTTCTTCGACACAATTGGCAACACTTCCTTCATCATCAAATGATTTGGAGACTGTGATCCATGAGTTGTTAGATTCCCTCTCTCTCACAAAGGAGATTCAAAGGGGGATGTACTCTTTTTGCCCTTAAGGGGGGACTCATATTTCTTCTTCAACTTCAAAGGGGACCCCTACACCTCCACCCTCAGAGAGGGCACCTACTCATCATGCAATTCTTCCACACCATTTCCTTTTTTGGAATGGTTGCCTTCGAATGATCATTTCTCCTATTGATAACTAGGATCTTAAGGTACCACCTAAATAAGGACATTGGAAATTCAGCCATTACTTGGTGACGAGGGATTCGAATTCCTTCCAATAAGGAGTCACAAAGCTAGTGGCTTCTCTCCCAAGATGGAGTCAAGTTCTACAGTTCATCCAGTCTACTGCTCCTTACTACTCAAGTTACCTTTCCGATGAAAATCTTGGATCTCCAAGATCCTCTACATCTTCCTTCTATCTCTCTTCACTCCTCTTTCTTCATCCCCTTTTGGACCTAAGAGGGGGTGTTGAGAAACCACTTCTTTAGTTTTCAGATTTCACTTAGGCTTTCACAATGGCAGCCCCAAAAAGGACTAGTGTCCTCATTCTGGTCACTTTGTCAATGGGCGCCCACACAGTGGTGCGCTACCCTAGACAACTGAGGCCCATAAATAGACTGCCTCTTCATTCATTCTATACTCTCACCTCGCTTCTCATTCATTCACCACTCTTTCTTCCATCAATGATCATTTTGACAACCTTCTCTCCCCTTGCTACTCCTGCTCACACCCCTGTTAGAGGACAATGCAATTCGTGGCCACCTTCCACCTTCCATCCATCCCCACTTGGCATTCTATTGTCGCCTTTTACTGTCTTGTTCTACTACTGCACTTAACTGCCACGTTTTACTACAATATTCTACTATTACATTTTGTAATCTGGTCCTCTTCCTAGCATTACAGGATTGCGCTTCACTCCCTCAACAACAAGAGGACTATGCCTCGCTCCCTCAACAACTGTCCTTCAGCTTCCAGTAATCACTTCAATAGCCCACTATCCGAAGGATTGCGTTTCCCTCCCTTCATTGTGCAAGTTCTCCACAAGTGCTACTGCCTGATTCAGACAAAACAGTGCAGTCATCTTATGAGCTTTGGCTCCACTGTATCAGCTTTTCTTCTCATAGCATGATTCAATGCATCATCATCATGTTCTTTTATGTTTTCGAGTTTCTCTTCTCTCTCAATGTTTTCCATACACATTGTGTTTCTCCTCTAAAACCCTATTGTCTCTCTGCACCGTTGCATATCTTGACATGGTATCAAAGCATACCTGTTATCTTGACAAAAGGGTGAATGAAGGGAGAGGGAGACAACTTCACCAATACAGCAAACAAAGGCTATGAGGTCAAAAGAGGAGGCTAAAAGACTCTTCCATGCTTGGACGGAAGGGAACATCTAGTGGTTGCATGGGCAAGGAAGAAGGTGGGAATGCAAGTTGCGAGGTCAAGGGGAGGTACATGTGGTGAAATGCAAAAGGAGATTGCGATGATACAAGAGAAGGGGAGGGGCCTAGGGAGTAAGAGGAGCAACATTGAGCAAGAGAAGGGGTAGTGATGGAGGAGGGGGGGACACTAGGGGAGCGAAAGGGCTGGCATTGTGCAAGAAAGGGGTGCAGATGAAAGTTGCCGCCATGTTGGGGAGTAGGGAGACAAGTGGTGCTAAGTAGGAGAGAGTAGGTGACGAAACAATAGGATGTGGTCAACAACCTGTCAATTTGGCAGACATGGATCATGCCAGTTTACTAGATGATCGACATCCCCTTGGCTCTACTCACTAGAATGCCCTCATTCTCCTCCTTTTTCACTTTCTTCTTTACTTCTTTCAAATGATGGCACAAAACAAGTATGATTAGAGGTGTGAGGAATCGAGAAGCCAATCCAATGAAAATAGATACGAGTCAACAGCCACCTTGAAGATTCAACAAGCACAAACTATGGTAAATGCTATGGCTCCTCCATGTGGCTAGATGCACCAATATTATACAGCAGAACACCTACTTATCATCCCCAGTCTTGACCGCATGGCTATGGCCTTTAGCTACAAGTTGTGACCGCTTGCTCACAAATATACTTGATGGCACTAACAAAGTATGCTTGGAGGTGCCAGGACATTGATCGGCTGACAACAAACATCAATCAAGAAAGGCATTGAGTATTCAACAAACATGGGCTTTGGCAATGCTATGTCTCTTCCCTATTGCTAGATGCACCAATAGTATATAGCACTCGCACCTACTAGTCATCCCCACTCTTGACTATGTGGCTATGACCTTCAGCTACATGCTGCAACCTGCTCACTCAAAAAGGTACCTGATGGCAATGTCAAGATAATGTCATAAGCTCAATTTTTGAAGACACCTTGCATGCCAACCATGTACAAATCAAAAGTGATGATATGGGAACAAGAGAATAGAATCCAAAGTTGTGATGTGCGATTTAAGAAAGGAAGCCTACTTCAATGCCATACTGGGGATCCAGTCTAAATGGGGGAGGGGGGAGGCCACAAGGTAGAGCCCTCCACGCCGATTCCCTGAGTTCGCCTGGGCCTACCACCCTCGCTGCAGCCTCATCAGGCCGCCTGTTCTCTGTCCAGCACCGTGCAGGAACAGCCTGCTCATCTGCGCCAACTACCACCCTGCGTTAAAGTGTGCTTCTTCTGCCTTTGCCCTGTTCCTGGAGTTGCCTGTCTGCCGACTGCAGCTTTTTGCCTGGCCTAGATCCTGTGAGCCTGGTTCAGCTGTCTCCTTTGATGTGTTGCGATTTGGAGAAGACTCACCTTTGGGACTGTATCAGTGATGCAGCAGCAGCTCAAACTGTGTCGTGGCAGAGAATTTCAGCAGCTGGAAGAGGATGGCAGACAGTACCTAAGTATCGAGATCCCACATCATGGCAGAGCTCAACACAATTTTCATACATCAAGTGGTGGATGTCTGGGGCCTGATTCGGATGATGAAGAGCAGGAAGAAATGGTTCCTTGTTTGGAGATGGCTGCCCCCCTTCCGATGTCCAGCTCGATGCTGATGTGCAACCCCCCGTTAAATGCACTTAACATGTGCCCAATGCAGTGACAGAATGCAATGAGCATACCCCTGATGATGTTATGGATAATTCTCAAGCCCCACCACATCTGATCATGGTTCTCATTCTTACACGCAAGTGACTTCCATGGTTGAGTCATCCCAAGACCTGGACTGGGTGGGAACATCTCCTCCAAATTGCTAATACATTGTTGCGAGAATATGTTCACTCACAACCACAAATCCTTTCCAGCCCAAGATAAAGAGGATGTGTTGGATGCTACTATGGATACCAAGAGTGTTTTGTGCTCTTTTCTACCTTTTAATGAAAGAGCAATCCTTCTCTTTTTCACTGGCAAGATTCCGGTGCTCCCTTGGATTCACCAATGGCTAAACTCCATTTTGCAAGGCGATTGTGTAGATGAAATTTTTGTTGGCCTGCAAGGCTTCTATGCGATATTGCTCAAATCGACACAAGCGCTCGAGATGATCTTCTAGCTAGAGTTCCACTATTCTTTGACAAACACATCATCCATTGGTAGACTTCTAACAGCTGTTGTAGCAAGAATGCCCAACATGGGCTGAAGTCAAATGTTGTCCTGCAATCTACTAGCCACCGCTTAAGGATGCCATGAGAGTGATTGGCACAATATTGGTTCCCCCTAGCTTGCAGGCTGCCAATCGCAACCACCTGTGCATGCTATGGAATACTACATGCAAAAGGCCCCACTCGTTGTGCTTGAACTGTCTTGGAATGCCTCCGTTGCACAATCGCTTCAAGTGGGGTACTTTCGTAGGGCATTGGTTTTCATGTGGCCAATTGAGGCATTTCATGGCCAAATGTCCAAAAAAGACCACTGCTATGGAGGGGGGCTTGGCTGCACTAGTCCATGATGTTCCCACACTCATTGGCCCTCCCTCAAGCAAACAACGCCCCAATGCACTCTACTTTCAATAAAGGGAAACAACCTATGCAGCCTTTGGATTCTCCTAACCAAGATTGGATTGATGTCCATGCCAAAAGAGGGAAAAAGCATGATAAGCGCACAACAACAACTATCCTGAGCACTTCCCAATACCCCCTACGCACTTGTGTGTGTCGAAAAGATACAACATCATCCATATCTACTACTAATGCCACAATTTTGATCAGCCCTCAAAAATCCTTTGCTCCAAAGCCCTTTGTTGATCATTCGCGAGACCCACTTGCACTGCTTGCTTTTGATTCCCGCCATAAAGTAATCACCCCTTGGGTTCGTCGATACCCGAGGGCCACTCCTAAACAAGGATATGATCCCTCTACTTCCAAAGCGAAGCATAGGGACTTAAACTCATTTGTGGAATTCGTTGACTTTCTGGACAAGGACACCCTTGACCCACTTGCACAGCTTGCTTTTGATTCCCGCCATAAAGTAATCACCCCTTGGGTTTGTCGATACGCAAGGGCCACTCCTAAACAAGGATATGATCCCTCCACTTCCAAAACGAAGCATAGGGACTTAAACTCATTTGTAGAATTCTTTGACTTTCTGGATGAGGACACCCTTGATATTGGGCTAGGAAATTGTAGTCAATGCAAGATCAGCCTCGACACTGAAACCCTTTGGTCATAACATATGAGGCTTGCCACTTGGAATGTGTGCAGCATTTGTTCACGCAGCAAGCAACATGATATGTGGCACATCCCACATGACAATCAATGGGATGTGTTATGTGTTGTTGAGCACAAAAATCATAGTGAAGCTGGCAAAATCGTGGACTGCCAAGCCTTCGAGTTGTTTTATGCAGGGAGCTCAGCTCAGCACTATTCAGGTGTGCTTACGGTTGTGAATGACAAGATCTAGCCAACTCTTCTCAAGAATGACCTCCATGGCCGTTTTCTGGTTGTTGAGATTCTATTCAAAGGGGTAGTACTATGGCTGGTAGGCCTCTATTCACCAAATGACTCATCGTCTTGAGGGGATCTATGGGATCGTTTGGCAGCTTGCTTGTCTCTGGACCGGGAATATTGATAGGAGATTTCAACATGTGTGTTCATCATTCACAGTCCACCTTAGAGCACTCGGTGATGGATGCATCTAAGAGCTGCGTGTGGCATCATTTTGAGATGGTTGTTTTGAAGCACAATATTTGTTCCTAGCTCCGCCCATTGGATCCGGGTTTTACCTTTCAATCAGCATAGTACTCAACCACATGGTCCCACTTGGCTCGTATATATATATTATGCATGATGATGATTTCTTGCCAAAGATTCTAGATATCCAAGTGCTACAACTATACACTTTGTCGGATCATTTTCCTTTGCAATTTTGACACATTTACCCACCATGTAGCCCCTTTTGGTCAATTCTTGGGAAGCCTCCCATTGTGTTTTAATTCGTCTTATCGGAAGCACCCCATCTTTAATGGCGGTTATATGGAATAGCTGATAGACAGTTTCTCATTGACTTTCCCATAGGGGATAGTGACCCCTTTCAGCAACTACTCTAAAATGCAAAGAGGGTTGCCAGACATTATGGTATTCATCATCCTTCTCTTTGCAAACAATGTTGGCATGCGGTTGAAGCATTGTTGGCATTGGTCTGCTCCCTATTAATCAATTCCCCAAATGATATGTTCCAACTACACTAGCCACAATGCTAACCACTCTCATCCAACAATTCTAGGTTAGATCTTATCATCAAGCCAAGTTGCAAACCTTGACTAAGAATCTGCAAGATGCTTCTTGTTAGTCACATAAAGTTTGCAAGGCTTGCATGTGTCTTTGACAGAAGAAAATATGATGCACCTCCAACATGTAGGTGGCTCAATGGTAACATACATGCAGTCCATTGTGCATATGTGTAGAGAGTATTTCCTTGACCTTCTAGTACTCGGTCTCCTCCTACTTAGCAGACCACCTAGGCCCGTACAACTTTCTATGCCCTGGTCGAGGACCAAGTGTCGCCAAATATACAAGATGATTTGGACAAAGATATCTCGAAGGGAGAGGTCATGAAGATTTGTTGCATCTACCCCAGGACAAAAGCCCAAGATGGGATGGCCTGACTAATGAGTTTTTTGAAGCCTATGTTGCTACCCTTGCCAAACCTTTGATAACCATGTGCCAATAGATCTAGGAGATTGGAATCATGCCTACCTAATGGAAGGTGGGGGTCATCAAGCTAATTCTGAAAGTGCCGTCACCCTCCATGGTAAAACATTGACGGCCAATTTCTTCGATGAAATCTTTGTACAAAATTTTCACTAAAGTCATGGCTAGTCATCTCCACACAAGCACCTCCCTACCCTTGTGCACCCTAATCAGTATGGATTTATCAAGGGCCGAAATATCTTGCACAATGTGTTGAATGTTCAATTGGCCATTGATTATACAAAGCACTCCAAGTAGAAAGTCATTCTAATTCAATTGGATCTCCAAAAAGCCTTTCGGTCTTTTGCCTTGGGGACCCATCTGATTCTTTCCATGCCGTCTCACTTGGTGACCACAAGACAGCTACCAATCTCTCTCTTCCCTTTGGCGAACATTTTATGGGCCAATTGCTAGCAAATGACACCTTCATGATTCTCAAAGAGGAACAACAGAACCTCCACAAGGCATTGGATGTACAGAAACTTTTTGGCCAATCCTCTAGTCTTCATATTAATGCAGCTAAATCCTCCTTCATCAAGTATACTAAACCGAGTCTAAAGACTTTGCTACTCACATATTTTTTGCCACTTTTGCCTTGGACAACCTCCACCTTGAGGGTTCTTACTAGGCCCATTCTCTTTATGCTATGGAAAAAGGACACTTTAGATGCAAGTATCTCATGGATCTCTTGGATTCATGCTTGCACCCTTAAAAGTATGGGTGGTAGGGCTATTTTGGATGTGCCCACTCACATGGTTGCTCTTCAATGGTCTCTCTTTCATGCCATGTGCATTGATCAACACCCCTAGTCTTTGTCACCCAATTCTTTTTGGAAGAGCGGGCTGTGATTCATGGTGATACAACCATTCGAGGTTCTTGGTGGCAGGTTCTTAATGCGAATTATCCCTTTTCCTCATCCTCTTCCTTCCTACTCGCCAAGCTCATCTACTCGTGGAAGTTAGTCCCTCAAAAGGCCAAGTGGCACCTTGCAAAGGATCGTTTGGCCACTAACTCTTTTCAAATGGAATTGCTAGCAATGCCCAAGCTGATTTTGTGGGATGGGAAGTAAGAGGCTCACTCTAAATTTAAACGCATGCCATGACTAGGCTTGTCTTTAGTTTTTTATGCCACTCTAGTGACTTGACGAGGGTTGATGTCTTTTTGCACTGCCAAGAGGCTTTGTCATATCCCTCAAGGTTACATGGACTTCTCGAACCACCCTTCAACGTCATTATAGTCTAGAGAGCCCTTCCCTACCTTCGTTCCTGATCAACCCATGTAGGATTGGGACCTTGCAAGTCAACTCTGACTGGAAAAGGCTTCAGCTAATCAAGTATACCATCTTATGATTAAGGACCCCACCATTGGCTCGTCACTAAGGCCGATACTGTCTAGGGCATACACAAATCGCCGCATTGATGTAAAATGACTATCATGGAGGATTGGTTCAATAAGACACCGTACAAAAGTAAAGTCTTCCTTTGGCATGTCATGGCTGGTGGGCTGCCTCTCAATCGCGGCACTTGCAAAATGACACATCTCAAATGGTGCTGGTTTTTTCTGCCTCACCATTGCGGAAACTTCTTGTCACCATTCTCTTTTGTGTTTTTTGACATGGAAAATCCGGTCCCTATTATCAACTCTTTGGTAGGATGTGATTGGCACATCACTACACCCCTTTGATTGGGTCTTTGCTCGAGTCTTTGCTCGGCCAAAATACCCTTTTTCCGCACAGCCATGTAAACGCCCCGAACAACGTAGTATGCTTAAGAATTACGATATTCGCTTGTTTTCGAGATTTAATATAAAAGAGAATGAACACTTAAAGCTGAAAAATGAAAATTACTCACAAAATTACAGCCATGAAAATGTAAAAGTAATGGAGACAAGATTGAGGGTTGAAGATGGGCAAACCCCCCCCCCGGAAGGAATGTATTTCTGCTCAACCCAAGTCCCTTAGGGAAGAGCTCAGTTACAATCAACCTGAGAGTGAGGAGAAGTAATTCTCACTCTCACAAGATCATGCAAAGATGTACAAACACATGTGCATTATCTATTATGCAATGATAAGAACTGATTTCTTTACAGTATGAGAGAAGAAAGAGGGGAAATCAGCCTTTCTCCATCATTGATCAGCAGTACATGGATAGGGCTTGCTTCTTGTTGCTAAAATGGAAGAAAGAACTCGAGAAGGAGGTGCTGTAATGAATTTACAGGCTTGCTGTCCTGTAAAACAGCAATGATAGAAGAGGGAATATGGAGGAATTTGATAATGGAGAAGTGGGGGATGATGATGGGGATAGATGGGGCCAATTTCTCGCTATCTGTGGGTGTTGTACATGAGTTTACAGCAAAGAAAAATGATGCTGAATGAAGAAAAACGAGCTCTTATTTATAGGAGAGGGAAGAGCTAGTACAAAAGGGGAAAGTGGAGTAGCACAAGACAAGTGTCCAGCCACATGTCATGAGATGTGACAAGTGGTGGGACACTTGGAAACTTGTGTGACAAGTGTCTTGACACTTGTCTCTTCTCTATGGCCTTCCTTTTTGGGCTAAATACTGTCAAGAATAGAAACAACCAAATTTAGTAAGCACAGTCAGAGTACAGAATTTACTATTTTTAGAATGACATCCCTATTTTTTAGGACTAGCATTTTTAGGCTAATTTGAGGCTCCTAAAATTTAGGGACCCCCCAATATGAGTGTCATATGAAAGCTTTTTCAGTGTACATCGCAAAAACAGTATCAGAATCTTCATGTGACTTTCCCATGCAAAGAAATATGCATTTCAAACTTTCAGCCCATACATGCACATTGTACAAGCATTTCATGATCATGCCATCTTGTTGATTGTAACTGTCTGTTCTGGCGGATTTAGCCCACACTTCAAAGCATCAATCCTTTCTGTGTGCGAGTCTAACCCTGATATGCGTGAGTTCTGGTCACAGGCGCCCAATCGGGCCATATAGGTGGAAGTGTGAACTATCTTTTCTCTGACCCACCGCGTGGGTCCACCATAACATGTGACCACTCATCAGTGGCTAGCTCCAATGCACTTTTCTTTATATCTAATTAGTGCAAAGGAAGCAAATTTAATAAATCATTATATAGACAAATTAATGAAAAAGGATACAAATTCTGTTTCTATAGAGTTGTGACAAGACACATATGAAGATTCTATTTTAGTTCCTCTATTTCTAGGGTTACTGGCACAATTGGACAACTTGGAATGCTTTTATTTTTGATTATGCATCTGGAGTGCAATCTCACCTCACCAAGTTAAAAGGTCTTCCACATTGGCAGCTTGACCTTATTCACTAAATAGATCTCCTTTCCAAGGTGGACTTGGTCCGTTAGCATACGGCAATCTCTGCTGCTTCTTTGCAATCACTTTTGTACTTTTTTAGTTATTTGATATTTTGTAAAGCGAGGTTATGCACAATGACCTAGAACCATTCTACATCTTGTAATCATATAATGTTGAACTTTTTCCGTAATTAATATAATACTGCAAAGAGAGACCAAAGTGATATACGAGAGAGGATATTCGGGATACAATAGAGGGATAATGGGGGAACATATGGAGCTATATAAGGTTAGCTTTGTAGCTAGGTATTACGATACAATAATCTCACCAACTCCATCCAATCAACATGAAAGGATAGCATATACCATACATCCTTGAGGAGATAGTATAGGAAAAACATCTAGTCTGATCTCCCAACTCCGTCAGGTTCTAGTCATGGCACAAATGAATCTCCCTCATCTCTCTCTGGTGTAACCTTTGTGCTTGGCACCCCAAGGCATGCCTCCCTGGTTGACGTGCTACTCTAATCTCCTCAACTCTCTAGATTGTCGCCCCTCTGTGCAAGTACTATGTGTGTGGTCATTGTCTCAAAGAAATCAATGAGTTGTGACTGCATGCCCCCCCTTTGTGTAGTGCCATCCTATAGTAATGATGTGTGAGCCTAAGCAACATTGGTCTCGTGACTCCATGACTGATTTGAGAGAGGAGTCCTTCCTAAAGAGTGTGGAGTATCTCACCTGCACCATACTAGTGTAGACTCTACATTTGCATATGTAGTGCTTCTTGCTCTCCATCTCCTCTCAATACAGTCTACACATCTGCTCAGCTCGAGGGGCCAACAGCTACCCACATCTCACATGGCATATCCAAGTATCCAAGTTCATAAAACCATTTGTCGTGGTCCTCAATGAGGTGATCTCTATAATAGGACAATGTCATGAGAACCAAGGTGAGATCAATGTGTTGTATGTGTAATTAATAAAGATCCTGTCACATGGCCAAGTTCCTCTCTAAGAGAAAGAGGTCTATAAAGGGGGGATTCAAGGTTGTATTGGAATGGGGAACATGGTCCATGTCAATCCCATGTCCTGTGAGCCACTGCTCAACCTATGCATACCATGAAGTCTCATGTCCTACCTAGGCTAGCTGCTAGGAGGCCTCAAATGCTCTCCTAGGTAATTTGTCTAGATGCATAGCTTGCACTCTGTGGATAAAACTGACAGTCTCGAAAAGAGCCTCTAGCATCATGAGGGATACATCAAACTCTGCTCTAATGATCTATGAATCACTTGTGAGAGCATCATGGCCTATAGTCTCTTGATTGTGTCCATAGATATGTAGCCAGGCTAAGGGTTCAAACTGGTGCAGCATAAATCATGGCTGGTGTGACCAATGTATCAAATAGCCCACCTCCGTGTGTGAGGCTCCTAGAAGCATGTTTGGTAACATTGTCGCTCTAGCATGGCCAATATAGTGTATCCTCTTGTAAATCGATTGACCAAAAAATATCTAGACATCTTAAGGAATATCTAATCTAGATAACTCGGCCTACAAAAGGCTTCACATACAATGATAAAATATTCAAGCATAATTTTCTGTTCATACACAGATTCTATGAAATATCCCAATAAACTCTTGATAAACAAGGACTTCAAAAAGCCTATCCAACGTAGATGTTTAAGGTGCACAGAATTTCCTTGCTAACTTTGCCTACCTATCCATTTTAGATGCACCAAAATTTATTTCAAATTCATGGCTAGCTCAAATAACTCGTGTGAACTTTTAAGAGACATAAAATTGCCTTGCCAAGTTCGCCTACTTGTCAGTTTTAGGTCCATCAATGGTTGTTTCCAATTCCTGATCAGCTCACTCAAGAAAGAACGTCCTATTATTTTACCCTTAGAATAGCAACTAGCATTTGAACTAGCTTTCTACACGTTGTAATAAACAGTTCAATTTTACCTAAACTATAGTAACTTTTTCTCACAACCTCCAAATTTATTGTTATTAGATAAGACTAGAAACCTATAAAAGTTTCTACTCGGCCTAAGTGACAAATGGAAGAAGAGTCTCTCGTGCAATATTTACCTCCAGTCCCCTTCTATCATCCCCTCCATACCCCATGACACTAGCCTCTTGCCCTCCCTACTAACCATAATCTCTTGGCCAAGCACAACAATCAAATAGGGACGCAATACCTACGAGACGAATGCTTTAGAGATATGAATGAGAATGTGGAATTGTAATGGCTCACTTTGGACACATCCAAGGAGGATAGAGGAGATAATGATAGGCCACAACTTGATTATGATTACAAAGACACACCAGAGCCCTAAGAGAGGCTGCCTAGAGTGCACGAGTATGTCAGTGAGTCTACATATAGGAGTTGCACAAGACACTAGGTCACCACTCAAGGATCGAGAGCAGTAGCAACATTGATCAAAGAAGAGTTGCAAGATAAGGTTAGCATCATGGCACAAGATCCTGAGGCACAATACATGTGGGCTAGAGTGGAGGTCTCACAAGATTCGATGTGCATTGCCCTCTATTACTTCCCCTGAGGGGATCAAGTTTCAACATAGGCCATTGGAGAGTCCCAATAGTAGGAGAGATGGGGAGATGGAAAAATAGAAGAAGAGTGCCCCTTCACAAATCTATCAAAGGAGGTGAGATTCTCTTAGTCCAGGTAGGACACAAATTTGACACATGACTTTGAGGATCCAGGATGACCATAGGTGATGGATGCAAAGGAAGTGGCACGAACTAAGTATCACCTGATTGTGGAGAAGCTAGCACTCAATATGGTCAGTACCTACCAGAGCTAAGGGCACGATAACATCTCATTATCTATGTTGGGATAAAGAAGTGGCCCAAATCCAAGGCACTTACCTACTTCCAGCCCACCAACTCTAGCACAGTGGACTACATGCTTGATTCCATTGAGACAATGGAGTTAGTCAGATCCTTCACCCTTGCCCCCATGCTACTTGTCCCTCACTATATCCTCTTTCCCACTTCCATGAGCTTCAACCACTGCCTAGACCTAGCCTACTACCTTCAACTATATCCTCTTTCCCACTTCCACAAGCTCCAACCACTACCTACACCCAGCCCACTACCTTCTACTCCACACATCAGCTATCTAACATATATAGCCACCATGTGTAAGCTTTCATAGCTCAAGCACATTACCCCTCTAGGGATACTCACTTCCCACCATCCTACATTCCACCACCCTCTAAAGCTTCCCACATTCCACCCACACTGGCAGCTCTATTTGGCATGGGACCATGCCCCAAAAACAATGAGTGCAAGGGGCTATACAAACATCTTCAGATCCAAAGGGGGCTAGGATCTATCACCGAGCGAGAGGCTCACGAGCAAATGACGACTTTAACTCGCCGTAAGCGGCAAGTATATGAGGCACAATATTGGGACATGTACCACTTATTCATGAACCAAAGTGCAGCCTCACCTTGGCACAAACTATGAGAGCCACGTCACTCTACACCTATTAGTGATCCATAGATATGGCTCTCATATGTACAAAGTACCACACCAGCCACCAATTCCTCACTCACTGCCCTACCAAAAACCATCTCCAAATCTACTTCAATCCGATTCCCAAAGGTCCAATACACATTGCAAGCAACATTCGAGACCAAGGTTGATTCTAGTTCACAAATTGAGTTGGTGAAGCAGCTTTCCTTGCTAGCATATGGTAGTGAATGTCTAAAATACTAAGACAACCATACATTTCTAGACAATGTAACTTATCAACAGTGAGCAGTCTAATCCTTTTCTTCTGCATCTTCGTTTTCCAGAAGATCTCAACTGCCATCGACATGAATGCATCAATATCCACTTTTTGCCAAATTATGAGGGAGAGAAAACTAGATATAAGCGATTGTTAATGATTGCATTTATTCAATGGACTGCCGGCATGTGTGAAGGTTGTGCTGATAACTTTTCATAGGCACATTTAGCATGGACTTTTGCATACCCACTTGGGTATTTGGTTAAGAGATGTTCAATCCTAAAGGGTATCCCAAATTACCAACAATACAATTCACTGGAGGAGTCTTTTTAGGCCATAGAAAACTATGACTATGTTGTTTTGACTGGGCTTCAGCCACTCACTTGAAGGGAAGAGGGTTTCATACCAGCAGCCAATCCAAGAGTCTCCAATGATCATATCAAAGTCTTGACATCCAATACATACACTCCAAAGACACCTTTTCACAAACGAAATATGGTACTTCTTCTAATTTTCTTTTGCCAGCAAATTCACACTGCTAAAAAAAGATGTGAATGCAGTATCTAATAATTATTTCACATATCAAATTTTGATGAATCTAGCCGCTATGTTGAATAATAGTTGAAAAAGAGGTACTTAAATCCCTTGTACTTCAGTAGTCATACATAAAGTGAAACAACTACAGAAGCCTTCAAAACATCCTTGAAAAGTAAGGGAAGTATTTAGATACCCTCCGTTACAGCTCTAACACAAAGTACAAGACATCTCCATCAAGTCTATGCTTCCATGACAAAAACAAAAACAGTTCATAAAAGTAATACCCTACAGACCATATCAAGTACTTGCTCATAGATTATGTTAAGCACATCCCAAAGAAAATCCAAGAAACATAGTGTTTATAATAGGTGCAAACACCTTGAAAACTGCAAAAACACAAAAAGCATTAGTTTGCTTAAAACTAATATACCAGAATAAATTCATGTCATAATATCTTACTGAAATTCAATGAACATACCTCACGGCATGATCTTGTGTCCCAAACTCGTATTGTGCCATCACATGAGGAAGAGCAAAATGTATGAGGTGCTTTTGGGTCCGGAAATAACAAGTCAGTGATTGTGTTCGTGTGTCCCAAACACTCCCCGAAAGGTTGTCCTGTCATTGGCGAGTATGTTTTTATTGCATTTGTTGACAAAGAGACAGCCATGATTGAGTTATCCCCACTGCCAAAAGTAATAACAATAATTAAATGTGATGTATATCAACTACGACAATCATAATAATCACAACCATCATGGCACATGCGCAACCCAAATATTTATCACCCCCAATCTTTGAATAATATTGAATGGATATGTAAAGCTATTGCAATTGCAATGTTCACACAAATAACACATTTCTATCTTGTATCACTTATTCAACTTGCTATACAATATGTATTTTTGCCATAGATGAGCTCAATCTTCATTTTCTACCAACTTGTCACTATAACCACCACAATCGATGCATACAAGGAAGCGCATACAAAATGTGTATTATTGATATTGTTAGAATTTGCCAATTTCGGGCAGTGCCCGGTGTAATTCATGTCGTGTGTGGACACTTAAAATAAGTGTCAAAGTGTGGTGTGGACACCTTGTGTCTTACGACTTTAATGTGGTGACACTAGGACCTATAGTTACTTAATTTAACCCTAGTTAGTGTGTGGAAAGTTGGTTAGGTCAACCTTGGACCTTAGTTATGCTTTCATTCAATACTTTCAATCAATTGTAACAACAAGAGATAACTCACACTCTCTCTTCTCCTGTCACTCTCACTATCACAATCACCGCCCTCTATGCATTGCTTTGTGCACTATGCGCACTATCCCGGGGCCCCAATAATTGCCTATTGCCCTAAGCTATACCAGCACAACCCCTAAGCCCTACCCTATGTAGCTGCTGCTGGTGCTCTATCCCCTACTACTTGCACCACCATGCTCTTGCACCACGCTACTGCCCACCAAGCCTGAGTTGTCCCCACCTATTGCTAGTTGCACCCCACCCTACCCAGTTCGCCTTGCACACCGCCAACTATACCCTTTGCGCCACCCGCCAAATCCACCCTCTACACCACCCTACCAACTCCACCCTCTGCGCTGCCTCGCAAGCTCTATCCTATGTGCCACCTATGCTGCCTTCATGCCCTACACTCTACCCAAGGTCTGCTCATGACTTGCAGTCCGTCTTGGACTCGAAAATTTTGGGGCTTTTCCTGACAGATGATATGTAGAGAAGATAAGTCCGGGGTTTAGTGAGAATAGCAAAGGCACTTCTCATTAATCAGCCCAAAATAATGGGTCCAACAGTTCAAGCAAGAGAGAATAGTCCAGATTAGAGACAAGAGAGAGGGGAACTACAAAGTGAGAGAAAGGAACTATGATTAAGAAGCCCAAAATAAAGGGTTCAACAATTCAAGCAAGAGAGAACAATTCAAATTAGAGACGAGAGTAAGAGAGAACACTTCAAATTAGAGACGAGAGAGAGAAACTATGAAGTGATGCTAGGGTTTGCATCAAGAAAACATAGAAAATGAGATCACCACTAAAAAACAAGAACTCAAACAAGAATGCAATAAATGCAAAAAACACAAAACACAAATAGAGAAGAAAGAGGACTTGGAAGTGAATGAATGAACATTGTAAATGAATGAAAGAATGTATAGATGCTCAAAGGCAGAACAATGGAAGCCAGAGAGTGACATCCATCGGAGACAAACCCCGAGGTTTGTAACAACCACACTGAGCTAAGATGATGTTGAAAGTGAAAAGGCAGTAGACTGAAAACTAAAACACAACACTCTAGAGGTTGAATCTGGCAAATGCAACAATGTACCACTTGAAGAGGAGTGCAACTGGTCACGTGCAGCAACAAACAACTGGATGACAATTGGGGAAGGTGAATTTGATGAAGCACAGCCTGCTCCAACAACAAACAAGGGACTCTGGGTCTCCAAAGTAGATCACCAACCGAAGAAAATAGGTTGTTGAAGAAGGAGATGGTAGCTATCAGCTCAACACACAATGTAGATAGTAGAGAGAGTGAGAGTGTAGACATAGCTTGACACACAATTAGATTCAAAGTGTGTAAGGGAAAGTACAAAAGTACAACCCTTAGACCTTAGGATTGTGTAAGTGTCTTAAAGTACGTTCACACCCGAAAGTGCAATAAGTGACCAAACTATGTAACAAAAACACACAAATAGAGAATAATGTAACTAAGGGAAAAACCTCTCTTACGAAGATTAAAAAGTGCCCCATTGTCCTACTACAGATCACCGACACTCGTATATGAGCATAGGCATGAGTCAAGCCCAACAAACCCCCTTGGAGTGAAAAGTGATCAACATACAAGGATCATCCACCAAAGGAGATCAAATTTAATTTGTCGCGAGAAAGAGCTTTGGTGAAGATGTCTATCACATTGTTGTTGGTAGGACAGTAGACAAGGCTCATATCTCCTGCATGTAGCCTCTCTCTGACAAAATGATAATGCATCTCTATGTATCTCGTGTGTACATGAAACACTGGGTTCCGTGCCACTGCAATGGCACTCTGAAACAAAGGAGTAGGCTCTGTGACAAATACATCAAGATCAGCCAACAAACATCTCAGCCATACACATTCAACTGTAGTAATGAAAGTTGCCTTGTATTCAGCTTCACGAGACGATGTGGCACTGTGGATTGTTTCTTGTTAAGCCAAGAAATGCAAGATGATCCAAGAAAGAAACAGTTTCCACTTGTAGAGTGATGTGAATCCAAACCACCATCCCAATCTGAATCACTGTAAGCATGGAATCGCAATGGTCCCCCCTTGGCATAAAGCAATCCAACAGTCCTAGTACCCTATAAGTAACAAAAAACACACTTTACAGCTTGCCAATGTGACATGTATGGGTTGTGCATATATCTGCTCAGGGCTGAAACTGCAAACTAAATATCTGGCCTTGTGTTACATAAATAAATGAGGCATCTTACTTCTGGAGCATATGTATGAATGTCAAACAAATCATTGTCATCATTCAAAGACAGCTAGAGTCCAATCTCCATCGGTGTGTTAACCGGCTTGCAATCCTAGAAGCCAAATCTCTGAAGGATTTTACTGATATATTTGCACTGTGATAATCCAATGTCTCTAGCATCATGAATAAACTGAATGCCTACATAGTAATGTGAAGGCCCCAAATCTAACATTTCAAAAGTTTGCTGCAAATTTTTCTTGAATGCTGAAATCTGATCAACATGTGTCCTTGTGAGCAGAAGATCATCCACATAAAGACAAATGACCAGCAAGGATCCCCCCTCTTTGCATACATAACGAGTAGAATTTGATGGGCTGTTAATGAACTCTTTGCTGAGTAAAAAGGCATCAATTTTTGCATACCAAGCTCATGGAGCTTGCTTCAAACCATACAAAGCCTTTTTCACCTTGCATACCAAGTGTTCAAATCCTTCAACTACAAAATCCATGGGCTACTAAACATACATTTCTTCTTGAAGTTCCCCATGTAAAAATGCAGTTTTAATATCAAGCTAGTGCATAATCCAACCATAATGAGCAGTCAAAGCAACCATACACCTAATGGTGGTTATACAGGATGTAGGAGCAAATGTCTCCTCATAATCAATGCCCTTCTTTTGTGAGTAGCCTTTTGCTACAAGCCTAGCTTTGTACTTATTAATGGATCCATCTCCTTTTCTTTTCAGCTTATAGACCCATTTAGTACCAATGGCTTTCTTTCGAACAGGCAAGGTAACTAAATCCCATGTTTGATTCTTCATGATAGAATCAAATTCAGCTTGCATTGCTGCCATCCAATGCACACTCTATTGTGCATCTTCGAAAGAATCAGGCTCCTCATCATCAAGTGCTTGTGCTACCATAACAAACTCCATTGTATTAGCATGATCATGCAAACATGCTTGTCTTCTAGTACAACTAGCAAGAGAAGCATCCAAATGACTGTCTTTTAAAGTCTGCAAGTACCATCTAGGCATTTGTCTAGCCTTTTGATTATGTACATGCTCTTGATGAACCCCAAGTTCAATATCTTGCTGAATATTCAGATCAGCTATACACTAAATTTTTGCATTATGTGCAATGCCTGTTTGCTTTAATCAACAAGGAAGACATGTGTTCCCCCCCTCAATCCGAATGGAGAGTCTTAATCTTATAACATGATTGATTTTCCACAAGTCAAACCCAACAAATGTTCAAGAAGGAGATGGAAGCTATAGGGTTTGAGCTTATAGGGTTTTGAGTTATGGAACATAGAAACTTTGGTAATCTTTGAGTTTTGGGGCTGTTTTAATGAGCTAATGAAGATCTAATGTGTAATGCCTTTTTTAAAGCTTAACACCCCCTATCAAGCCCAAAATTGGAACCAAAAAAGGACTACAAGCATAGCTTAGTCCATAGTATCACAAAATGTCCCACCTCAAAGCAACTAGGGCATTTGGCCGAGGGTCTCAACTGCCCAAGGACATACCAAGACTATGAAGGTGATGATTATCTTACCTCGAGAACCCAAAATCAGGACCAAAAAGAGGCTACATGCATAGCTTAGCCCATAATATCACTGTCCAACCTCAAAGTAGGTAGGGTATTGGGCCAAGGGTGTGGGCTACCCAAAAACCTACCAAGATTATAGAGGTAGTGGTTATCTTACCTCAAGAACCAAAGGGTCACCCTAAAGAGGCCAAGGCACCGGACAAAGGGTGCACGTCAGCACCCAATGCCCAACCAAAACCTGTAAAGGCAATGGAACCACTTTGAGCTCTCTTTTTTTGTTTTTTTGTTTTTTTTTAAATACATAACTATACCCATGGGAAAAAAAATAAAGGGAAGGTCAGATTCAACATCACAAAATAAAAGATTATCCCAACCACCCATCAAGGGTGTCAGTGACAAAGTAAATGGATGAAGAAATATAGTGGTAAAATAGCCGCCACTAGAAATAGCTCAAGATGTGCTCAAGGGTGCTTTGCTTAAAGCTACATGATGAGAATGTGCATGCGGCAAGGTGCCACTTGGACAGTGTCCTTCATGGGGGAAATTGTTCCCTTACCCAACGTTCTTTTATAAAGACAATGATGATCATGCAATGCAAAGGGGAAGTACAATAGGGAAGGAAGGTTAGTCGAAGATGAGTGCCAAAACTTGTAGGTACCAAGTGAAGGGTGAGAACCCTCTCTCAACCAAGGATATTGATACCAATGGAGGAAAAGATGTCAACCTTTGTGTAGTGCCAAGAACCATGATGAAGGATAAAGATAAAGTACTCCAATTCGAGGAGCCACAGAGAAGCAATGATTGTGATAGCATCAAGAGATATCACAAGATCTACTTTAGGAGGGGAAGCCACCATGCTAGAAGAAGATGAAGACTCCAAGGAAAATGAAACCACAAAGAAATGGTGAGCTTCCCATGTCTCTAGCCTACGAAGGACCAATTCAAATTGGCATGTTAGTCCTAGATTGAGATAAAAAACTTGCAAAAGAGATTAGAATATGCAAAAACAAATGTTCATAGTGAGATGCTTTAAAACAAAAAATAAATCTAAGATCAAAGAGTAACCAAGTAATGAATGTGGGAATGTGTGAACGCAATAGAAGACAAATGAAGGGAATCCCAAATCTTAGGTAGCCTAAGGACAAAGTAGCCTATGGGCTCGACTCATTAGCCTAAAGAACTAAGAGTGCTAAGGAAAAGCTAGACTCACCTAGAGTACCCTAAGGGTGCTAGCCTAAGTGTGGGGCCACCATCATGCATATCTATCGATAGGACTTACCAATGAAACTCATGTCGAGGTGGGAAAAGGGGCCTAGGTGGCAATGCATGAGGAGACCCTGAATGGATACAAAAAGTGTGATTGGTGAGAAATCTAAGGGAGTGGGATTAGTAAACCACTCACCCAAGTCTTGAAGAGACTCGTAGGTGTTGTCCATATGCCACGTCCAAACACCATGTGTGCTAGGAGGAGCAGGTGGTGCAATAGAGCTGAAGGCATAGCCCCGCTTGATTGCCTAGGGGAAGCACCACATGTGGATGCAATCATGGCCTATTATGGTTTCTTTGAAAGACCGTGAGCCTTAATACAACACTCCTCATCTACATGGCCCAAATGTTGGCAATGTTTAAAACCTATTCTTTTTAGAGAGATGGGGCTAGATGGATTTAGTTTCTTCGATTTCTTTGGTTTTGTCTAAGAAAGGGGTGTCACCCTTGGTTTGAGTTGCCTTCCTAGCTTGACAATTCTTGCCACCTCCAGTGTTCCCCTTTGTAGAAACCTACAAAGTAACCCTTGCATTAAGTTGACATTTCCTGTAGCATTGCGAGCTCTCAATTGACGAACATACGAGCCCTTTATACAAGGCCTAGAAAAGTATGGTTAATTTTTCACATTTTTCAAGCTCCAGTGTGCTCTATCCTAGCTTATAGTATACCTATGTGCATATATATGTGTGTAGATATATATGTATGTAAGGGGGAAAAAACTTGAAGTTACTGATATTCTATAACTTCTTTAAAACTATGATCCATTAAAAAATGCATGAGTATAGAACTTGGTGATTTTGACCGCAAAATTGACCTTTAAAAACATGACATGTTTTCCCTCTAGATTGAGTTTCAAAGATGCAATTTTGCGAACCTTGGGGTGGTCCGCATTAGCATAGACCACTTTAGAGCTTAGGAAAGTGTGTTTTGACCCCAAATTGAGCTCTAGAGCCTAAAAACCTAAAGAACAATTGTAAACATGAACCATCTAAAGTAGGTCATGTTTACACTCGTTCTTAAGGCTCCTCTAAAATTGGAAGGTAAAGCTCAAGGGAATCACCCTCTCCCTGTCAAATCTAAAGAAGTAGGGGAGGGTGTACCCAATTTGATCCTAGGTACTACAACACCAGTCAATTGACCACCTTGGTCAATATGTCTGCAAAGTTGTCAGAGGAAAGCATTGTTAGCCTGTCACTTTTAGTATTGTCAATCTATCATCTCAAAGTTTTGAGCTCTTGTTAGAGTTTGACAAAGACATAGGAGCTGTGGCATTCTAGTGTGCATTTCCCAAGATCTGTGAGCATTTTTTAACATTCCCCACCTTGTTCCCCTCAATCAACATTGTCCTATCTCCCTTATTTTTTTGCCATGACAGATGTATTAATTTCTGCGTTCTTTAAATGCAGCCAACTGCATTAATAGCTGACAGCTAATCAGCTAGCATCGGGTCGGCCAGTTTTGGTCAATTCCTGCTATTTATAGCTGGCTGGCTGGCTGGCTATTGCAGACGGCTCTTCCAACTACGTGCATACTCCTCCGTCTCCAGTGCTGCTGCTGCCGTCATCATTTCAAGCCAGATCTGGTGCCCTCATTGATGCCTCGGGCTGCACACAAGGACTGATCAGCCCATCTGTTTGTATTCAGCATTTATTGCAATCAGTGCAAATTTCTTTCTTCCTTCATCTTCCTGTTGTTAGTTGATTAGTCAGTGAGTCTGTACTTGTGGTACAGCAGGCTGGGCTCAGAGATTATTTAGGCATTTTATTTGCCATCATTTATTGTGGTTTGGCATTATTTGCAGCCAATCGGCCAGAAATTTAATGCTGGCCAACCAGTCATATTTTTGGCATTTATTTGCCCTATTTATTGTGAGGCTCCCTTCTCCTCATTCATTCATCACTTGACAATTCTTGGGGAGAGGGAGCAAGTGCCAGTACCTCCATAGCCAGTGACTCACATTGCTTATGTACTGTCTCATGTCCTGGTATATGGATTCCATGTAGGGACCGGTTAGGCACGAAGATCGAGATAGATTGTCCTACGCGCAGTAAGAGAGACGGAGAGAGAGAGAGAGAGAGAGAGAGAGAGCAGAGTAAAGAGTGAGCACGTTTTCAGGTACAATGACGAGTGTGTACCTTTAGGTTTTTAGATAGATATATATGTGTAAGTACAAGTGCTAAGGGTATATTCACACCTTAGCACATTTAAAAGGCACAAGGCCTTTATTCCCAACAACCTCCCACCTAAAGGCAATGTGCCTAAAGAGGAGAAAAGAATCAGCTAAGTCTAGATATGTACAAGGCTGAAATACATATATCTATCCAACTCCCATCATCTGTCGACAATGAGCAAACCGCTCTGCTGGAAGACCCTTCCTGAGAAGGTCTGCAAGGTTATCATCTGTATGCACTTTAAAGAGCTCAATGCTTTTGTTGTCAAGTACATCTCTAGTGAAGTGGTACTTCACCTGTATGTCCTTTGTCTTTGCATGAAAGACAAGATTCCGTGCTAGTATGATAGAACTTTGACTATCACAATGGAGAATAGGTAACTCTGTGATGCCAAGCTCTCCCACCAGACGTGAAAGCCATAAAGCCTCCTTGCATGCCTCAGTGGCAGCCACATACTCTGCCTCTGTAGTAGACAATGCAACACACTTTTGTAGCCTGGAGATCCAAGAGACTGCTCCTCTTATGAAAGTAAACACATACCCAGAAGTGGACTTCCTGTAGTCCGCATGACCAGCATAGTCTGCATCCATAAAGCCAACAACAGATGCCTTCTGCTTTCCAAAGCAGATGCACAACTCCTTTGTGCCTTTGAGGTATCTCATAATACCTTTCACTGCATCCCAATGCTTCTTGCCAGGGGTTGCCATGTATCTGCTAACCACTCCCACTGCAAAGACAATGTCAGGACGTGTAGCAACCATAGCATACATCAAATTGCCAACAACTGAAGCATATGGTATCTTGGCCATTTCAGCCTTCTCATCATCAGATGTAGGGCTGTCCTCTACGCTAAGTTTCACATATGGAGGCAATGGAAACCCAATTGTTTTCCCCCCCTCCATATTGAAACACTCCAAAACTTTGGAGATATACTCCTGCTGAGATAGATAGAGTAAGTCTTTTGATCTATTTCTGAGTATTCGCATGCCAAGAATGTGATTTGCATCACCAAGATCCTTCATGTCAAAGCTGCCATGAAGACTTTGCTTCAATGAATCCAAGGCATGAGTATCCCTGCCAGCAATCAG
This sequence comes from Lygodium microphyllum, assembly GCF_053477565.2. Classification (NCBI taxonomy): domain Eukaryota; kingdom Viridiplantae; phylum Streptophyta; class Polypodiopsida; order Schizaeales; family Lygodiaceae; genus Lygodium; species Lygodium microphyllum. The sequence continues at coordinate 75,182,128 of NC_141142.1, read as the reverse complement.
CATGTCATCAACATACAAAACCAAGATAATCAGGCTGCCATCTGCTGCCTTCTTGGTATACAAGCAGTGATCCACTTGAGTTCTATAAAAGCCTTGGGACTGCATGAATGTATCAAACTTATGATACCATTCTCTTGGTGCTTGTTTCAACCCATACAAATTCCTTTTGAGTTTACATACCTTATTTTCTTTCCCTTGTTCAATAAACCCTTCAGGCTGCTGCATATATATGTCTTCATGCAGATCACCATGTAAAAACACAGTCTTTACATCCATCTGTATGAGCTCCATATCCTCAACTGCAACCAAGCCCAAAATGGTTCTCAATGTAGTCATCTTGACTACAGGAGAGAAAATCTCATCAAAGTCAATTCCATGCTCCTGCTTATACCCCTTTGCAACCAATCTTGCTTTGTACTTTGGTGAGGAACCAAAAGTGACCTTTATCTTGTAAACCCATTTGCATGAAAGAGTTTTCTGCCCTTTAGGCAACTGCACCAAGTCCCAAGTGCCATTTTTTTCAAGAGATTCCATCTCTGACAGCATGGCTTTATACCATTTCTTGCTGATCTGTCTGTCCATTGCTTCCTTGAAGCAAAAAGGTTCACCACAGTCCGTCAACATGACATAATCAGCCACATTAATTGCACCAGGAACAAACCTGTCAGGTCGTCTAGTAGCTCTAGACGATCTCCTAACCCAATGGTCATCGTTTGTTGCCTTTTGCTGCAAATTTCCATTTTCAGCATGCTGCCCTGGTATTTCAGCCTGCAAATCAGCATTAACAACTTGCTGTCCTGGCTGTTCCTGCACATGTAATGGCTCATTTTCATGGGCAATAGCTAGCTGATCATTTCCTGCATTTACAGGTTCATTTACAGCAGGTATTTGCTGCTGTACAACAAGCACATTTTGCTGTCCAAAAGGTATTTCTTCCCGAAATACAACCCTATGGACCTCCTCAGTCTTTTCGGGCTGTTTGTGCATGCGATCTTCCCGGAAGATAACGTCATTGTTGCGTACTACTTTCCTTTTCTCAAGATCCCACAATCTATACCCCATTTCACCCTTGTCACCATATCCTAGGAAAATGCATTTACATGACTTTAGCTCAAGTTTGCTGCGTATTTCTTTACGAATGTGCACAAAAGCCTCGCAGTCAAACACTTACAGATGAGCACATGAAGGTGGCTTGCCCAACCATGCTTCTTGGGTTAACAGCCTCGACCCAAAGCGCTCAAGGATCTCTCTATTGCAAACAGCATAGAGCCTGCCATATTCATGATGGTCTAGTTCCTATGCTCTACAACTCCACTCTACAAAGGGGAGTTAGTAGAGGTCAGCTAGCGTGAAATACCATGCTCTTGTAAAAGCTCAAAAAACTCTTGGCAAATGAACTCGCCTCCACTATCACTCTTCATGTATCCTACACAACGACCAGTCTAGTAATGCACCAATAGCACCCAAGCAAAAAAATATAGGAAGGCATTGGACTTGTGCTTGAGAAAGTACACCCACATCTAACAAGAATAATCATCCACAATTAAAAAGAAGTACAATATGCCGTTCAATGCGTTGATGGATGTCAGACCACAAAGAGCAACATGAATCAATCTAAGAGGCACCTCAGCTCATGTGTAGACTGCATAGGGAATGTGATACGCTGTTGTTTTCCGAGTTGACAAGCTTTACAGATATCCTACAATAACTTTAGGCATGAAAGGCCATCAACCATTTGTCGATGCAACAACTCATAAAGAAAGTCATATTCGAGATGTCCTAAGTGAAAATGCCAAAGGCACTAAGCACTCCTAGGCTCCGATGTAGCGACATCTTCCATGAGTGAACAACATCGTATGGAACAAATGCGGAATAAATTAGGTTAGGGTTTCAACCTCTGCACAATATCCCATAGGTTCTGGGGGTCAAGGACATGTCTCATTAGGTTTGACAAAGTAGGGAAGTTCGACCCCTTGAAACGAGTCTTATCATTTAAGGCATGTTTAACTAATGAGAAGGAGAAACCATGAGGTGTCAAATAAATGGAATAAAAAGGAGGTAGTGGAGGGGGATAAGTAGGAGAGGGAGGTGGACAGGCAAAAATAGGTCGATAATGTCCAATGGGTGCCGATTAATGCAAAGGCACCTGAACATAAATGTCTCCCTAAACTAGCGGTGGAGTTGGAGACATCATGACACGTAAGCCTTGTCCAACGATCAGTTGGGGCACAGCAAAATGACCAAAAGGCCCACTAAGTAATGCCATGGAGACAAACTGTGGTACCAACTAATCCACACTCAATGAAGGCTAGGTCGCATCCCAAGCCGTGGAAAATCCAAAAGAGTGGGAATGGGAAAATGAAACTTCATCATAGAGACACCACCTAGCTACGAGGTTCTAAAGAGCGTGCCTAAGAGTGAAGGACCCCCCAATATGATGTGTAAGGACATGTAATGTGCACTTAATGGAAGCTAAAAGAACGGTCTAGCAAAATTAGTGGGTGGGATGGACAAGAGATTAATTGGATTTGTCATTTATGTAGATGTGAAAAATGTGTTAGGTTCCTTTTATCCATTAAATGCAAATGATAAAAGAGATGAATCACCAAAATCAAATTGACCATGAGATGTAAAAGCTAAATGAAAAGATGAAGAAGAAGCACTCACCCTTTCTATTTAGCTTTTCATGAGTGCAACTAAAAAAACCTATCCTCTTCGAGACCAATGAACCAATACTTAGTTTGAAGAGTTCCTTCATCATAAGCATCTCCAAAATCTTGTGGAAAAGAGAAAGTAAAATCAAAAGATCGAGAAGTAGTAACATACGCACTTGACATAGGAGTGAATGAAGGTGGAGAAGTGTGTGTAAAAGATGAAAGAGGTAAGGATGTAGATGATGGTGGTAGAGAGGAAAATGGTATATACTTCGTGTCAGTTTCCATGTTGGGATGGCCAATCCTTTATGGAGCTTCCATCCTTCCTGCAAGATCATTAGACCAACGCACTAAACCTACAGGAGAAAACTCAAATTTACCTTCAATCTGCTGTTGAGCTTGATACATGAGAATGAGATCGTATTCGGCTTGTGAGATCTTGTATGGTCTATGGACTCTATGGTGTTGAGAAGTAAGCATGGGAACTCTCCTTATACTAGAGAGGATAAGGGTAGCTAGGTGTAAATGGACTGGAGGACAAGGGAGCAAGGGGAAACCCTAACCCTAACTTCTCCAGAGGCTACATAAATAGCCTAAAGTACACACAGTTGAGGAGAGTGTATTAGGTGTACTTTGAACAACTGACTAAGCAAGATCTTATTCTTGTGCTTGAGCTCTCTCTCTCCCTCTTGTGCACACTCTCTCATACTTCCAACTCTGATTTGCAACATGGTATCAAAGCCACCTATGATCCTTCAGCTTCCCTCAGCTTCCCTACATCATTAACTGCACATGAGCTTTCATATTCTACATCTTACCTCTTGACCACCATATCCACAGCCTGACCCACCTTTGATGGAGAACTTGGGGAGAACAAAGGAGGGGGTTTCAGCTCAAGGTTTCTTCTAAGGAACTCCTCCCCAATTCATGGCGCAACAGCCTAGCACCACAAACCCCCACATTGGCCACGCAGCATGACGGCATTGCAAAAAAATGTAGGCAGGCACAAATTTGGGCATCGTGCAAATTCGTACAGCTGCATGATCAGATGAGCGAATCAACGGCGGCCATCTTAGGGCTTTGATAGTCCCCCCCAATGGGCCATCTCCCTCTAAGAGGATTTGGAGAAATTCCCCTTGTGCTGATTGCTATGAGCCAAACCCTAACTGTGGGTTTCTGGTAGCCATAGCCAGAAAGCTTCAAGCTCACTCATTTTCATCTTTTTTCAATGTGGGCATTATCAACAGTGATTTTAATCACTGAAAAACCCTTGTGAAGATTTATTACTGCCCTTTGAAGCTCAAATGCAAAGTGCTTCTCATTCCATGGGCAATATTAAGCTTGTAAAGATCAACCTACATTATGAGTACTAGAACGAAAGCTAGTAAGAGTGCTTCTTAGCACTACTAATACATTCAACTGATGCTCTTTATTGTTTGCTGCTGGTAAATCAGAGAAATGAGTGTTATTGTACTCTCCTCTAACTCATCCCATAGCATAGAGTTGATTCATAAGCAGTGCTCCACCAAGAACTCCTCTAATAGGCCACATTATCAAGAGGAGCCTGAAGTCTAGTCAAAGCTCACCTCATTGAAACCTAAGAAAATAGTAAAACTTAAATCAAGGGTTGTTCGAAGAACATGACCTCCAAAATCCTATCTTGAGATATTACATATATAAGATTTTCAACCTTTTTTCATCTCTACAGCTTTAAAGTTAGTTATCATTTGTAGGGCTATCAATTTTGCTATTTGGTTCGTGCTTGGCCACCTGTAAAGAACTAGACACTGCCATTGCTTAAGGCAATAGGTAAGACCTTCCTATAATGGCCATGGCCTATGCAAATGTAAGGCCTCAAATTCACAAGTTCAATGGAAAAGATTTCCATCCTTGGCAAGTCTTGGTAAGATATAAAATGATGGAACGAGGCTACTGGCCTTTCATAAAGGGACCAAAGTTATTGACCCATCCAATCCCCTTGATGTAGAAGATGATGAAAGAGATCAGGCCATCATCATGCTTCATTTAGATGAATCTTTAATTCATCATATTGACCAACTCTCCACTGCCAAGGAGAAGTGGAATAAACTTAAAAAGCTTTACGACGATAGGGAAGAACTCCAAGATCTTTCTAAAGATTGAGTTTTTTAGCTTGGATTATAAACAGAGAGAAGATCTAGGCAAGTTTATTTCACATATGAAGGGACTCATGGCACAGCTGGCCTCCGTTCAAGCACCAATTCATGATGAAGATGCCATTGCCATCCTTCTGAGGTTTGTGAAAAAGGTCTTTCCAACCCTTGTGACTACCCTAACTAATATCCCCAACCCAACCTTAGCAAGTACCATCCACTCATACCTGGATGAAGAGAAGAGGAACCATAATGAAGGAACTTCAACATTTACTTCCCGTGAGCAAGTGTTAGTTTCTACAAAGTGCTCCTTCTATCATAAAAAAGGGATATTGTAAGCAATTGCTGGAAGAAATATCCTGACAAAATGAAGTGTAATAAATGCAAAAAGACTAGACATATCACTAGTAAGTGTCCCAATGTTCCCGAAGTACCTAAGGTATTGGAGGCTAACTTTGCCTCCCAATCCACAGATAATTGACTCTTTTGAGTCTTGTAACACTCTCTACCTATAGCCTTCTTTTGTAGCCTGATTTATAAAGGTATCTCATTGAGGATTAAGGGGGGCATCCTATCATGCTTTATCCGATGCCACCTAGCATTGAGGGGGGGTGTTAAGAAGTAAGCATGGGAACTCTCCTTATACTGGAGAGAATAAGGGTAGCTAGGTATAAATGGACTAGAGGATAGGGGAGCAAGGGAAAACCCTAACCCTAACTTCTCCAGAGGCTATATAAACAGCCTAAAGTACACACTCACAGTTGAGGAGAGTGTATTAGTTGTACATTGAACAATTGACTAAGCAAGATTTTATTCTTGTACTTGAGCTCTCTCTCTCCCTCTTGTACACACTCTCATGCTTCCAACTCTGATTTGCAACACATGGTAGTCCAAAGACTCTTCAGCCATGTCGGATGCAAGAGCAAGCTATGAAGCCCACTCCATCGCATGTCTCGATGTGCTAGGCTCGGGAGCATCAATCATCATGTGGTGAATATGTCTTCAAATTCATCTTGCCCTCCTGTTGTTTTTGCTTCTTGCAAAGGGCTTTCAAATCAAAGGCCACGATTTCATGGAAAAGAACCTTGCTCTAATACCATGTGAAAAAATACCCTAACACAAAAACATAAATGAAAGCATACAACAAAGCATAAACTCAAAAGAACACAGTCATATTGATTGAACACTAAATATGCAATGCTCCTGCAACAAATAAACCATGCAAGAATGAAAACTATACCCCAAACTCTCGTGTCTCAAGGACCGAGGCAAAGCTACTAAGCGAGAGCATATCATACTCTTGACAAATCCTAAAACACACCAAGGCAACCTCCAAATATCCGGCAACAACAACGCAAGTGTGTGGTGCGGTGTCAAATAGGTAGAGGAGAGAGAAATCTACAAATGCAACAAGCTAGTGACGATGTGGCAAGCTAATGACAACGAAACACAAGTATGATTACATGGCAAGCTGACGGCAGTAAAATGCAAGTATGATGACGTGGCAGTCCAAGCAAATGCCAAATCACAAACGTAGTAATTCAACAAGTCACTAGCTGTAGATGATGTTGGGCAGCTACAATGAGACAACCTCCGCAAACAGTATGTGGGCAGTGAAGCTAGAGGGCCCGAAACATGCAAAAACAAGTGGGCTGAATGGAGGGCAGCCTACCTATTTATAAAAAGTTTCGATATTTGGTACCACCCACCATTTTAAAACTCTCTCAAATTGCCCACCACTTTAGGGTTTTCATTAATTAGGCATTTTTTGGGGGTGTTTAAGTGGCTAAAACAACATGTAATGCTTATGATAGCTCAACAAAAGCTTGTGGTTACTCTGCTTATAGCTTTGCATTACTTTCTTGAAGTTCTTGGATCTGCGGCTAGATGTTTTGTAAAGAAGCAACAATACCTTCCATCATGACTTGGCAAGATCATGGTAGGAGAGTCTGATCAAACTATTATGGGCATGACAAGTGCTCTTGGAGAGTGAGGAGATTGCTCTCACAGCTAAATGCTCACAAGAGCATGGCTTGTTTATAAGACAAGACTCCAACAAGACAAGGACAAGAAGAGGACTTACCTCACAGGAGCATCACAACTAGTGTTGGCAAGACTGAAGGGCTTGTAGCCCAAGACCCCTATTTATTCTAGAATTGAGGAGGTTAAGGGGAAGCTTCTAGATAATGACATCATTGACAAAATAAGCATCATTGACATAAGTGATGGCATAAGCAACGTTGACGTAAGCATTGATGCAAACCTCTTCTAGAACTTTCCAAAGAATATCTAGAACCTTCATTAGAATCGTCTAATACTTCCTCGAATCTTCTAGAGTGTTCTAGGATGTTCTATCGAGCATCCATTACAACAACCATCTTGGGACCTCGAGATGCCAGAACGTTGTCCTATCACGATCATGTTCGACAAGTTGGGGGACATCCCTATTCACATCCCCAACAAGAGGACGCTCCCCCTTCCCCTAAGTTCCGAGGAGGAGAAGCATTGTCGGGGATGAACTATCGAGGAAGGGTCACTTAGGAATAGGCCGTCCGGTTTCACACCCGCTTACTCAGGTTCATGCCCGCACCAGATCCTCCATCTTTTGTGCAGTCTCTCATACCCCCCTCTCGCCTACTAGCTGAGGCTCAAACACACCTACGTGCTTGCCTACCACCCATCACGCCCTTTCACTTGCCTACCGTGGCCCACCTACTCCAACTGCCCTACCTTTCACCACTTGCTGGCTCATCTTATCTGTTGCAAGTTGCCCATCTACTTCACCAATGATTCAAGCTTTAGCAAGCTTTTTCTTTTCTGCAAGCTACAACAAGTCTTTGCTCTGCCTAGCCACCCACCAATGCCCCATGCTTGCCCTTGCCTGTTGGTTTTGTGAGAGTGCACAATGAAAGAGAGACACGAACATAGAGAGACACAAACACACACACACACACAGCAAAAGTTGAAGGAAGAATAATGCACTGGCTAAAGAAGAATGCTAATACAAAGGGAATAGACTAACGAGTCCTTGCACACAACCCACAACATCAATGAGGGCACCAGATCAAGCTGATGATGATGGCAGCACCAAGCATGGAGTGTTGGAGTGTGCACTTGCATATGATAGAATGAAGATTGAAGAGAGTGTGTGTTTGCCAAGTGGGGAGGTAGGCTATAAATGGCCAACAAGTCAAAAATTGGCCAACCTGCACTAAACAGCGCAATACATGTTGGCGGACCAACATTTAATGCTAGTAGCACTAAAAAAATGCCAAAAATTTACCCAGAGGCCGCAAGAAAATACCAAGATGGCAAGGACCATGTCCGACAAGTAGAGGCAAGCTCATAAAAGTAGAAATCGACTTATGAATACACATAGAAAGCCAACAACTGAAGGAAATGCACCGAATTTTGCTAGAGCTTCTATGTCTCCACATCAAACTCCAACATGAGTTCACAACCAAGAGATGACAAATTGACATGACTAACATAGGCACACTAGTACCCCCTCTCAAATCTAGGAGTATTTAAAGACCCAACAATCTCATGTGATGAAGCATAGAAGTCTGGGGCAAAGGCTTCGTGAAGAGATTCACTACATTGTCCGCCATGGGATAGTGAGCCACGGCTAACTCGAAATCCATGATCCGCTCTCAAACATAGTGATACTTAACTTCAATGTGCTTTGTGCTAGCACGAGACACACAGTTCTTTGCTAGAGCTAGAGCACTCTGATCGTCCACACGCAACTCTGTCAATCAAGGTTGGGGAAAGCCAACCTCCCCCAACATGCGGCGAGACCAAACCACCTCCATAGCTGTAGAACATAATGCATGATACTCTTACCTTTGTAGAAGAAAGTGCCACAATAGGCTACTTCATACTACTCCACGAGATAGCTCCCTATCCAAGGGAGAAGGCATAACTTGTAGTGGACCAGCTTGAATCCACATCACCTACCCAATTAGAGTCATTCCAACCAAAGAGAGTAACCCCCTCTTCATACATAATCCTATAGGATTGAGTCCCCCTGTAAATAATGAACATGCAAGGCCGCTCTCCAATACTCCTAAGTGGGAGTCTTCATGAAAGAAGACAACAAAGGCACAACAAAAAAAATATCAACCACTAAAGTGTGAATGAGCCGGATAAGGGAGCCAACAAGACACCTATACCGGGTGGCATCTTTAAGGGGATATCCTATTACCAAAAGAGTGGACTCTAGATCCATGGGGCAAGAAATAGTCCAACAATCGGCCATACCAAACTCCGAGGGTAACTCAAAGATGTACCTATGCTGGAAAATACATATACCATGTGCCATCTAATAGATCTCCAATCCAAGGAAAAAGTGTAGGATCCCAAGATCCATCATGTCAAACTCCTGTCTCAAAATCTCCTGAGTCCGATCAACCCCCTAAGCATAGCTCCCTATGATGATAAGATCATCCACATACAATATGATCAAAACAAACCTATCACCCTCAACCTTGTAATATAGGTTGGAATCATGAGTTGATGGATGGAGGCCACTCTGTAGAAAGAATATATCAATCCTTTGGTACCAAGCTATAGAAGCCTGCTTCAGGTCATAGAGGGCCTTCCACAAACTATAGACATTGTCCTCCTTCCCCTACACAAGAAAACATGGAGGTTGTGTAACATGAATCTCCTCCTCAAGGACGCCATTCAAGAAGGCAGACTTGGCATCCATCTGATAAACATGCTAGCAATGGTCAATTGCAAGAGCCAAGATAGCTCCAATAGTAGACATCCAAGCTATAGGTACAAAAGTCTCAAAATAGTCCAAATCTATCCTCTAAGAAAAACCATTGGTAGCACGCCTAGCTTTGTACTTGTCCAAGAAACCATCTATAAGGTACTTAGTCTTATAGACCCACTTCACATCTATCACCTTCTACTTCCGTGGACACCAAATATCCTGTGCAAGAGCCTTCTCAACTGTAGTAGACTCTCGGCCATGAAGAATCTGACATAAGAGCATAGTTCAAACTTCACACATAGTGAACTATCGTGTTGGGCCCGTAAGCGAGTTGCTATACGTGGAGCTGGAGGAGAAGCAGGAAAGTGAGAAATACCTAAATCCTACATAAGCCACCTGTGCCAAAGAGGAATTTGAATAGACTCATCCTACTATGAGGGAGACTAAGTGGCTAGCCTCCTGTACTTGCAATGCACCTGTCTGTGGAAGGGAACCCCCCTCACTAAGGGAAGGTAAATCCTCCTCGTCTGAAGAAGGCTCCCCCTTTGATGGCTGAGCATCCCTAGAAGCCTCGAGAGGGGAGGCTAAAGGAGCGGAAGTACTCGACAAAGACATAATTGCATCCATCAAAGGTGGTAGGGAAGCCAGTGTAGAGAGTGGAGGAGGAGGAGGGGGAGGAGCCAAAGATGAAGAAGGGGTACTAAGAGGTAATCGAGAAGGGAGGAGAGAAATTGAGGGTGGGGGAGGGTCAATCAATGATGAAGAATCACCTCTAATAGAACCATCAAGAGGATCCCCGGAGGCCATAACCTCATCGAAGATCACATCCATGCTCACCTCAATCTTCCATGTCGTCGAGTTGTAGAGCTAATAGCCCTTCATGATAGTGTTGTAGCCCATAAAGATTGTTGGGTTTTACTCACACCTACGCTCACACAAGAGTGTCAATGATTCGCACATAGGATACTAGGGTACTTTTTACTCTCCGTAAGTGAGGTTTTTCCCCCCAATCACATTATTCTTTATTTGTGTATTTATGTTATACAGTTTGGTCACTTACCGCACATCACACACTTTCATGTGTGAATGCACGTTAAGCCACTTACACAACCCTAAAGTCAAAGGGTTGTACCTTGTACTTTGTGTTACACACTTTTCAACTAATCAAGTGTCGAGCAATGACCACAATCTCTCTCTACTGTCTACACACTCTCAAGCTTAGCTAAACTACTTGCTACCATCTCCACCAACAAGTGGTATCAGAGTAAGGTTCACCTTGACCTTGGTACGCCTGCCAGCTCTTGCAGCAGCCACCTCTTGTCCCTGCCAGCTCAACGCCTGCCCAACCAACAGCCACTTTCTTGCAAGCCACCCTACAGCTCGTCTATCCGGCCAGCCTGCCTACTACAGCGGCCGCCATCTTGTGTCCAAAAGGCTACGCCGCCTACAACCTATCCAATCCACCCTACCTACAACCAAACCAAGCTGCCCGCCAGCCTGGGCTGTTCCACCAAACCTACCTGCAGCATCGCTTGGAACTTATCTACCTCCAGCCACCAGCAGCTCTGCCCACCTATACCGGCCACCCTCCACCCGTCGGCAGCTCTGCCAATCCCGTGACAACTTTGCCAACGGTCTCGATAGCTTCGATTGCCACGTCAATGTTCATTCGGCTCATCCTCACCTACTACATGTATATTTTTACTATTTTATTCAAAATATTAGAGCCAAAGCAAAAGGGATTTTGCAAGGAAAGATCAACTTTTGTTACAACAGATGCTTCATTGCACAAATTGCAAAAATTTGTTGGCATTTGGGTCAAGAAATTTGGGGCTTTTGTAAACTTGGCAAACATTGGCATATGTACTGAAGTTTCACTCTGAAATTGACTGAAATCTTGCACATTGGACAATCAAACTTTGGGTTTTTGTGTTTTTAGTGCTGCTGAGCACTTTTCTTGCATTGTGCACTGTGTTGCTTGCTGAAATCTAAAAAATTTCAGCACTTTGAGACAATAGTGGTCAGGTGTGATACAATTTACCTGATTACAGCTTAGCATTTGCTGTAATTTCTGGAAATTTGCAGTTTCCAGGTCAGGCCAGCTTTTGTTATCACTCTTGTGCATTTGGAAGAGTGATACTTATCATGGCAAATGAAGGACAGAGTGATGTCTTCAATTATGTATTAAAAGAGGGTAGATTGGATGGCAACAACTATTCTCTGTGGTCTTTCATGATGAAGAATGTGCTTGTTGCAAAAAATCTTTGGAATTATGTCAGTGGGAAGGAGTCTGTCCTGGTGACATGGCTCCTGCAACTCCTCCACAAGGAGGCTGTGGTCAAAGGCAAGTTCCCATCCAACCACCACCCCAAAGAATAGCTGCACAGAAGGCTCGGGACACTAGGGATACCCAAGCATTGTCACTTATTGCATTGGCGGTTCAGCTGTCTATTATCCTACATATCCGGTTTGTTACTACTTCACGAGTAGCATGGGTTACACTTGATCATATATTTGCTAAAAAAAATGATACTCGCTTTTCTTTTTTGAAGGAGCTTGAAAATGTGAAGATGGAAGAAGGTGATGCTATGCAAGATCACCTTGATAAAATTCAGGATTTGCACTAGCAATTGATTAATGTAGATGAACATTAGTCTAATGCTCAGATAATCTCTACAACTTTGAATTCGTTGCCACCTTCTTATTTGGCCTTCCCGATGAGTATTACTTTGATGCTCAGATAATCTCTACAACTTTGAATTCTTTGCCACCTTTTTATTTGGCCTTCCATACAGCATTGAATCTTACAATGCGAATTTCTACACAGCCACTTACTCTTCTTCAATTAGTTAGCTTATTGCTGGAAGAAGAGCAAACAAGGAAGAATAGTGGCGTGGATGTCGTAGCCTCTGGACAAGCTTTTATGGCAACACAAAAGGGCAAGGGCAATCAATCCACGAATGCTCCACAAAGTTCTGGAAGTTCTAGAAGTTCTGGAACGTCACACAACAACAAGAAGCAGCAGGGCACACAAGCCAAGAAGGGCAAGCGCCATTACTGTAAAATACCAGGTCATTATATCATAGAATGCAAGAAACACATTGCCAAGGAGAAAAAAAGGAGTCTAGGATGTTAGTTTCAGATACACATTCTACTACTACTACTATAGAGTCTACATTGTTCATCATTGACCATGACTATTATTTTTACACTTGCAAATACGATTCTTCTTAGGCCGATAGATTATGCGGCTCTACAGAGAACACTAGCACTTGGTTCTTTGACAGTGGTGCTTCTAAGCACATTACATCCCGCATGGATTTGTTTACCTCTGTTGTTGCAGCTCTCGTTGGCAAATCAATGCAATGTGCCAACAATGCATCTTATCATGTTAGAGGTGTTGGAGAGATTGTCTTGAAAGACATTGATGACTCTACTCTCCGTTTGCAAGACGCTTTATATGTGCCAAGGATAAGGAAGAATTTGATGTCCATTTCCTCTTTAGCAAAATGTGGAATGCAAGTCATGTTTGATGATGATAAATGCATGGTCAAGGATAAGGAATTCTTGACTTCAGTACTTACTCGCACATTATGTCATGGACTTTATGAGTTAGATGCTCATTCGGTTGATCGGTCAGTTTATTTAGCATCCTATTACTCCTGTTATATCACAATTAGAGTTACAGCATGCTGCATGGGGCATGCGAACCATGGCAGTTTGATGCTTATGTAGCATACTCAAATGTTGCAAGGCTTACCTCTCTTGGAGAGACCTCCTGAGCACATTTGTGAGGGATGCATTTTGGAAAAAATGCATCAATTTTCTTTTCCTCGTGATGTTGCTTTCAAAGCTACGGCCAAATTGCAAATTGTGCATTCAAATGTGCGTGGACCCAAGCAAACAAAGTCATTGGGTGGCTATTATTACTTTGTCACCTTCATTGATGACTTTACACGTTTTTGTTGGGTTTATTCATTGGTGAAAAAGTCAGAAGTGTATAATGCATTTTTGGCTTTTACTTCACTTGTGAAAAATCAATCTAGATATCAGATTAAGACTCTTCATTCGGACCGAGGGGAAAAATGTATGTCTTTCTTGCTAAATAATTTTTTGAAGCAAAAAAGTATTGCACATCAATATACTACTGCATATACTCCACAGTAGAATGGAGTTGCAGAAAGGAAGAATTGGTCACTCATGGAGATGGACAAATATAGCTGAAAGCTAAAAAATTACCACATGGATTTTGGATGGAAGCAATTATATGTGCTTGTCACGTTTTGATTCGGTACCCTCCTAAGAAATTTTAAATATAATACCTTTTGAGGCTTGGAACAAACGTAAACCTTCTATTGGCCACCTTCGTACTTTTGGGTGTTTTGCATATGCTCAAATTCCTAAAGTATCGAGGAAAAAGTTGGGCAATAACGCTGTCAAGTGCATATTTGTGGGGTACAATAGTGAAAGCAAAGGGTACAAATTGTACGATCCTATTTCCAAGAAAGTTTTTGTTAATAGAGATGTGATTTTTGATGAAAAATCAAAGTTATCTCTTGCTGGTTTTGACACATATCAGGCTGCAAATGATGTGTTTGAAGGGTTGCTGCCTATTTCTTTTGGTGATACAACTAGAGCTTTAGCAGAATGTTTAGCCAACTGGTCCATTAAATAATGCAAAAATTCAGCCTGTGGCTGATCTGAATATTCAGCAAGATGCTGAACTTGAGGTTCATCAAGAGCATGCAGATAATCATGAGGCTAGACAAATACCTGGATGGTACTTACAGACTCTACAAGACAATCATTTGGATGATGCTTTTGCTGGTCCTACTCAAAGGCAAGCACATCTACATGATCATGCTAATACTATGGAGTTTGTTATGGCAGCACAAGCACTTGATGATGAGGAGCCTAATTCTTTTGAGGATGCACAACAGAGTGCGCATTGGATGGCAACAAAGCAAGCTGAATTTGATTCTATCATGAAGAATCAAACATGGGATTTAGTTACATTTGCATGTTGGAAAGAAAGCCATTGGTACTAAATGGGTCTATAAGCTGAAAAGAAAAGCAAATGGATCCATTGATAAGTACAAAGCCAAGCTTGTGGCAAAATGCTACACACAAAAGAAGGGCATTGATTATGAGGAGACATTTGCTCCTACATCTCGTATGGCCACCATTGATGTATGGTTGCTTTGGCTGCCCATTATGGTTGGATTGTGCACCAACTTGATATTAAAACAGCAATTTTACACGGGAAACTTAAGAAAGAAGTGTACGTTTAGTAACCCATGGGTTTTGCAATTGAAGGATCCAAACACCTGGTATGCAAGCTGAAAAAGGCTTTATATGGTTTGAAGCAAGCTCCATGAGCTTGGTATGCAAAATTGATGACTTTTTACTCAACCAAGAGTTCATTAACAGCCCATCAAAGTCTACTCTTTACATATGCAAAGAGGGGGGATCCTTGCTCGTTAATTATCTTTATGTGGATGATCTTCTGCTCACACATGCTGATTAGATATTAGCATTCAAGAAAAATTTTGAAATGTCAGATTTGGGCCTTTGCATTACTATTTGGGAATTCAGTTTATTCATGATGCTAGAGACATTGGATTGACATAGTCCAAATATATTGGTAAACTCCTTGAGAGATTTGGCTTCTGGGATTGCAAGCTAGTTAACACACCGATGGAGACTGGACTCTAGCTGTCTTTGCATGATGACAAAGATTTGTTTGACATTCATACATACGCTCCAACAACAGGATGCCTCATTTATTTATGCAACACAAGGCCAAATATTTAGTTTGTAGTTTCAGCCCTGAGCAGATATATGCACAGCCCATGCATGTCTAAGATACATTATCACTTTGTCAGAGAGAGGCTACATGCAAGAGATATCAGCCTTATCTCTACTGTCTTACTAACAACAATGTGGTAGACATCTTCACCAAAGCTCTTCCTCACAACAAATTTGAAACATTTTCCAATCTTTAAATTTGATCTCCTTTGGTGGATGATCCTCATCACACCCAAAGATGCGAAAGTGAGGCACGAAAGGCTTCCTGCCAAAGAAAGCCTCGTAGGAGTCATGTCATGTAATGCAAACGTCAGGGAGTGGTTGCGGATATGAACCGTAGTAGCCACCGCCTCACCCCAAAGGGAATGAAAAAGACCCCGATGCTCCAACATCAATGGCCATTTTAAGCATGGTCCGATTCACACACTCCACCACACCATCCTCTGATGGTGTGTTCAAATGAAAATACTCCACCCAAATATTGTGATCCCTACAAAACTAAGAAAAGAGGTTAGAAGTATACTCTTCACCATGATCTACTTGTACGCCACAAACTTTGGAAGCAATTTCCTCCTCCTCAAACACCTTCCACTCACAAAATCGAGAGTACACTTTACTCTTATACTCCAAAAAAATAAGGCCACACACAAGGACTGAAGTCATCGAATCAACAACAAATACTTGACCTTTCCAAGGAAGGCCATGCCCATAGGTCTACAAAGGTCGGTGTGTACAAATTCAAGTAGGGTAGAAGCTCTCCTAGTGACAACCTATGAATGCGGTTGCCTATGCTGCTTGCCCCTCAAACTGCTAGGGTATAAAGTGTGAATATGAGGGAAATCTGAAAGTCCCTCGACCACCTTCTTTCAAGAAGCCCATCGAATAGCATCAATGTTCAAATGACCAAAATGAGCATGCAAAGTAGCCCAAGTCATGGAAAGACCTTGTACCTAAGGCTATCAACAAATAAAGCCCACCCTTCTAGGAACCTATGCAAAAAATTATACCTATAGAAGCATCCTCCACGATCACCATATCCTGTGTAAAGACAATGCTAGTACCTAGACATGTAAGACCATGAATAGACAATAGGTTAAAACCCAAATGCAATACATCCTCCGAGTCATCAAAGCTCGTGAACTGGCAAGATATCTTCCATCCTACAATCACCCAGAAATCTACGTTTCGATGGGAACAACACGGAAGGCAAGAAGCAATCAACTACAATGACTAGAGATGTGCCACCTCCACACAGAAAGCTATCACCTACCACTAGAAGGATGTCATCTGTACCTGGGGAATTGTTGTCACCACCCAAAAATTTGTGTTTCCAGCAAAATGCTAAGAGAGAGGGGCCGCCTAATGCTTGAAAGCAATCATCTACACCTATATACTACCATCTAGCCTCTAGATGAGATCACAATGCACAAAATGGGGTCAACTAGGCTGAAAAACTCTTGTAGAGGCTGCATTTGCAGCAAACGCAAGCTGAAAACTTGCGTTTCGATGACTGGGCTACTCCTCAATGAGAGATCACTTGCTCCTCTGCAAGAAATCTCCAAATTGTATCCTTACACCATTTGAAAGTGCGCAATGGAAGAAAAACATGAATATAGAGAGAAACAAAGAGAGAGAGAGAGAGAGAGCAAAAGATGAAGGAAGAATATTGCATTGACTAAAGAAGAATGCTGATACAAGGGGGATGGACTAATTAGTCCTTGCACCCAGCCCACAATATTAACGAGAGCACTTGATCAAGCCGATAACCATGGTAACACTAAGCACAGAGTGTCAGAGTGTAGGAGTGTGCACCTGCATATGACAGAATGAAGACTCGAGAGATTGTGTGTCTGCCAAGTGGGGAGGCAGGCTGTAAATAGCCAACAAAGCCAAAAATTAGCCAACCTACACCAATAGATGCAATAAATGCTGATCACACTAGAAAAAAATGCCAATAGTTTACCAAGAGGCCACAGAAAAATCCCAAATGGCACAGACAATGTCTGGCAAGTAGAGGCAAACTCAAAAAAGTAGAAATTAACCTGGGAATGCACACAAGAAGTCGACAACTGAAGGAAATGCACCTAAAACTACTAAAGCTCATATGTCTCCATCACATGCTGATATGAGCTCACAACCAAGAGATGACAAACTGACATGACTAACATAGGCAGGCTAAAAGGTTTTGCCCACACAATGCACCCATACTTGAAAATCAACATAGCACCCCATATCCACATGGATTCTTCACGACTAGCTCATTGTGCCAGAGAAAGAGGCAAGCGCTCTAATACATGGTCATAGTGGGACAAGATAAATGCTAAACGGCCATCAAGTGAAGGTGGATTGCACCCTTGGTCGTGTAAGTTGTGTTCTTATCAATGTATGGACGATGCAAATAAAGTAAGAGGTCGATTATTAAACAAGCCAAGATTGGAGATGCAGTTTTGCCCCAATGTCACATCAAAGAAGAGAAGGGAGTTTCTAGATCACATGGCTGGTCAAGAGGCTCTATTTGCACCAAGGCATGCACGAGTCACAATTGATCCAGCTACGTTTGTGGTAGGCACAACAACAACGACTAATGGATCCAGATCTTCAGCTGCAATAGAAGGCATAGCATCCACACCACATGGATTCAGTTCATTTATATCATCAGTGCCTTCGTCCTTGACCACTTGATGCTAAACTATTCTTGAGGAAAGTTGCAACCCAATGAAAAAAGAAGAAACAAATGCAACTATGGCTCATTTCTTCTATCTCGACCACATTGCCTTTTATACAACCAGGTTTTGACAAATTGGCATTTTGAGTTTTTACTATTTACTTGTTTATCATATTATCATAACACTTATTGCATTATCATTTATGATTTTATGTCCATGGGTCCATGTAATTTAGGGCAATATCGAAGAAGGTTGCAGAGTATGGACCTAACTACGTGGCCCCCTCTTCTAAGACTTTACTCACTATCTTGCTTGAGAAGAAGAAGAGTATTGTGGAGCAAGCTACAACAAACATGAAGAGAGATTGTGAGAAAAAAGATATTGCACTCACTGTTGATAGATAGAGTGGCACAAGAAAAAGATCTATCCATGGCATTGTAGCTTACTTACAAGAGGACATGTATTTTATG
Organism: Lygodium microphyllum; assembly: GCF_053477565.2. Lineage (NCBI taxonomy): Eukaryota > Viridiplantae > Streptophyta > Polypodiopsida > Schizaeales > Lygodiaceae > Lygodium > Lygodium microphyllum. The sequence continues at coordinate 75,163,675 of NC_141142.1, read as the reverse complement.
TCATTCCATGATGATTCAAGGACTGGCAAGTCTATAGACCAGCTTGCAACTAAGTGGATCTCTGCCATTGAGATTGTTGGGCCACATCTCGTGGTTGGTTTTGCAACTGATGGTGAGCCCACAAACAGAGCAACAAGATCCATTGTTCAAGGGTGTACAGGCATATTAAATTTTCTTACTGCATGGCACACTGTTTGAACAACCTTTTGAAGGATATTGGTGAGTTAGATTGGGTTCAACTAGTGATACATGATGCAAATCAAATGGTGACTATTATTTTAAATCACCAATTCCTTCGCTAAGAGTTCACAAAAAGGTCAAGAAAGATGTTGTTAAAGTATTCTAAAATACACTTTGCATATAACTTTTTGATGTTGAGAAACCTTAGAGAGTGTATGGGTTAGTGATGAGTTGAGTACTTCTCCATTAGCAGCCACTGCCATGGGTATATTATGCAAGGAAAGGGCAAAGAACAATGACTTTTGGGAGGATATAAAAAAAGTTGATACAATGGTGCATCCTATCATACACTTGTTGAGACTTGCTAATGGCATGCAACCATGTATTGACAAAGTGTACGATGCAGTGGATAGGACGATCGAGAAGTTAAAAGAATTGGTACCCGATGCAAAGAAATATAAGGAGATACATGATCTATATATTGGGAAGTGGAATGCCTATAGTTCACCTTTGCATTCATCTACCTTTGTTGTGGACCTTGAGTTTCAAGATAAGAATCAAGAAAATGATGCTAGGGTGCATCTACATTACAGAATTATTCTGGAGCGCATGGTACTTGATGTAGATACCAGATCAAAGATCAAAGAAACTTGCTATGTACAAGCGAAGACGAGACTCTTATAGCTGTGATGATGCTCGGTTAAACCATTGCAGATTGGACCACCTTTGTGGTGGAAGGACTTTGGATTAGATGAGCTAGAGTTATAGAAGTTAGCTACCCGCATCTTGAGTCGAGCAGTGAGCTCCTCTTGCTTGGAGCAATTATGGAGCACCTAATGTCATATTGCCTCAAAGAAGAGGAATCATCTTGGAGTGGAAAAGGAAAATGACATGGTCTTTATTAGTGCTAACTTGAGGATGCTTTGCAAAAGTGTTACATCACAAGTTGACCCATTTACCCGGTAGGAGATGGAGCAAAAGGAGGAGCTTGTTTTATGGAGACTATACCTGGCACCCACGATAATGAGACTAGCACTTTGACAGCTACAAATGCTTATTTTGCTACTGATGATGATGATGCCCTCTAGATTTGGGCTTGATCCTTGCTCATGTTTCCTTTTGTATGTTGTATTATAACTGGTTACATCCTCACAGGCAATTGCCTATGTGATGTCAAATGTCATGATCTGTTGTCAATAATTTATGTGTCACATCATGCCTATAGGATGTTGTTTTAAAATAAAAGGAAAGGCAGCATGAGCGTAAGACTCCGTGCCTTTTCTCGTTATATAAACGTTAGCATAGAAATTATGAAAAGATTGGTTTCGCACGATGCACAATGCTGATTTTCTTCTATTTGTGCACTAAACCATTCACAATATGCACTATGCATGGTTCATGGTATCAAAGGAAAAGCTCCTGGACTGCATAGCAATTGTTTTCTTAGGAATTTGACTCACGATTGAGAGTGTAAGGTTATCCCTTGCCGTAGGATAGAGGGTCGGTTTCCTAAGGGACTGTTAAGTAAGGAAACATGGTATATCTCGTGGAAATACGAGAAATATAAAGAGAGGAGTTTGTGTTTGATTGTTTTATATGTTGAGCAACGCATCAAGGGGCCAATCCCCGTGATGTAGGAGAGCTGCAGGGGGGCCGCGGTGTTTCTACCGAGAGGTTGTATAAGTGGGAAAAATGAATATATGTAAAGCCATTGTATTAAATTAAGGTTTTGGGGTGGATATTTATGTCTTATTTATCCTCAAATTACCAGCATAAAAGTCACCTTATAATTTCTCTTAGTAGTCCAATGGTCAACTATTTAATAACCTTCTTTACTTGCAATTCCTTAAACATTACTATTTAACCTTCCCAATTTGAACTACAACCCATAGTATACAAACTCCAATGTTCTCAAAAGTTTAATTAGATAAAGAACTCACTTAGAAACTCTTAACTCGTTCTCAATTTCTATTAACAATTTAATATAATCACTAATATTTACTAATTACTATTTTAGCTCTAAATGGTGTTTTACAAAGGAGGTGTATGTACATGAAATCCATTCATCATTAACACCCACAAGTGATTAAGATAGCTTGTTTGTTTTATAATGTGTTGGATCTAACCATCCCTTTTCATTCTCCCCATAGGACACAGTTACTTGAAAGGCCGCAAACCGTATCTATTCTCCCAAAAAAAAAGGGGAGTGGAGGTTTGGGGTTCCGGGGGGGGGGGGAGGGAAGTTCAATATGGTTTCATACACCTTTGCAGGTCCTAGTAGGCCACTAGACTAGACAAGCACCCTTTGTCTAATACCTTGGCCTCTCTGGGGTAATCACCTGGACTCCCTTTGTAAGATAACTATCGCCTCTGTAGTCTTGATAGCCGACTAAGCAATAAACACCTACAATTAGCTAACCACCTAAATCCCCTTTACCCATTGCTAGCATAAGATACACATTACATGCTCCCAATTATGTGCAACCACACGCAATGCATCCCCTCCTATTTAGTACACAAATGAGGGCTTATGACATTACTTTCCAAATATCTTCTCTATCCCTCTTGGGTGCATAATCACAGTCGTCTATCTTCTAGGAACTTCTTGGTTCTAGTTTTGGACCTAAGAGGAGATGTTGAGCTCGGTTCTATAGAGTTCTATCCAGCCCCCTAGCAACTGCAATCCTCCACCTTCCAACACCTGGCATGTCATCTTCAACTGCCACCCTATTTCCTAGAGCCTTCCTATTGCTGCATTCACAGCTCTTGTGCTGTCGTGGCCAGCAACTGCTTTCCCACCGATTGCTCCTGTTTTGCCTGCGTTTGTTGTCTCTACAGCCAGGCAACAGGTTGCTACCTCCTTCTAGCACCTGTTGCAACCTGCGCTTTGTTGCCCAACGGGGCACACTATATCAGCACTCTTCATTCCAGCTATCACCTAATTGTCCTCAGCCTCAAGTGATCAGTTCTCAGCTCCTTTCAATCGTACACTACTGCATTTACCATATTTCAACCTCTAGATTGCCATGTTTTGGTGACCAACCTACTACCCTTCATTATTCAACACTCCTATTGCTCTGAGTGGTGGTTACAATGCTTGAGGTGTAAACGCCCCGAACAATGTAGTATGCTTAACAATTATGATATTCGCTTGTTTTCGAGATTTAATATAAAAGAGAATGAACACTTAAAGCTGAAAATGAAAATTACTCACAAAATTAAAGCCATGAAAATGTAAAAGTAATGGAGACAAGATTGAGGGTTGAAGATGGGCAAACCCCCCCCCCCCCCCCCCTTGGAAGGAATGTACTTCTGCTCAACCCAAGTCCCTTAGGGAAGAGCTCAACTACAATCAACCTGAGAGTGAGGAGAAGTAATTCTCACTCTCATAAGATCATGCAAAGATGTACAAACACACATGCATTATCTATTATGCAATGATAAGAACTGATTTCTTTACAGTATGAGAGAAGAAAGAGGGGAAATCAGCCTTTCTCCATCATTGATCAACAGTACATGCATAGGGCTTGCTTCTTGTTGCTAAAATGGAAGAAAGAACTCGAGAAGGAGGTGCTGTAATGAATTTACAGGCTTGCTGTCCTGTAAAACAGCAGTGATAGAAGAGGGAATATGGAGGAATTTGATATATGGAGAAGTGGGGGATGATGATGGGGATAGATGGGGCCAATTTCTCACTATCTGTGGGTGTTGTACATGAGTTTACAGCAAAGAAAAATGATGCTGAATGAAGAAAAACGAGCTCTTATTTATAAGAGAGGGAAGAGCTAGTACAAAAGGGGAAAGTGGAGTAGCACAAGACAAGTGTCCAGCCACATGTCATGAGATGTGACAAGTGGTGGGACTCTTGGAAACTTGTGTGACAAGTGTCTTGACACTTGTCTCTTCTCTATGGCCTTCTTTTTTGGGCTGAATACTGTCAAGAATAGAAACAACCAAATTTAGTAAGCACAGTTAGAGTACAAAATTTACTATTTTTAGAATGACATTCCTATTTTTTAGGACTAGCATTTTTAGGCTAATTCGAGGCTCCTAAAATTTAGGGACCTCCTAAAATTTAGGGACCCCCCAATATGGATGTCATATGAAAGCTTTTTCCGTGTACATCGCAAAAACGGTATCAGAATCTTCATGTGACTTTCCTATGCAAAGAAATGTGCATTTCAAGCTTTCATCCCACACATGCACATGGTACAAGCATTTCATGATCATGCCATCTTGTTGATTGTAACTGTCTGTTCTGGCAGATCTAGCCCACACTTCAAGGCATCAACCCTTTCTGTTGTGCGAGTCTAACCCTGATATGCGTGAGTTCTGGTCACAGGTGCCCAATCGGGCCATATAGGTGGAAGTGTGAACTATCTTTTCTCTAACCCACCGCGTGGGTCCACCATAACTTGTGACCACTCATCAGTGGCCAGCTCCAATGCACTTTTCTTTATATTTAATTTAGTGCAAAGGAAACAAATTTAACAAATCATTATATAGACAAATGAATGAAAAAGGATACAAATTCTGTTTCTATAGAGTTGTGACATGAGGTCCATCTCTAGTGGACGTCATCACTCATCGCTTTGCCCTTGAGTATTTTGTACACTCTTACATTCATTCACAAAATTGATTCATTCACTTCAGTGTTCTCTTCACTCTCTGTTTGTGTTTGTGTTTTTGCATTTTGAGTTTGAGTTTTGAGTTTTGTGTTTAGGGTTTGGATTTATTGTGTTTTAGTCGTGTTCATACATTCTGGGTTTTCTCAATGCAAACCCTAGCATATCTTCGCATACCATTCATGAAGCATGTCAAGAACAATACTAGACCATTGCAGTTCGTATATTCCGATCAATGGGGTCCAACGCAAACTATCTTGGAAGGTTCAAAATACTAAATTATCTTCATTGAAGACTACAGCAAGCTTATCTAAATCTTCTTTCTCAAGCATAAAAATGAAGCATTTGATGTATTTGAGGACCTCAAAAGAGAAGCTGAGAAAAAGTTCAGAATGCACATTGTATTCTTGATGCTGTGCGAGTGCACAACAAAAATAGGAAGATGAACACAAAGTGAAGATAGAGAGAGAGAGAAGAGATGAACACAAGAGAAAGAAGGAATACTCAGATCTGAAACTGATACAAGGCTGCACACAATCAGCCCCTGCACTTGCAGAGGTGCGTAAGCGAGGGCAGCAGACTGAGGGCAAGATGAGGAAAAATGCAGGCAAGCAATGAGAGGATGGTGGAGGGAATGGCAATGATGAGTAGCTGGAGGGCAGGCAGAAGCAGACTTTACAGGGGATGAAGCTGGAGGATAGCCAACTTGCTGCTGCAGATGCCAACCTGCTGCAGAAAACTGGCCAACCTGCAGATGTCTGACCTGCTGTGCCCACAAGAAAGGCCGCCCAGCTGCACAAAATTCCCACCCATGTAGGAAAGATGTCTGCCCAGCAAATTCTCCTCAAAACAGGCTGCAAAATAGCGCAAAACAGGCTGGAAATCTGAAATGTTGCACTAAATGCATGCACATGCTTAAAGCTCTAATGCCATACGAGGATCTGAACACCATATGTGAACAAGAGGGCTAAAAACATGCACAAAAGTGTATGAACACTGCAATTAACAAATGTATGCTCAAATGAATGGAATTAAAGTCAAGAATGCACAAAAAGTAATTTATTTACCCAAAGCAAGAGCAAAGGCTTCAACCAAAAGACAAAAAGAGCCCACACAGGCTCCAAGCTTGTAGGCAGCAGTCTAAACCAGCATAGCTGCATTTGTGGAGTAGAGACTACTGAAAGGGCAGCTAGACCTGCATTATAGTGCTGGTCAGCAACACGGCAGCAGAAAACACAGTCACAAGCGAGGCAATAGGATCAGAGAGATGGTAGGCCTTCATTTTGGTGGAAAACAGTGGTAGTGTCGAAGGCTAGAGCAACAGCAGGCATCATTCAGAGCTGTAACAGAACAACAAAGACCTCATTTGGTGGGCAATGACCAAAAGCAACAGATGGGATCAGTAAGGCAGCTGAGGCTGCATTTGGGGCAGTAGCCATGGGTAATAGGGTAGCCTTGGAGGCTGATGATAGTAATGGAGTTTGGAGATGAAGATTTTCAAGTATGAGAGGATGAGGGACGAAAGTGATTGTTCCCCATGGCCCCTTTTATAGAACTTTTGGAGGCTTTTATCCTACCAAAATTCAAAATATAGAGATAAACTTATTCTCCTTTCCCGGGTAATACAAATGCTGAATAAACAGACCAATGATTAACTAACTAATTAAGGCCTAATTTCTCAGTGCTTAACAAACTCTACCTCTTTTTACCAAGAGGTTATATTAAAGCCACAATGTTACTTCACTCACTTGAAAGATGAGCTCAAATGGTTGTCTTTGGCATAGATGAAAGTAATCACATTTTTATGCATATAAAACAGACAAAATTATAGCAGATGCTTCAAGAAAAAAACATAAATAAGTATTATTGGTCATTGCTGAGCAAAATTGCCAGAACCTCAAGACATGTGCAAACCAAGTTTGCAGACCCGATGCTGGTCAAACTAGATGCAAGTTGGACTAGATCAGGGTCCACCCACAGTTTCAGCCCATTGATATTTCTTTATATGAATTTCAGCCTATTTATAGGCAGCCGTTCATCACACTCACCTCATCAGATTTCCTCATTATACTGTCCTATTTATCTCCCTTGTCCACTTATATAATGTTGATTCTTGTGTTCATTGCTTCATGTTTATCTAGGCAAGTTTGTTCTCTGATGTGTTACCACTGCAATTTGAGAAACTATCAGCAACGTTGCAGTCTTCCATCCAACAAACATGATGTTTGTCTCAGAAAATTCATTCTTTGATGTGTTTCCATTGCTGTTTGAGAAACTGTAAGCGGGGTTGGTTTTCCATTTAACAAACACGATGATTGTAGCAATTTTAATTTATTGTGTATACTTCTCTAACTACATTACTCAGCTTCTAGCAGTAAGGTAAGCCATGGCTATCCTCACATCCTTGTTTGTCCCTTGCAATTTTGTCTGCAATAAATCTTTGAGTATAAGGATTCTCATACCAGTTCAATCTTCCCTTTAATCTTTCAACATAGTCTTTTGCAGCTGTAGTCAGTCGCTTCTCGTGATCACTGCTACTGTGTAATAACATGGAAATGCAATCCGCGTCATCTGATTCTATCAAATCTGTATTAAACTGATCAAGAATGCTAGATGCATGAGCTTTAGTTCAGGTTTTGTTCACTCACTAGCATCTCTCCTATAATTACCCAGTGTAAGAGCAGCAAGGACTGAAGTACGAATCAAACAAGGCATGGCATGTGTGTCGTTGCTTCCTTGCAACCAGTAATAAGCAAACTGCAAAACAAGGTTTTGAACAAGTGTCCATTGTCCAGCCTTACGTTCCAGCAGTTGTTAGAGATGATTATTACGACGATGAACGGGACAACAAGGACATAGCCTGAAGCATCAATTCAGCGATAGATGAAACACCATATAAAGCAAACATCCCAGCACATGTTCTCTGAAGTGGTAAACAGAATGAAGAGCCTTTAGCACATGCTTTCTTAAATGTACCTGTAGCTCAAACGTCCACGCCATGACTTCATGTAACATGCCAAATGCTGCTTACTCCTACGCCAATGTATGCGAAAAAGTGGTTGTAGCATAAAACAGATACCAAAACTTGCCTGGCAGCGATATCGAAGACATAGTCAGGATCGTCTGGAGAACCGAAGCTTGCTTGCAATGCCTTCTTAAGGTGAAGATGCTTGCCTCCATGCGAAGAAGGAGGAGGAGGAGGAGAAGATCCTTCGACGTCCATGATGTCGCAAGCTTGTACAAGGGACAGGCACCAACGCTAGCCTCAGTTGTCTGCCAGAATGTTGTGAAATTTCTCAAAATGACTTTTAATTAAATTCACCTAGATTTGAGGGTCTGGACGTGTATATACAACCTTCTAGTGTGATAGTGCGAGTGTGCACGTGGAAACATGAGTTCAAACTTCAAACCTTTCGATACGTGCATCCTTTATCCTTTCAGGTTCTTTTCAACTTTCATGTCTTTTTTTTTCCTCCTATTTTCAAATAACTACGGAGGTAGAGGATTAAGAAGGAGTGACTTTTACATTCTAGAGAACTTAATAATATGACACAACTTAGGTGCATCAACTTGCCTCGTGTATATCTATACTGAGGTAGAGGAAGAAGAAGAAGAGTGACTTTTACATTGTAGAGAACTTATATGACACAACTTAGGTGCATCAACTTGCCTCATGTATATCTATAATATCTCTTTCTAAGCAAACTACCAAACTTGAGCCCCAAAGCAAAGAGAGGAAAATTCTAAAACCCAATCCTATGTGACAATATTATTGGAGTGCTCAAACCTATTAGGTTGAATGTTATCATTTTGTATTTTTCAAACACTTAGCTTTGTAAACGAACATATTGAACGAGTTAGCCTATAAATCGTGGTGTGCCAATCTAAGGTTTCCTCCACCCCAATCCACCTACTTCTATATCTATACTATCTCTTATTTGGCAATCTACCAAACCCAAACCCCAAAGCAAGGAGAGGAAAGTTCTCAAATCCAATCATATATGACAATATTATAGGAGTGCCCAAACCTATCAGCTTTCATGAATGAACACATCAAATCAATGAGCTTATAAATGGTGGTGTATCAACCTAAGGTTCCCTCCACCCTTACCCACCTACTAAGAGGAATTGTGGACCATAGATACCCACACATCTCAAAAGCAGAGTTACTCTCATGGGAATTTTCAAAAAAAGAGGCGGGTGGGGGAGGGAGGGGGGTGTAAGGGCTTTGTAGCTATACTATGGTGTTGCTGCCAAAACACCTATAAATGGAATAATAGTGACTCTAGGCCCTACTTGGTTTACACTCTATCTGTGATTCCCTATACCCAATGGTGCAACCCTCGTATGTGTAGCATCAAGGGGGTGTAGTCATAAGATGTGCCTATGTTGTACCATTTCTTTCGTTGAATAATACAAGAGTATACTTTGTTCTCATATTTCGTGTTACCTTTTTGTGTTGTGTCAAGTAAGTAGTTGAGTGCATGTGCATCAAAATTGGTATTAGAGCAACTCTTGCTCAGAGTTGAGGAGTGCTCATAGAAGTAGAGAGAAAATCCAACACCCCAAAATCGTGTCATGACACCCCATGTTGCAATATCCCACATCATGACGCCCCACGACATAACAACCCCAGCACGAGTGACCATTTGAAGACATGATGCGGCTTCCCCACATCACAACTACCACAAGAAAGCGAAATGCGGCTTCCTCAAAACGACAACCCCAAAGTCAAGGCATGGCTTTCCCAAGACACACCACCTAGAGCCAAGGCATGGCCTCCCACAACAAGATGGAGGACAATGTAGAGAATCTACCCATCCCGGTGGTTGCAAAGAGGAAGAATAGATGAGGCCAAGAATTGAGAGAAGCCCAAACAGAGAAATTAGCATGACTAGAGAAGCAATTAGAGGGCATGTCAAGCTTGTTAGACTCAATTTAGAAGAGCGTGCAAATGAAGGAAAAGAGAAAAAGAATTGAAGAGGAGTAAGGATACAAGGAGTGGATAAAACAACAATAGGAGGAGGAGATGAAACACAAACTACAAGAGGAGATAGATTGATTGGCAGATAGGCTAGCTATGGAAGAAACATCTAGGAGATCTAAAGAGAAGGAATCAAAAGTAGAAGATAAGAAGGACAAGAAGAAAGACAAGAGACAAGGCAACAAGGGTGGAGAGGAAAGTGAGAGTTCAAAAGATGACAATGGCAAGTTCAAGATGCCTCAGCCCACCAAGTATAAGGGGAAAAGAGATATGGGCTGATTTTGAAGAACTGGATTGCAAAGGTAGATAGATACTTGAAGTGTACCAGGATCATTGAAGAGAGGAAGAGAGAAGTGGAGGCCATTTACCTTAAAGAGAATACCGCTAGTTGGTACCTAGTGGAGCAAGAGCAAGGACGCACCATCTTCTCATGCAATGAACTACACAAGGAGCTCAAGGATTACTTTATCATGAAGATGGAAAATTTCAAGGTCAGGGACGAGTCAAGAAACCTCAAACAAGCACAAGGGGAGATGAAGGAATATGCTAGCAAGTATAGGCAATTGATGTTGCAACTACCAAACATGGGCATAGATACAAAATTGCATGGGTTCATATTCAGTATGTAGGAGTGGACTAGAAGAGATGTAGAGAGACAAGAATCAATGAGTCTAGCAAAGACCATGAGAATGAAAGATTAGTAGATTTAGAAGGAAGGAGGAGTAGATAAGGGAGTCAAACTAGATTCAACACCAACTCTTGGACCACAAGACCAAACCCCCTAAGAGACCTCCATCTTGGAGATTAAAAGTTAGATATCGGGAGTAACCCTAGCCACTTCACAATTTGTCTTAGTACTAAGGGGACCATTTGGAAGGTGGTGAAACAATCATTGTAGACCAACTCTAAGCATACCTTATGGGTTATTAGGAAAATGCATCATGGTAGGGACCCCAACCCTCAATCATAAGGGTTAGATATTTCAAGTGTGGGTGACCACACTACAAGAATAGATGTCATGCAGAAGACACAACTTCAACAAGTAGATCCAAAGTAATAACCGAAGCACTTATGGAGGAGAGAAGCCAGAACCCCCATACATTTAGGAGATCCTCAATGGAAGTGAGAAGAGCTTAGATCACCCAAGAGTGGGGACAAATTGTGCATATCCCCAATGCATGGTGACATGAGTAGCAACAATGCACCACTTGTACTTGAAGGGAAGAGTTAATGAAAGGGATAAAGCAATTGTGATGGATACAAGAGCGCCTCACAATTTTATCACACTAGAGTGTGTAACAAAGTATGGGCTAGGATTAATAGTAACTTTTGCTCAAGGAGAAGCAAAAGAAGTGAAGCAAGTGTTTGCAATACAAGTGGAAAGCTATGAAATTGAAGGCCAGACTTAATTTTCTAGCGATACCTATGGATGCCTTTGAATTTGTTTTGAGTCTGAAGTTCTATGACAAGTATGTGATTGCAATGTTAGGCAAGGGAGTCAATGAGATGCTACTAGATTAATAAGGAGAAGGTGTACGAGTGCCATGTGAAAGAATATAGCTCCCAAGTAGAACACCAATCAAAATACAAATAAAGGAGAACAAACCAGGAGTCTCTTGCCAAGCTACAAAGTTAGGACCTTAGCAAACTAGGAGCTCTAGCTCAATCAATGCCATAGCTACTCACAAACATTAGGCCTCGCATCATGATCTGCAGTGCAAAATAGGTGGAAAAATCTGTGAAGTAGGAATGTATGTTGTATTTATGCATGATCAAACCCATGGAGAAAGAGGCAACCAATGGCCCCAACGTACAAGTTGACAACAAAGAAGTAGAAGAAATACTTAAGGAGTATGCAAATGTGATGCTTGTAGAACTACCCAAAGGCTTACCTCCAAAAGAAATGTAGATCACAAGATTGAATTAATCTCGGGGGGGTGGCAGTCCTGCCAGCTAGGGCCCCATATCAAATGAATCACACTAAACTGATGGAGTTGAAGAGGCAACTACATGAACTAGAAGAGCAAGGCTTTATCCGACCAAGCAAGTCTCCATTTCGAGACTTGGTGTTGTTTCAAGAATAAGGATGGCGGACTCGGATTGTTCTTAGACTATAGAGCACTTAACAATATCACCATCAAGAACAAATCCTCTGTGGAGTGAAATACTTTAGCCACATAGATCTTAGGTTAGGCTACCACCAAATTCGCATAGTCAAAGAAAATATCCCAAATACGGCTTTTTGTACTAGATATGGAAGCTTCGAGCAACTAGTCTTAGGATTTGGACTTAGTAACAAGCCAAGAGCTTTTTGTGGGTTAATGGATGGGTACTTAGGCTAGAGATAGATGTATTATTATTATATGCATGGATGATCTCTTAGACTATAGCAAAACTTTAGAGGAGCATAAGGAGCATTTAAGCCTAGTATTCACGAAGCCGAGGCAACACAAACTATATGCAAAGCTAGAAAAATGTGAGTTCACAATGAAAGAACTAGAATTCCTAGGATTCATCGTAGAAGAGGAAGGAATCAAAGTGGACCCCAAGAAAGAAGCCATAAAGAAGTGGGCAATCATGAAAATAGTCCAAGAAGTTAGAGAATTGCTCTATTTCTTGTTGTTCAGTGTCGTATTCCACGGTATCTTCCTCACCCTTACTTTCATCACTGAAGGATTGGCAGTCTTCGTATTCGTCGTTAGAATTCTCTTCATTAGACCGCTCGTCGTCTCCTAGGGCTTGGTATATCCCTGGTCGTTGGTCAGGAACCATGGCCCAATTATACGCGAGGTTTAAGTCATGCACTCTGGTCCATTGCCACTTGGATTCATCTAAGAGATCCTGGAGTGGTTTGAAATTTGCAGCTGGATTGCCAGCTAGCTGTCCGTTAGATATTCGAGTATCTCCTGGAGTTCCCATTTGTTGGTTGGGACCTAGAAGTTGACGGGCTTCAATTTTCCACGAAAGCTTCCTGCCATCATGCAGACTGGTACGGAGGGTGTGTCATTAGCCTTGCCAATTGTTTTGATGGCTTGCTCATACGCCTCATGATCAGAGAATGGCAGGTCGATTGTAGCAAGGACATGCATCCAATCGCGCTCGTCCTCTAGGCATGGGATATACTTGGTCAAGGGCCCATAGGACTTCTTGACCTGAGCATTACCCTTAAGCATAGCAGAGATGGCATCTAAGTCGACTGATGAGGTCTTCCAGGTGTCCATCTCTACTCTCACGGCATCCGTCCTGTTGCCAAGGAAGATCAAGCCGTTACCCCAATCTTCGATGACTCTAGCGTTGTGCATCTAGGGTCGGCCTAACAAGATGTTGTAGTCCACTCCCTTCATGACTATAAAGTCAACGGAGAACTGAACACCTGCGATCTGCACTGGCCAATTCTTAAGCACCCCGAATGGCTTGACTCTCATACCATTTGCTAGTGTGACATTAAACCTAGCAGCCTCAACAGGTGGGTTTCCCTAGGTTTGAAGCACTGTGTGGCTAAGCACACTAACCCCAGCTCCCATGTCCACAATTCCCTTTCTCGTTGTATCGCCTAGAGCTAAAACCAGTAAGACCGCATGCATCTCAGAACCTTCCCAAAAGGCATTGACGTGTAAGGATTTAGGCATAGAGTGCAGCGTCAAACTCGGTGTTTGTGTCTCTGCGTCATGGTCATGAGGGTCTGCCGTGACTTGCTCTTGTGACCCTTCAACCCACTGCTTAAGATCTTGCCATAGGGTGGGGTGCTGCCTAAGCAGATCTCCCAGGCTAAGTGTTACAGGGGTAGTGATGGACCTAAAAACGGGCCGGCACTGGCTCATGCACTAGCCGGACCTCGTCACTATGCACAAGACAACCCCTCGGCCTCGCAGCTAGGAGCGTCTATCGAAATCTCTGCCTTCCTGCACATTGGGTTTGTAATACGTTGTAGTCCAACTGACCTGATCCCAATATTACTCCTCAGAGGGAGTCCCTTTCACATAGCCAAAAGGCTCGAATCACATACACATGGGGTTCCTCCTACGACTGAATGCCGTCAACCCTCTGCGACTCTCCTACACCTTGGGGATTGGCCCCTCGATGCGTCGCTCAACATTTAGACATTTCGCACAAACGTCGCTCAAGGTACCAAATGAACGTGTCCAAGAATGTACCATTGTCCTTACTTGATTTCCCCTTTTGGATCCCATGACTAGCCTACGGTTTGGGGTATCTCACTGCCTCTCAACGTAGGTCGTGTCTCCAAAAACCAATTGCAATGCATGTCCAGGAGCTGATCACCGATACTCTTAAATTCTTTTCATGCTCCATGCATTTGGTGGATGTCTAGTGCTCAAACATTTAGCAAAACAGTATCGTACACAAGTGCAAATCATTCTTTTAATGGTTTCCAACTACCGTTCGTGCTTCGTTGCATGGGCTTAGCACCGAGGTGATCCTCGTGCTACTAAGCTCTTAATTTTAATTATCATCCGTCCTAAATGCTATGCATAGAAATCAGCAACTTTCCCATCACTTCACACGGCATTTAGACATATTTCGACTTCTCTACCCTTCCCCGTTTAAGTATTGCATCGTTGGATAGATTTATAGGGTATTTCACCATCATTTTATGTGGAAAAAACAGAAAAAGACACACTAGAACAAGAAGGTGGGGTTGAGCTGAGGCAAATCCTCATGCTTCAGTCCCCACAAACATTCACAAATATTGTTCTTATTTATCCTTATTTTTCGGAACCCAAAATGCATTTTTCCCATATTTTTCATGGTTTTTCCCTATTTTCCCTTATTTTCCTGCATTATTTAATTGCTGAAAATTCAAAACAAATTATGGGCTGTGGCCCTTAGTTCCTTCTTGCAGAAAAATGAGAGTTTAGTTGATGTTCCTATCCATTTTTCCATTTTTATGCCAAAAACCCTCATTTTCCCTTGTTTTTTCATGTTTTACGTGTTTTAGGATATTATTTTGAACCACAAGATGCATATTTTTCTGATTTTTTGATTATGACCAGCAAGAACTCATAGAAAACAGTAACATGAACAATTTTTATCCCACATGAACAGCATTTCATCGATCAAAAGCCATAAATGCTCAAATTTCCTTTGAAAATTTTAAATTACCGCTTATTTGCGTGTTTCGGGTTTCATGTCCATGGCTGTAGATTTGGAAAACAGCAGCACTTCATGTCCAGCACCATCACAAATCACCATTCTCAGCCCGTGTAGCAATCCGATCCATGCCGGACAAGCCTCCATCATTCTTTCTTCTTCCTTCTTCTCCCCACATGAACTTGCCTTTAGAAGAGAGAGAGGGAGGAGAGAGAAAGACTAGAATCAGAGATTTCCAAAGAGGGCATCATTGCGCGAGCGAAGGGCGGCGATAGAGTCAGGATAGAGAGGGGAATGAGGGGCAGTGATGATTGGGGGGGGGTTGCATTGAGGCTGGAGATGGCATGATCAACCATGAAGCGCATTTTTCGGCGCATGTCTGCGTGCTCCTCTTCTCTCTCTCTCCACGATTTTAGTTGTTGCATTTCATGTGGCATTTCATTTGGGCCCCAAGGGTCACTTACTCATTTGGTCAAACTCATGTCCACCTTTTCAAATCTTGCCCAATTCTTGGCCATTTCCCCGTCCGGATTCGGAATCGAGCTCTGAAAAATCCTGGGCGTCCGGCTTAGCATCCCGCATTGGCCAGTAGCTCGTGTCAACCCGCACGACTGTCTGAAAAATTATGAAAAATCAACAAGTGTCGCTCGGGCGCCTTTAAAGCACTTTGGCGCTTAAAATCGTCTTAGATCGAGCTACCGCCTTTGACAGTGAATATTTTTCCCTTGATATTCATAATTTTTAGCTATTTTTAAGCACTTCCCGTCACCTAAATTCCGCTCTCATTGGCGACCACGGGATAGGGCGACTCAGCCCGTCGAATCCATGAACATATCTGCACATAAACAACCAAAGAAGCATCAAACTGATACAAAACAATTATCATCATAAAACTCAGCACAATGCTCCCCCTACCCCTGACAGAACCAAGGCATAACATCCACAAGGAGTAGGCCTAGCATCATATAATAGAAGATCCGAAGCGAGTCACTAACCAGCTGCTCCAACACAGCCAAACTAAAAAGAACTGTTAGAGAGGTTGCCCTAAGTGGTAGTCTGAACTACTGACCAACTAAAGACAACGCAACTAGGAGCTCCTACAAGGCGAGGACTCCTATAGCCCGAGCAAAGAATATTTTCTTTCAGTACATTTCTTCTTTTAGGATTTGTATTGGATGAACATACTTGGGCATGTAAAAAGGAGGGAGCTGAGCGTAGCGACCCAAGGAGAACAAGGCATCGGCCTCAGGACCTGTCTCGGCACCCAAGAACCTACCAAGCCCTCGCAAGGCGACACTTAATCCTTTTCTAACGCTCACTTTTATTTTCGCTCCAACCTTTCTTGTTTTGTCAATTTTCTCCAGCAAGAAGCCACCCCTAGGAAGACAAGGTATCGGCCCCGGGTCTGACTCGTCCCCAAGAACCTACCAGGCCTTCGCAAGGCAATGATCAACTGCTTATATATTTTTTATTTCTTTTCTTTTCTTTGATAGGGGTTAGAACCCCTTTTTACACACCTTCATATTTATATTCATCTTTTGGGATGTTCAGGGTTTCTTGGCATCATCATTATTATCTTCTGGCAGGCTTCTCTAACTACCTCACTACTAACAAGAACTCTTAGAACGGCTGCCTAGCAGGTTAGCAGAACAGGGCCACTAGGACTTCCTTCTAAACCAGGTCTTTCAATGTCTAACAATGTCGTTGCAGGAGGCAATGACTACTCCGACCTCCCTCAAATATACTTAGCCTAAATCTGGGACTTCATGCCTTGGTTGCCGGTCCCCCAACAAAATGTATCCCCTCGACAAGTACGAATACACATATAACAGGAAAGAAAGGTACTCGTAAAGGAGAAATATCACCTGGATTGGCCACAAGAAGCTTCCATCACAGCAAAGGCTCCTCCAGGCTCCACCAAATTCCACTAACCACGAAATCTGTCCAGCACATCACTAAAACAAAAACCCAATTAAACGTACCTGCACTAGACAGGAAAATGGCCCTCTTGGCCTAATGAAATAAAACACTTCACTACAAAACTGAATCGGCCCTCTTGGCCTAATGAAATAAAACGTGACTATGCAGAACATCCTCCTGGAAACAACTGTGATAGACAACAAAACATACTATTCCCAGGGGAACAAAGGCTCGTAGCCCTATACTAAGTGCATTAAATTATGACCTATCCCTCCTGCATATATCGCAAGAGGTGTTCGCATCACATGTCGTCGAATCAGTCTATGGGTTCCCGATAATAAAGGCAGATGAGTCTCGCTTACCCTCTGCATCACCCAAATCAACCATCGTCTGCCAAAGAGGGCATGTTCAGAAAGCATACCCCACAAACGACCAGGTCCGGTCTCACCATCAATAGATATATCGGGACAAGGGCCACAATTAAAGAAGAGGTCCTCTTCATACGCAAGATTAGCCAATGAATCGGCAAACTGATTCCAATTCCGTGGAATCAGCTGAAAAGACACTCTATCGAATTCGTCTAGCAGGGCTATGGCAGTATGATGGTACATACAAAGGATGGGGTTTCGTACCATGTACGTCCCATTGAGTTGATTTAAAACCAACTGAGAGTCCCCTTTTACCAACAACTGGCGGATACCACCCTTCTTCGCAATATTCAAACCCATGATCAGGGCTTTGTATTCTGCCATATTATTGGTAAAATTCGCCTCGAGATAAGCGGCTAACTTCATGACAATGCGTCGTCGGGGGTCTCGGATGACAACTCCTACACTTCCTTTTTTGCATGCACCCCTGGACGCCCCATCAAAGTACAAGGTGTACGTCCATAAAGGGTTTACATATCCCGCCATCCTGAACTCTACTCGTAATTATGGTAATTGAAATTCAACATATTCAACGGGTGGACTGTAGGCTCCATCCCTCCATCATTATTGAACTCAACAGGGACGCTCGTCAAGATTTGTAGGCAGTGATGGCAGAAGACCTTGATTTCCCACATGAATGTCCCGCCTTCTTGCTGAATCACCTTGTATCCTTTGCTCCACCAAATGAGCTTCCCCTGATGATACCTCTGTTCTAAATATGGGTGTTCTAAATAAGGGATCAGATGACCCATCAACCTCTATCACGATTTCCTTGCAGATGTTTGATCGATCTTGCCTAGACCTGCAAGGCAGTCATAGCATTAGTGCAATCAGAAGTAATAAGGTTTAATCTTATTAAGATTAACCTTAGTTTTAAATTCTATCCCCTCAAGGTCAGCTAACAACACTGTAGATTTATTCTTTCCTATCCTAACGATCTTATAGGGCCCATCCCATTTGGGTTCTAGCTTGCCTGGGAATAATTCACGTCGTGCGTCATAATACAGAACAAGCTGTCCTTTCTTGAAGGTGTATTTCTTGGCTTTGAGGTCGTGTAGCTTCTTCATTCGGCGCTTCGCCACTTCTTGGTGCAATAAGCTCTGCAACTTAAGCTCATCTAAATGTGCCAGTGTCGTCAAGCGCTCAAAAAGAGCGTCTTCATCGCTCAAAGAATGATTGATGGCAAACCGAATAGTCGGCAGCTCAATCTCTAAAGGCAAGACACACTCCTCCCCATATACTAACTTGAACGGGGTATGGCCAGTGGCTCGTTTGAAAGTCGTATTATAAGCCCACACTGCCACGTATAACTTTTTATCCCAATCCCGTTTCTTTTTCGACACAATTTTGGACAGGATGCCCACAAGCTGCTTGTTGGTGCTTTCGACTTGCCCATTGGCTTGCGGGTTATAGGGGGTTGTCTTGTTATGCTTGATTTGCCACATCTCTGTCAAACCTCTGATCACCTTATTCAGGAAATGGGTTCTGCGGTCTGACACTAATTCTTTCGGTGGACCAAACCGACATATTATCTGCTCTAAAAGGAAACTAGCAGTTTCTTTGGCATCATCTTTCCTTGTTGCACTTGCTTCTGACCACTTTGTGAAGTAGTCAGTTGCGACAATGATGTACCTCTTTTGCGTAGTCGATGACGGAGTAATAGGACCCACAAAGTCTATTCCCCACTTCTCAAATGGAAGTATCGCCATAATAGGGGTGAGTGGTCGTTTCCTATTCTCTCGACTATCATGTCGTTGGCAAATATCGCATCTCTTAACATACGCAAACGCATCCTGGAAGATGGCAGGCCACCAATAACCTGCTCTTAAAGCCTTTTGTGCTGTAAGCCGTCCAGCAAAATGGCTGCCGCAAGCAGAATCATGGCACTCTTCCAAAATAAATGGCACCTCGTCAGGCATCACACATCGGCGATAGATGTCATCAACCCCTTGCCGATATAATGTACCTAACGCTTGCTGCTTAATTTTCCTTTTCTCAGCCTTAGATAACTCGGATCCCGCCTCTCCCGTTGATAAATAATGCGTTATTGCAGCATACCAGGAGGGGATAGATGCCGTATCTATTTTAAATAACAACTCCATGTCACTACCTTCAACCACAGATTCTTTCGGCTCCCCAAAGTCCACAAGACATTCCACGATGCCTTGCAACCTTGGTGGCTTACTCTTGATTTCATAATCAAATTCCTGCAAAGTGATTA